>NC_090831.1:117374083-117677536 GCF_028021215.1 Eschrichtius robustus | reverse complement strand
AACATAAAGCCCTAGCCTTGATTTCTATCATACATTAAAATAATGTACTTTGCATTGTGAAAAGAGAAACAGTATTGATTTTTATTCTGCATTTTCTATTGCCCATTTATTGATATAGTGTTAAAGAAGGAAAACTTTTACTCAGCCATTAAAAAGAATGAAATACACACACTACTGTATATAAAATAGACAACTAATAAGAACCTACTGTACAGCACAGAGAAATCTACTTGATACTCTGTAATACCCTACATGGGAAAAGAATCTGAAAAAGAGTGGATATATGTATATCTATAACTGGTTCACTTTGATGTACACCTGAAACTAGCATAACATTGTAAATCAACTATACTCCAATAAAAATTTTTAAAAAAAAAAAAATGAAATAATACCATTAGCAGCAACATGGATGGACCTGGAGAGTATCATACTAAGTGAAGTAAGTCAGAGAGAGAAAGACAAATATCATACGATACTGCTTATATGTGGAATCTAAAAGAAAAAATGATACAAACAAACTTATTTACGAAACAGAAACAGACTCACAGACATAGAGAACAAACTTATGGTTACCGGGGGCAGGGGGAGGGTGGGGGGGAGGGGTAGAAGGACAGACTGGGAGTTTGGGATTGATATGTACACACTGCTATATTTAAAATAGATAACCAATAAGGACCTACTGTACAGCATAGGGAACTCTGCTCAATACTCTGTGATAATCTAAATGGGAAAAGAATTTGAAAAAGAATAGATACATGTCTATGTATAACTGAATCACTCTGCTGTACACTTGAAACTAACACAACATTGTTAATCAACATTGTTAATCAATATAAAATAAAAATTTTTTTAAAAAAAGAAGGAAAAATTTTAAAGATGTAAAAGTTAGCCCCCTTTTGGAGAGCTATCAAAAAAGTGTCTCATAACAGTCTCCTGACCACTCCTTTCCTCCAAGTATATACTGTCTTCCACAGGATTCTCTGACAAGTCTGCTTCATCCTGGGATTCCTCATGATCAATATGACAGAATGAAGAGAAGGGTAGGCAGCCATGAGTGTCTCAGAGATGAAGAGAGCAGTAAGATCAGCAGAAAAAGACTTGGAGGTGATGGAGAAGGGGCTGGCCAGGATGTAAACTATGTAAAGTATAAGGAAACAGCCCAAGGACTTCAGGACAGTGATGTGAGCCTTGGCCTGAGCATCTCTCCTGCCGGCTGTATGGACATTCATCTTCCTGTGGTGTCTACACAAAGAGACAATCAGCATCCCAGAGGAAATAAGCAACACCATGAAAGGCATTATACTTCCTGTATTGAGCCATAATATATACAGATAGTGCCAGTTTGAATGGGGGTATAAAATGCTGCTGTTTCCTTGGGAAGGATCGGAGAACTCTAAGCTACCATGGACTATAGGTAACAAACTGATCATGAAGTACACCAGAAGACACCAGTGACTCAGGCAACAGGCCCTCTGCTTCAGCCACAAGTAGACAGGGTGTTCAAAGGTCATGATCTTCCTGCAGTAGAAGACACTGAGAAAAGTGGCAAACCACAGGCTGGTCTGGCTTACTAAGACCCAGAAGACACTGAGATAGCGAAGCCAATGGCTGCTCTGGAAAAGTGGAAACAGAAATGAAATTGAGCTATTTGTAGTGAGGTGGATGGACCTAGAGTCTGTCATACAGAGTGAAATAAGTCAGAAAGAGAAAAACAAATACCGTATGCTAACATATATATATGGAATCTAAAAAAAAAAAAAAATGGTCATGAAGAACCTAGGGGCAAGACGGGAATAAAGACATAGACCTACTAGAGAATGGACTTGAGGATATGGGGAGGGGGAAGGGTAAGCTGGGACAAAGTGAGAGAGTGGCATGGACATATATAAACTACCAAACGTAAAATAGCTAGCTAGTGGGAAGCAGCCGCATAGCACAGGGAGATCAGCTCGGTGCTTTGTGACCACCTAGAGGGGTGGGATAGGGAGGGTGGGAGGGAGGGAGACGCAAGAGGGAAGAGATAAGGGGACATATGTATATGTATAACTGATTCACTTTGTTATAAAACAGAAACTAACACACCATTGTAAAGCAATTATACTCCAATAAAGATGTTAAAAAAAAAATACCTGAGACAAATAACAATGAAAATACAACCATATAAAATCTATGGGATGCAGCAACAGCAGTCCTAAGAGGGAAGTTCACAGCAATACAGGCCTTTCTCAAAAAACAAGAAAAAAATCTCAAATAACCTAACCTACCACCTAAAAGAATTAGAAAAAGAAGAACAAACAAAACCTAAAGTCAGCAGAAGGAATAAAATCATGAAGATAAGAGAGGAAATAAATACAATACAGATTTTTAAAAATAGGAAAAGAAACAATTAAACCAAGAGCTTATTTTTTGAAAGGATAAACAAAATTGACAAAGCTCTGGCCAGGCTTTCCAAGAAGAAAAGAGAGAGGACCCAAATAAACAAAATAAGAAATGAAAGAGGAAAAATAACTGACACTGCAGAAATACAAAAAAACCGTAAGAGAATACTATAAACAATTAATTATATGCCAACAAATTGGACAACCTACAAGAAATGGACAAGCTTCTAGAAACACAGAGCCCACCTAAACTGAATCAAGAAGAAATAGATAATTTGAACAGACTGATCACTAGAAGTGAAATAGAAATCTGTAATTAAAAAAAATAAAAAAATCTCCCAGCAAACAAAAGTCCAGGACCAGATGGCTTCACTGGGGAATTCTAAAAAACATACAAAGAAGAACTTACGCCAATCCTTCTCAATCTCTTTCAAAAGACTGAAGAAGAGGGAACACTCCCAAAGTCATTCTATGAAGCCACCATCACCCTGATACCAAAACCAGACAAAGACACTGCCAAAAAAGAAAATTACACGTTAATATCTTTGATGAATATAGATGCAAAAATTCTCAACAAAATATTAGCAAACCGAATCCAACAACACATAAAAACATGATGAAGTCGGATTCATCCCAGGGTCACAAGGATGGTTCAACATACACAAATCAATTAATGTGATATACCACATCAACAAAAGAAAAGACAAAAACCACATGACCATCTCAATAGACACAGAAAAAGCATTTGATAAAATTCAACATCCATTCATGATAAAAACTCTTACCAAAGTGGGTAGAGAGGGAACTTATCTCTACATAATAAAAGCTATTTATGGCAAATACATAACCAACATAATACTCAAAGGTGAAAAGCTGAAAGCCTTCCCACTAAAATCTAGAAAACAAAAGGATGCCTAGTCTCACCACTCATATTCAACATAGTATTGGAAGTCCTAGCCACAGTAATCAGACAAGAAAAAGAAATAAAAGGTACCCAAATTGGAAGGGAAGAGGTAAAATTGTCATTATATGTAGATGACATGATACTATATATAGAAAACCCAAAGGACTCCACACAAAAACTATTAGAACTGATATACAAATTCAGCAAGATAGCAGGATACAAGATTAAAATACAGAAATTGGTTGCATTTCTTTACACCAATAATGAAATATCAGAAAGGGAAAGTAAAAGAAAAAATCCCTTTTAAAATCACATCAAAAAAATACTTAGGAATAACCTGACCAAGGAGATGAAAGACATATGCTGAGAACTATAAAACACTGATAAAGGAAACTGAAGATGATTCAAAGAAATGGAAAGATATCCCAGGCTCTTGGATTGGAATAATTAATATTGCTTAAATGGCCATACTACCCAAAGCAATCTACGGATTTAATGCAATCACTATCAAATTACCCAAGACATTTTTCATAGAACTAGAACAAATAATACTAAAATTTATATGGAAACACAAAAGACCCAGAATTGCCAAAGCAATCCTGAGAAAAAAGAACAAAGCCGGAGGCATAACCCCCCCAAACTTTAGACAATACTACAAAGCTACGGTAATCAAAACATCATGGTACTGGCACAAAAACAGACATATGGATCAACGGAACAGAACAGAGAGTCCAGAAATAAACCCACACACCTATGGTCAATAAGCTTTGACAAAGGAGAAAAGAATATACAATGGAGAAAAGACAGTCTCTTCAGCAAGTGGTGTTGGGAAAGCTGGACAGCTGCATGTAAATCAATGAAACACTCCCTCACACCATACACACACACACACATACACACACACACACATACACAAACTCGAAAGGGCTTAAAGACTTAAAAATAAGACATGATGTCATAAAACTCCTAGAAGAGAACATAGGCAAAACATTATCTGACATAAATTATAGCAATGTTTTCTTAGGTCAGTCTCCCAAAGCAATAGAAATAAAAGCAAAAATAAACAAATGGGACCTTTCAAACATACAAGCTTTTGCACACCAAAGGAAAACATAAACAAAATGAAAAGACCCTTCAGCCTGGGAGAAAATATTTGCAAACAATGTGACTGACAAAGGCTTAATTTCCAAAATATACAAACAGCTCATACAGCTCAATATCAAAAAAACAAACAACCCAATAAAAAAATGGGCAGAAGATCTAAATAGACATTTCTCCAAAGAAGACATACAGATGGCCAATAGGCACATGAAAAGATGCTCAACATCGCCAATTATTAGAGGGCTGCAAATCAAAACTACAATGAGGTATCACCTCACACCTGTCAGAACAGACATCATCAAAAAGTCTACAAATAACAAATGCTAGGTAGGGTGTGGAGAAAAGGGATTCCTTGTACACCGTTCGTGGGAATGTAAGTTGCGCTGCCACTATGAAAAAAGTCTGGAGGTTCCTTAAACAACTAAAAATAGAGCTACCAGATGATCCAGCAATCTCACTCCTGGGCATATATCTGGAGAAAACTCTAATTCAAAAAGATACATGCACCCCAATGTTCATACTGTTTACAATAGCCAAGACACGGAAGCAACCTAAACATCCATCAACAGGTAAATGGATAAAGAAGACGTGGTGTATATATATACAATGGAATATTACTCAGCCATAAAAAAAGAATGAAATAATGTCCTTTGCAGCAACATGGATGAACCTAGAGATTATCATACTAAGTGAAATAAGTCAGACAGAGAAAGATAAATATCATATGATATCACTTATATGTGGAATCTAAAAACTGATACAAATGAACTTACTTACAAAATAGAAACAGACTCACAGACATAGAAAACAAACTTATGGTTACCAAAGGGGAAAGGTAGGGGAGGGATAAATTAGGAGTTTGGGATTATCAGATACACACTACTATGTATAAAATAGATAAACAACAAGGACCTACTGTATAGCACAGGGAACTATACTCAATATCTTGTAATAAACTATAATGGAAAAAAACCTGAAAAAGAATATATATACACCCACATATTATGTATGCTGATATATGGATATATATATATATGTTGATATATGGATATATATATGTATGTATCTGAATCACTTTGCTATACACCAGTAACTAACACAACATTGTAAATCAACTATACCTCAATTAAAAGAAAAAGTATTAAATGTTCCAAAAAAGAGGGGGAAACCCACTGTTGGGCAGTAGCCGACCCAATTCAGAGGTTGATATACCAAGCTGTTGGGTTCTCGGTAGCAGGAGGTACTATAATTAAGATGTGATCATGTTGGCTAGCAAGAACAACGAGTAAGCTGGCTCCATCTGAAGTTACTTCTGCAAGGGTCACTATGGGAAAAGTGTTAACAAAGTCCTTTCTCCCCCTGCATGAGAATTTGACCTTCAGTTAAACATAAATATCTTACGGAGACCTCCTGCTTCCTTGAGTGTGATGGATGACTCTTAGGTGTGTATCCCTTGGCTCAACCCTGAGAGCTATGTCTATGAAATTATTACAAGAGAAATTGGATCCTTTGGGACATGAGGCTTTTATTTTAGGGCAGCTTCCACCCTTACCCAAATGTGGATCTCTTCTCCTTGCACCTGAACTGTATAACTGGCAGCAAGGACTCTGCAAAAGAAGACGGTCTGACACTTCCCTGCTGGTGAACTGGATCCTTGAACTATACCCATCTGAGTACACTGGTGCCAGAGTGGCCTAAGACAGTCTTGTAAGTCTGACTATTTACTGGAAGCCAAGAAGACCCACTTGTGGGTGTGCTGCAGCTGTGAGTCCAAACTCCACTACCTGGCAGATCTGTAGGGAAAGTTTTAGGGCAAATAGTCAAAGCAAAAGGGTGACTTAGTTTATTTGATGAAGGCTTTAAATAATGAGATCAGTCACGGATCAATAGGAATTACAAACTTTGAATTGTTTTCAAAAGAGTACCACTATTGCTTAGGAGGAACAAAGAAGAAAACTTTTATTTCTTGGACTTTTTTCAGTGCTTATTATGTTCCCAGCAGTGTACCAGGCATCACAAATCTCAGCTAATCTTTAAAACAGTTCTAGGAGGGAGATCTGGTTATTCCTACATACAGGTGAGGAAAATTAAGATCAAAGAGAGTAAGTGACTGGCAAGCGTCACAGAAAATCAGTGGTTAAGTTGGAACGTCTTTCTGAGACTGAGCTCTTTCCAGTACACTAGGCCGCCCCTCATTGGTTCATTCATTCAATAAATTGTTATTATCAGCCAGTCACTTATACGTTAGGTGCTGGGGAAACAAAGAAGAATCACCCACAGCACAACCTGCCTTCAAAGAACACACAGAATAGTGGGAGAGACAAATAGACTATTAGATCAGTGTATTAGGTGCTATAATAAGGAAAAACAAAGGGTACATTGGGAGTGTTCAGGAGGGGCTTTTAACACAACCTTGGATATTCACGAAAGGCTTCGTTAAGGAGACATATAAATTAACTCTTGAGGATGCAAAGGGGTTATCCAAGCAAAAGGCTAGAGTGGGAGGGAGAAGGACATTAGAACAGGGGGAGAACTCTACGTGAAGACTCAGAGGGGACAAAGATTGTGGTAAATTCAGAAAACAGAAGAATGGGGGGATGCAAGGAGAGGAAGAAGTGGCGAGAGATAAAACTGGAAAGATAAGTAAGAGACAGATCATGAAGTATCTACGCCATAGGTACAAATTTTGGACATAAATAATCATTACAGTAATTTGATCTAACATTTTAGGAAAACACACAGAATAAGTCCTTAACTTTATCTGAGAAAGTCAGAGAAAGTTTCCTGGAGGAGACAGGTCTTGAAGGATAAGAGAACTTAACAAAGCTGGCAAGTGAGAAAGGGAATTCTAGGCAAAGAAAGCAGCTTATGCAAGAGTGTAGCAGCTAGAAGAGTATGGCATATTTGGGAACTAAAGTAGTTCAAGGTTCTTTTGAAAAAGTAAGGAATTGGAAGATGAAACCAGATAGGAAAATAGGCCCAAGTGATGAATGGCTTCTCATTCCAAGCTAAGGTATTTGGACTTTATCCAAAGCAATGGAGAGTCACTGCAGGATTTTAAGAGAGGAGCGCCATGATTGTATGTTCACTGTATGAAGCCCACATCCCAGTAACGTGGAAATGCTTTGCTGGAAGGGGATGGAATTGGGAACAGGACACTAGTTAGAATCCTGCTGCAGTCACTCTGATGGGTTGAAAAGAGCAGAAAAAGAGACAGGGGGGCATTTGAGAGAAAAATGTTTAGAGTACAACCAAAGGGATCTAGTGACCAAATGAATATTAAAGCTGAAGAAGAAGGAAGAATCTGGGATGATTTCCAAAATTCTAGTGCACTTGAGAAAACACAACACTTAACATATCTTTTAAAAAGACAAGAAGCATAGGCTGAAATAGGATTAGACATTCAAGAGATTTTAGGTGGAAGGGAGCAAAGGAAGGTGAATAGAGTATTCAGACAGCAATGTAGGTCTGATACCTATAAAAAGGGAGGGAGAAGGAAGAAGAATCGGATAGGAAGAGCCCTAGACTGCAACACAGTTCCAAAAAAGGTTCACCCAAGCTGATGGAGAGTCCTTGGGCCAAAATTGCCTGTTGGAAGAGTCTCATGTCTCATTAGAACAGAGCTACCTTAGTACTCCACAGTCTCCATCACTGGCTGACAGCAACCTGCAGGAAGTGTGGAGCTCAGCAGCTGGAGCCCTCAGTCAACTTTGCTCCCCACAGCAGGAGAAGTGAGCAGTACATTTTCATGGCTGCCAGAAAAGGGAACTAGAGACAAAGATCACCTGTGCCAGAACCCTCTGGTGATAAGAGGATTCCTTTATCATATTTGAAGCATCTGTTTCAATGATGTAGACATGGAATACTCATTTCTGTGTCTTTATTACCCACCAGATGCAATGTTGTTGAAAATAAGAACTGATCTAGTACAGTGTTTAGTGCAGAGAGAATGTTATATAAATGTCTGTGGTATGAATGAATGAACTAGAATCAGGATAATCCAGAATCAAAATGGAGTAAGAAATTTATTTATTCCTGAAATATTACAGCAGCGTCCGACAGGTAGCCAGAACCCATCCCTTTCTCAAAGAGATCTGCCAGCTGAGCAGTAAGGGTTCAAACCTGAGCAACCAAGAAAACTTCAGAAATCATCCCTCTCTGTGGCTGTGAGTACCCTGTTTGGCAACAGAGAGATACCCAAGCTAGACGGAACATGTCAAGAAAGTCTACTCATGAACATCTGATAATATATTTTTCAGGGTTAACCTCGAAATATTGCTCTGGTCATTGGGCGAGCTCCACCAAGTTACACGGACAATTTAATTATAGTGTGGGCAACAAAATTTACTCACTCTGCAAACTAAGATATGTAGAGAAAAAATAAGGTTCCTAATTTTGTCTAAAAGTATTAGAGTTTTTCTCCGGAGTCTCCACCTGTGGTTGAGAGAAGAGTTTAATCCAATGGGATAATGCAAAGAATATCTCCAGAAAAATGTTCATTTTCTACAGATTTAAAAATAAAAACCTCTGAGACATCCTCCCCATGCCATGCTTCTCTCCTTTAATTAGGGTCCAGGCGTGTACGGGGAGAGGGTTGAGGTTAACTACACCACATTGATGGCAGAGAAGTGTCATGTCCTCTCCTTCAGTGTCCTCGTCTCCTTGGGCTTCCAGGGAAAGGCCTTGTCCCTTGGTTGCTGCTAGCCCTGCCAGCATTCAAGGCTGAGTCTGTGCCTGTGCTTTGCTCCTACTGACTGCAAACAGGGAGCTTTCAGCCAGTCCTCAAAGAGGAGGAAAACCAGGACTCTCACCTACCCTACTTGCAATCCCTTTTCTTTCTCCCTCTTCTCCTTCCCACCATCCCCTGGGGGCTGAAAACAGTAGGCTTTCCCTTATATCATGTCCCCTCATACCAACAGCAACAATAAATTTCATGGATTCAGTGTCATAAGAGTAGGACTCCAAGAGGTACATACTTCCAGCTCAACCCTTGATAGGTTAAAATACTAATAGCTAATATTTGTTATGCATTTACTATGCTTTAGTTGCTAAAACACTTTCTATACGTTTAATCCTCACACCAATCCCATGAAGGATGCCTATTCTATAGCAAAGGAAACTGTGAAGTCCAAGGAGGTTTAGTAACTTGCCAAAGATCATGCATCTAATAAGTGGTGGGGTCAGGATTTGAACCCAAATGTGTGATTCCAGAACTAACATTCTTAGCCACTACATTATACATTTTTCTAGTCCAGCAAAATGTAGAAATACCAGAAAATAATATACAAGCATCAGCAGCACTTGTTGGAGTTTATAAGGTCACTTTTGCTTTCTTAAAACAGAACTCCTTACAGATTATGAACAAATAACATTGACTTCCCTTTCCACTTATCCCAAATCAAGAAAATCACAAACACAACTTGCAGATCCTCTAGATAGCCCTGTTCATCAACAGTTGGGAAATATCAGGGATATTGTATTGGTATAAGGTAAAGAGCATTGATAAGCACTGAAACCGTTTAAGAAATGTTGGAATGTAATTTTGGGGGGTTTTTGGTTTCGTCTGGTTTTTTTTCCATTCATAATCCTCCTGGGACCAAACTATGGTTCAATCCCATTAACTGTTAGGAGCTATGAACTCGGCCTAAGAGGTCAGAGAGTATCAAAAATGAGTAATTCCACGCGACATGGAACATAGGGGGCCCTGGTGGAAACTTGGAAGGTTTCAGGAGGTACTGTCATAAGTTGCTGTTGATTCCTGTGCTAAAGCCCCCCACAATACACCGAAGAACAGATGTGCGTGGCACAGACACGTGGCCTTAGGAACAAGCTCCAGCATGTAACTGGACTCCAAATGCGGGGACAATTCTCATTCCCATACTTTGACCCTGGTCACAGTGGGGGAACCAAGCCATGCTCTGGTCCTTTGTGCATGAAACAACTAGATTTAAGAGTCTTAAGGGATTTAGCAACTAAAGTTAATTTACTGAAAGCAAAACAAAACAAACAAAATGGCCGCTTCCAGGGTTTCTCAAAAATGGGAGTGAGGCATTAGGTAGCTCTTCCCCATGGCCTGGGACTTGGTGAGGACCTGAAAAATTAAGTATTTTCCCTGGTAGATTCAGAAGACCATATCCTCTCCAAAATAGCTAAACTTCCCTTCAGTGTGCCTCCAGCAACAAGACTCCTTTCCTTGGCAACCCACCCACTACTCAGACCCATATCCCCACTCCCACCCCAGACTTTGATTAAGGGCAGTCCACATATTGATGAAGTCACATAACAAAGTCTCAGCTTTTCCACGTGTCACCTCCAAATTTCTCTGAAAGTGGAAACAGGGGAGGGGTTGGGAATGCCACACCTATGAATCTGATTTCATTTACTCCCAGGGAAGGAAACTCTGCATTCAGCCAACTGGACTACCACAACAGGCTCCCTATCAGGAAATTCTACATTTTCCATCCATATTCCAGGCTCCAGTGGAATGAACAGTAGTGGTAACCTGAGCAAGTTTGCTGCACCACATCTGAATCTATTACATCAGGGTAGGATTTAATGGAGCCTCAGTAGAAATTCCTTAGTCAGAGGAGGAGTCCTTCAGAAGTTAGCCAAAGGCACCAGGAAACAAACAACAGCCAAGCCAAAATCTCTAGTAAATGTTATGTTCAATTAAAAGAGAAGAAAATCCCCACACCCAAAGCAGAAGGCAGAATCAGGAACTCAGGTAAGGGCTAAGGAACCAGAAAGTCAGGGCTAGGTAGAGAAGCTGTCAAAGTGACAGGAAGTAGGAACAAGTGTTCAGAGTGGGTGAGGATGAATCCAAGAGCATGATTTAGGGTGAACACAGCAGACACCAACTGAGACAGCATGGTTATTCCACGGCTAAACTTCCCTGTGCTGAAAAGAAGCACAGATATTTTTATTAATTACAGAAGTACTCGTGTCAGAATCCTTCTTCTTTAGTGAATTATGAATGAATATTAAATCATTCTTATAAGTTTCAACAGATACCTTTTTGAAAGAGAATTTTAAGTTATGTCAGGATTAGGAATTCTCCTAGCAGCCCTGAGAGGCATGTATCAATTTGAAAGCAAACAATACAGACCAAAAGACATTTTTATTCCTATAATTTTGAAAATGAATATATAAATCAGAACAACCTGAGAATTCATTTTTGGTTACATATGACAAAATGCCAAGTAATGTGGTGATCTTTCATGCTATGTCAGAATGTAACTCCTTCATAAAATAACAACAATAATAATAATAGCAGTATTTATTGATTATGTACTCCATGTGGGACTCTAAGCAGTTTTCATGTGTTAACTCACTCATTCCTTCCAACAACCTATCAAGAAAATACTATTACTATTCCCATTTTACAAATGAGGAAAGTGAAATAGAGAGAGGTTAAGAAACTTCCCCAAGGTCACCCAGTTTGGGCAGGGTCAGGATTTGAACCCAGGCCGGCTGGTCCACATTCTTAGCCCCAAAACTTTATACCTGAGAGCCCCATTAGTGATAGACGTCCAGATTCAGAATTGCCATGTGTCCTAAATATGTTTACAAGTTTGAGATCTCAAGCAACAACATTCTCATGGACTTGTCAGCACTGTTCGGTGACAGGAAGGAAATCAATGCCTACATAATTTTATTAAAATAAAAGTGATTACACTTACAAAAACTGCTTTTTTTTTTTTTATAAAACTCTGAAATTTTAAAAGTAGATATGCATCTTGGTTAATTAAACAAACCAAAAAACTGTTTGGATTTTTGCCCAGTCTAAAAAATTAAAAATGACTTGAAAATCTACTTTAGCAAAATGATAAAGGAATGCAAAGGACAACTGAAATTGAAGTAAAATGACTTAACCACCAGACTGGATTAGAACCTAGTATCCAAGCGTCTTGATTTTCATTCCACTGTTTGTCATTACACAATGGATTTGTGGAAACTGGTCACTTGTGGGAATTGCTGTTGCCACACAATTCACGGTCTGTTACACTAACAGCTTCACCTACTGCATGCTGACACAATACACTGAGCTGAAATGACGGCACACATTGTCTCATGAATCTCTAAAACCCCGTGAGGTCAGTATCACAGTCCGCATTTTTAAAAGGGGGAAGAGAGGTAATTAAAGTAATTCAACTAAGGCCAAAAAGTCTTGGAAAATGGACAGAACCAGAATTCAAACCCAAGTCTGTGGGACTGCAATGCTTTTACTCTTTCCCCTCTAGATCACTACATTGCTATCAGTATAAACTTTAAGTTAAAGTTAATAATCAGCCCATTATGTTGAGCTGATAGTTACTAAAATACAACTCCATGTCTACATAGTGAGTGTTTTACCACACTGACACTTTCCAAAGACTATTTCACCCTCTCCAAAACAACCATACAGGGGCTTCCCTGGTGGCACAGTGGTTAAGAATCGGCCTGACAATGCAGGGGACACAGGTTCGAGCCCTGGTCTGGGAAGATCCCACATGCCGCGGAGCAACTAAGCCTGTGTGCCACAACTAGTGAGCCTGCACCCTAGAGCCCGTGAGCCGCAACTACTGAAGCCCACATGCCACAACTACTGAAGCCCCCGCGCCTACAGCCCGTGCTCTGCAACAAGAGAAGCCACCGCAATGAGAAGCCTGTGCACCGCAACGAAGAGTAGCCCCCACCTGCCACAACTAGAGAAAGCCCACACGCAGCAACCAAGAACCAATGCTGCCAAAAATAAAATAAATAAATTTAAAAAACAACAACAAGAACAACAACCATACAAGGAGAGGCCATGAGAAGTGTCCCCGAGTGGGACAGAATGAAGCAGTAGTGTCTCTCCTACTGATGTGACAGAAGTGGTACCACGGGAGGGTCAGGAAGAGCCCTGTAATCCTGAGCCAGGTCTAAGGACTCCTAGGCTCCCTCCTGTGCCCGCAGATGCTCTATGGAAAAACGGGTTCCTTGGATCCAGGCTTCAGATGACCAGGCTCACACCAAAGCATCTCCATTGAACATCTGCTTCAGCCTATTATTTCCCAGAATGAGAATATATGAGCGGCCAGCAGGATATAACTTGTAATTACTTCTCCAGTCATCATAATCACCTCAGTTGCTGGTAGAAATAACTGGATGTCAAAATTGAAAATATAAGAAAGTAAAGTAGGAAAAGAGGAAGGAAAGGATGATTTTGATGGCCCTCCTGTGGGCCTCAGTACTTGGATCTCTGGAGCTGGTAAAGTTTTGCTGCATCTGCTGCATATGCCTCCCCAGGGAGAGGATGAGCAGAAAGTAGGAAGCTAGAGATACAATTAAGGGAGGGAGGTCCCACAGAGTCCCAAGAACATGGATCAGTTTATATTCATTTCTTTTCTTTCTAAAGGGTTCAGTCACATTCCCCATTCCATCAATTCCACTGAGAACAGAATAGATCGTAAATTCATGGATCAGAGAGACGGCACTGCTACATGATAAGAGCAGGGTACTAAACAGCATCCATACAACCAACCTGGAAACTCTCCACTTGAGCCACAGGAATGTAGGATGGGAGAAAATGGCAACTTTCAGGCAGTAGAAGACACTGAGACAGGTGGAAAGCCAAATACTCAGATGGTTTGTAAATGTCCAGAAAATATCACTAATTTGCATGATTGCAAATTATTCATCGTGGAGTTTGGAAGAGAACACCATTAGAACACCATCAATCAAGAGAATCCACAGCAGAACAATCCTGGAGAGACCCAGGTTAGTGATGATGAAGTCAGACAAAGAGGTTCTCTTGTTCTTGAACCAGCTGCTACCACTGACCAACCCGTGAAACTATTCCCCAGCATTCCCAGAATGAACTGAGTGGCAGTCAGAACCAGAAACCCGCACTCAGTGAGTCCCAGCATGTCAGCTATTAGGCAGACCTGATCTTCGTTCCTTCTGTGGATGAACACTCTCTTGCTAACCTGAAATCTCTGTTAATCACCTCTACCTGCTGCTTCTCTGTACCTGTCTCTTGTCTCTGCCCAATTTAGCCTGTTGTGGAGCACAATTTAGCACACCCTCTCTGCTCTTTCAGGTTAGTCTGTCCTCTTCAGAGACGACATGGATTGTCACATTCCATCTATGATCTAAACTCAGAAGCTCTTTGCCAAAATGCAAATAGAGTAGTGTCCAGTGTCACACAGAGAAGGAAGAGATCTGAGTCACAAAGAAGATGCAGGATTTGGACTCAGTTTCAAAGGCAGAAGGGTTCTGAGCCACCCAGAATGGAAAGGTGTGTCACCAGAAGGGTCGCACAGAATCACTCAGAAGAGTGAGAGGTCTTACTCTTCAGGAGGGAGGACTCAGGGACACATACAAAAGGGCGAAATATCAGAATTCCACTATAAGGCACTATCACAGTCACCCTGGAGGGAGGTTTACATTCATAAAATAGAAAAGGTTCAGTGTCAATGGTCCTGGATTAGAATTAAAAAGTGTGCCTCTTAGAGTATGCCTTACATGAAGGGGCTACAAGCTCTTCCCTAGTGAGCCATAGCATCGGAAATTCTTAACTACCTGAATATTTAATGATAACAATAATGAAGTAACATATGAGCTACTCAAAGTATGGATTTTTTCAGAGGGACGACCACTGTATTGACATGTCAGTGATAGTTCAGGCTGACAGAAAACACACACAGACACTCTCTGTCAACCAAAACAGTGCCTTACAGATTTTGACTATAACCAATAGTAATACTTCTTATATTGTCTTATATATATATAAAACATATATATGTGTGTATATATACATATACATGTCACAATCTAAATATTGGGTTGGCCAAAAAGTTCGTTCGGGTTTTCATAAGATGTCATGAAAAACCCAAACGAAATTTTTGGCCAACCCAATATATGTATATAATACTAGAACACAAAGGTTTCACAAAACCATATTTCCCTTTCTACATGTGTGGCATTCTGATATTTTCTATCCTATTCTATTTCTTTCAATGCTGCTTGTAGATCACAAACTTGATTTTACAACCTACCAACGAGTTGTTACAAATACTGTTTGAAAACACTGATCTGAAGGGTAAAGAAAGAAATCCATGCCATCAAGATACAAAACAGAGAGTTCAGCAACATTATCTAGTAACAGACTGAGGGATACATGCCAAGGAGCCACTCACCTGAGCTAGTGAACCTCATCAGTCTTGGCATTATGTGGTGTACGCTACGGTTACAGAGCGTCGTAGAGACACTCAGGCATAAGTCCTCCTTCATTACGCTCAGCTTTCTCAGGCTAACTTGACAACCTGGCCCAAATGCTTCCTTAACTCCATGCTACAGAATTAGAATAAGGCCAGTTCCCAGCTGTCCCTGGGAGTCTTGTAACAGAACCTCAGACCAGTTGTAGGGCTGATCCTGTAACCTACCACCGACCCTGTTCAGTTTTTTTCTCAGGGCCTCAGTTCTATAGATGCAGATTTTTGTCATTATAACACCTTTTACCTCCCCTCATAAGAAGAAATACACTGATAAGATTCCTCTACCCATGCATTAGAATTATCCATGATGAAAAAGTTTAGAATATACAACATATCAGAATGCATTTCACTTACCATTTCAGTTCAATCATACTTTTTTACTACCCCTATTATTTTTACCCCTTCCAAAATTAGAACTTGTACCTTTCTTAAGTTGTTATTGAGCAATTTAGGGTTAACTGTCATTTTTCTCTCTCATGTTTTGATTCTTTCCGAGGACAGTGTGTTTCCATGTACACCAAATTAGCTGGTGACCAGAGTTCAATTTCCCAAATGACTTCTGTTGAATATCATCACTATCACTGCTATTATTCCATCAGGTACCAGTGATATGAATTATGAGCCCATAGTTATAACCATTCTCATCTCTTAACATAAATACTAAAACCATCATACTATAACTAACACCACAGCATTAGTAATGGTTGCTTCCAAAATGTATGTTGGCCATGGTCAACCAAATAACCACATATACTCCAAGTCCAATTCTATTAAGCCTGCAGTTTGTCGGAGGGATCAATACTAGAGCTGTGATATTGTGGCATCCCAGGCTGCAGACATCTAGAAAAACTACTTAGAGATCATGTACCTGCTTTCCTTCATTCTTTTTTTTTTAACATCTTTATTACAGTATAATTGCTTTACAATGGTGTGTTAGTTTCTGCTTTATAACAAAGTGAATCAGCTATACATATACATATATCCCCATATCTCCTCCCTCTTGCGTCCCCCTCCCACCCTCCTCATCCCACCCCTCTAGGTGGTCACAAAGCACTGAGCTGATCTCCCTGTGCTATGTGGCTGCTTCCCACTAGCTATCTGTTTTACATTTGGTAGTGTATATATGTCCATGAGTAAAAGACCAAAGTAAGTATATAAGTGAGGGCCTTGGCAGAAAATAATCTGCATAAACTGGATAATTCTAGAAGAGTTTTAAAAAGGGATTATTTACAAAATGATGGACAGAGTACAGGGAAGCCATAAACAGATAGTGCAGTACCTCAGGGCTAGGAACAATGGGGCACCATACCATGATACCACTCAGAGAGAGAGAGAGAGAGACCTGTGTGGAGGGGACCTCCTGACCGTAGCTGAGATTTTTCAGTTGGGAGACCCTGAAGAGAGTGAGCTGAGAGAATACACTTCAAAACACAGATCAGCAGACTAACAAGGCATTCTGAGATCATCTTCCACTCCTTCATTATTCTTGACACTTTCTCCACAAGGACTTAGACATCATGGTCCAGGTCTTTGCATCATTCCCACTTCTGATACTAATCTGCATGACAATTGTGTTGATAAACGTCAGGAGTACACTCGGACTGACATCAAGACAAATCATAGATAATATCCATTTATACCAATCAAAGTTCAGTAATCTGAAGAACACAGAAGGAAATCAGTAGAGTTGAGTGTACACAGCAGAAAGCTCAGCAATATATATAAAATGATAAGTGGTATGCAGCCTTCCAAGTCCCTTAAAGTCCTGACCTGGAGAATGCACAATGGCCAGTAATAAGTCTAAGTGAGCATCTTATCAGGATCCTAAAGGCCCACCCTCAAACTATATATGCATAAATACATTCTGTATGTGGCTAACATGGATGATTTTCCATTTCCATTGCCTCCACCGTGGTCCAAGCTACCATGATCTCTCATATGAACTGCTCAATGGCCTCCTAACCCATTTCTCTACTGCTAATCTTTTCTCCCATAATACATTCTCCATACAGCCACAAGAATGATCCTGTTAAAGTGTAAATTAGATCATTCCACTCCATTACTTAAAACACTTCACTGGCTTCCCAGTACAACTGCACAAAATATAACTCCTCATAGTATACCGTATACTGAGAATCTCTTCTAAATATCCTTCTGCATGCAACAGAATTCAAGATAAATTTTATAATATCACATGGTCTGAGTTAAGGAATAGGCTTTATTGGAGTCAGAGAAAACTTCTATATCAACAACAGAAATGAAAGCATGGTTCCTCCTCATCCTCCTATGACTACACAGAGGGACCTGGGCACTGTTAGGTTAGCAGTATACATCTGTACGCCAATGGAGATACTTCATCCTCTCTATTGGTCTCACTTCTTGTAACAAAAGTGTGAAAGCAACTTTGTCAGTAGGAAAATAAACAGTCTGCCTAATGCCAGAAAATCTGGATTTGGGAAGCCAGCTATTACAGGAGTTGTCTAGGAAGGCCAGCTGACCAACACCTGGGGACCTTAGATGTTCTAGTTCCCGGTGTTAGAAGGAGAAAGTCATCAGTTCTGTGGGAATTGAGCTTATGTGAAACACATAAGTGCTTCACATAAGTGAAAGAAGTGAAAGAAAGATAAACAGGTTATCTTTTCCCAGATAACCTGCTGTCCAGGCAACCTAGACTGAACTCCTAGGGTTATTTTTGGACGACTTTCATCTTTGCAGTATAAATTTCTTATAAGAAGAGTGTTCATATTTCCCAGTTTGTCCAGGACAATTATGGTTAGGTGCCTGTTGCTCCGAGTAATTTGTTAATAATGTACCCTTTTGGTGTTTTACTCACTGAATACCATCTGGCCCTAAGCTCAGTCCTTGGAACATAGTAGAACCTCAATAAAAATATATGGAATAAATAAATTTTCCAGAAGTTTCACTTTTGTTTTTATCTCAAGTTTTAGATTCACTTTCTAATATCATTGGATTTCAGGAAAAACAATGGAAAATAAATGAACTAGAAATTAAATCTTATTTCTGTACTGCCACTCATTCATCTAACACTTGAGCATCTACTACGTGACAGGAAGTGTACCAGGTGCACGAAATCATGGACTAGAAAGCAAGAGAGACATATCTACCAAAAAATTACGTAACGATATGACCAATGCTTTAAGAGATAGATACAAAATATACATATTTGCACAGAGAAGGGACCAAATTCTGCCTGGAATAGTCACAGGCTTGAAAGAGGAGATAACATTTGAGATATGTTTTTTAAAATAAATGGGAGTTCACCTGGCAGGCAAGGTAAAGAAATGGGAATTCCATGCACTACCGAAATAGATGATGATTTATCCACCAACATACCCACAGACTATCCAAGCAAGAAAATAATAAACATACATAATACTTAATTACATGCTATGCACTGTTTTAAGGTAGCTAGAGTAAGTCACTTAATTTTCAACACATGAGGTGAGTTCTATTATTGTCCCCATTTTTAAAGAGGAGGAAACTAAGGCTCAGAGATTCTCATAGAGCTAGTAATCAGTACAGCAAGGATTCTGACCCAGGCACTCTGGCTTCAGAATCCACTGCCTTAACTGAAGACCTCAAAAATCACCTATTGATGACACCTCAATAAATACAAGAAAAAAATGGGGCCTTGAGCAGTAATGTTATGTCAGAGACAAGATCTTAGATCCCCTCTCTTTTAGATCACACTGCATCATCTGCTCTGGTTCCTAATGATCCCTATAAACTCTCAAACCATGGGCTGCACCTCAAACCAACAGGTGTTTTATTGAGACCCCTCTGGGTCCCATTCTCTTCCTTTAACATTACTCCTCATTTATCTGTATAACACATTTTATCAATTAGGGATCTGCCACTATGGTAAATTGGAAAAAATCCCAGAAGATAGTAACCTAGGATACTTGTATCCTTGCCATAGAAATGCTTTAAGCTAATTATGTGACATTACGCAAATGTCTTGATCTTTCTGATCCTCAGGTTGGAAATAAATAAAATGAGGAGGTACCAGATAGTCAATATGAATGAATGGTTGAAGGACCTGGGTTCTGGAATCAGGCCTGGATTTGAATCTGAGTGCCACTGCTGATTAGCTATGTGACCTTAGGCAAGCTAATCTTCCTAAACTAAAATTTGCTCATCTGTGAAATAGGCATAATAATAGTATCTATTTCACAGAATTGTTACAGTGATTAAATAAGATAATGACTATAAAAATGTAAAATGCAGGAGTGTTTCTTAAACGTTAGCTATTAATAGGGTCACTGCCCTATACATTACCCATACTTAGGATATTTTTATGAAAACTGCTATTCTTTTAATGTAATATTTAATACATATAAAAATACATGTAACATATAGGTATATTATAAAGCAAACAAATTAAGTACCCATAATCCCACCACCCAACTTAAGTAAAACATCACCAGTGGTACCATGGCACATGTATGCTTCTTCTGTGTCCTACACCTTGTTCCTTCCCTCAGCTTCCTATGGTAACTCATCTTGAATTCTGTATGTATCATTCCTTTTTGAATAGTTTTATCATATAGGTCCATTAAAATATTGTATACCTGTTTGATTGTAACCTTTATAAAAATAACATGCTATAACAAATATCCTCTGCAACCAGAGCAATATTATGTTTATAAAAGCTATTCCTGTTACAGGGTAACTGTAATTCATTTACCCAGCTGTATGATAATCTACTGTGTGAGCATTTATTTATCCATTCTCTGTGGATGAACCTTGGGGTTGTTTGCAGTTTTGTACTATTATGTACATTATTGCTATGAACACCTTTGGACCTGTTTCTTGGGCCACATGGGTAAGAGTTTCCTATAGAGTGTACCTTAAAGGTGGAATAACTAGGTGAAATTTCAACAATATCAAAATGATTTCTCAAACAAGGCAAGTTAATCTCCCTCAAAAACAGGTGCCAATTTACACTCCGCCCACTAGTTTCCATTGGTCTACAACATCCTCCTTCACACTTTATTCTTTCAAATGTGTTGAAATTCGCTAGCATGGAGGTCTTGAAAGTTCATTGCAGTTTCTGGTTTTCATTTCCTGGATTAATGAGGTTGACCACTTTTTCATATATTAATGGATTATATTTCCTTCTCTGTGAAATGCCTGTGTCTTTGACCATTTTTGTACTAAGCTGTCATTTTCTTATTGCTCCGTAGGTTTTCATATATTCTAGGTCATATTCTTTTTGCTTTGTAGGTCTTTATATGTTCCAGGTTGTATTTCAGTTATATTATTTCAAATATCTTCTCTGCCAGTTTGTGACTTGTCATTTTGCTTTCTTTATGGTGATTTTTGGTTTTAAAAAAGGTTATTTTTAAGTTAAATTTATCACTCTTCTCTACATTCAAGTTTTTGTTTAAAAAAAAAAACAAAACTCTACATCCCCAAATTATAAAGCCATTGTCCTATATTTTCTTCCCCCAAAATTTTTTTTCTAAAGAAGGGGGAAAGTTCCCCCTTAATTTTTACCTCCTATTGTTTATTTATTTAGGCCACCCCACACGACTTGCAGGATCCTAGTTCCCTGACCAGGGATCAAACCCAGGCCCCCAGCAGTGGAAACACCGAGTCCTAACCACTGGACCGCCAGGGAATTCCCCTCTTCCAAAATTTTTAGTTCTTCCTTTTACTCTTTAAATAACCAAGAATTGACTTTTGCCTAAGGTGTAGAGATCCAATTTCACTTTTTTCTATTGATTTATGGATGACAAATTTTCCTAGCATCATTTATTGAATAATCTATACTTTACCCAGTGATCTAGAATGCCACTTTCATCATATATCCTTTCCATATATGCATGGTCTGTTTGTGGGTTCTCTATTCTACACCACTGTTCTATTTGTTTATTCCTGCATCCATAGTATACCTAATTTATCACTGTAACGTTACTTTCAAAAAAGAAAAAAAAAACTGTCTTGCCAACTGGCAGAGCAAGCCCCCCATCTCACTCTTCCCCTTCAGGAACATGCTGACTGGTCTTAGACCTTTGCTCAACAGTACATCTTTAGAATCAACTTGTCCAGTTGCCCCAAAACACTTCTGGGAATTTTTGATCTGTAAACATCAACTTGGGGAAGGTTGACATCTTTACATTTTGATGCTTCCAATAAATAAAAATGGTGTACCAATGTGTTTAAGTCTTCTTTTAATGTATTTCAGTAAGTTTTATGTCCTCCATAGGGACCACACATCTGGAGACATCTTTCATCTTCTGACGCTCTTGTATACGGCATCTTTTTAAAACTACATTTTCTCTGCTGTTGTTTGCGATTGACTTTGGTATACTGATCTTATTTCCAGCAACTCTTAATTACTCATCCATAGATTCTTTGTATCTTCTATGTAATCACAGCCTTGTAACTTTCTTCCTTTCCTGTCTTAAAACTTTTTCTTTCCCTTCCTAACTGTGCCCTGATACAACAGATTAGTTCCTCCAAAGAGATGCAAGAGAGCTCTCATTCTCGCTCTCTGCCAACACTCACAAACAAGAGGTCACGTGGGCACACAGTGAGATGCTGGTCACCTACACGCCAGGAACACAGGCCTCAGAAGAAACCATGCTGGTACCCTGAGCTTGGGACTTCCAGCCTCCAAAATAGTGAGAAAATAAACGCCTGTTGTTTACATCTCCTAGCCTATGGTATTTTGCTATAACAGCCCCAACTAAGACATCCAATGATGCAAATAAGAACTATGTTATACTTAGGATCCGGTTATTTTCCTGTGGGAAGTCTCCTCACTCCAGATTATCTAGTCTGCTACACTGCCAGGAGAAGCATAAGGGCAGTACTTCTGTTCTTAAGTGTTCCTTTATTTAACAGGGGGCTGTTAACTAAGGGTCCTCATTAGGGACTTCAAGCAAAATTAAACAATATTTATTTGAAGAGAGAGTGTGCTCATATTCATGCTTTTTAAAGCTAATTGCTAAGGTTTTGTGTGTCTTTGTTCCAATCCCCTCCTCAAATTTAGAATGAGACGTAAGTTAAAAGCCTGAAGGACTGTGGGAGCAGAGGTGAGATTTTACTTCTACTTACAGTGGAAGTCGTACAAGAGAAAGGCAAGAGTAATGAGTTGATCGTGTATATGGAGATAAAGGTAAGAATGTGTTAATTCGTAAGGATTAGGTTTAACTGCAAAGCACAAATCAGTGGCTTAAACAAGGTAGAGATTTATTTGTATCTCCAAAAGAAGTCCAGAAGTAGACTGTCCAGGACTGGTATGGTGGTTCCATGGTCATCACAGATCCCATCTTCTTCTGTCTTCCATCCTGAAGATTGTATCATGCTCCAAGACCACTAGTGGAGATTCAGCCACAATGTCCACATTTCAGACAAGAAAAAGCCAAATGAGGGTTTAGAGAAGCACACAGGACGAGCCTCCCAACAGAGTTAGTTCACTGAAGGAACTTCCCTGGAAACACCATCAAATAACTTCTGCTTATAGCCCCTTAGCAATCCTTAACTGCAAAGGAGAATAGAAATACAATATTTTAGCTGTTCACACTGTCATCCCCAATAAAATATGGGTTCTGTAAATGTAGAAGGAGTAACAGATATTGGGTATCATATTAACAACGTTTCTTCTTTTTTTTTTTTTTTTATGACGTTTCTCATTTTCTGTATTTTACGATGCTTTGACATCTTGGGGCCTGGCAGACCCTGGGAGGGACTTTCCCCACTCCACCGCCAAATGATAGCTGATTCCTAGAAATAGTAAAGGACTTGCCCACGAGCATGCCTTTGATATGCACACCAAGCAACCCTGAGTTCATACCCCTCATTAGCCTTTCATCAGGCTCCTGAAGTCCAGGACACTATTCCTCTGCCTGAAATCCCAGGGCAAGGTACCTGCCAACTAGGGACCACCCCTATTACCCACTGCCTGCTGAAATGTATTCAAACTGTCCAATCCTAAACTTGCTCAGCTCTCCTATCCTGTCTCACCCATTCTTTCCCCATGAAAACAACAATAAAAGCTCTGACCCATGCTTTTCCCTCGCTCCTTCTGCCTCCTGACCTACCCTGGTACCTCTCCGTGTGGTCCTGGCATGGTGTGTTGCACGCCCTCCTCTTGAGAACTGTAAGAAATAAACTCTTCGTTCAAAGGCAGTCGTCTCTGTGTCTGTCATCATACCATTCCTGATTAGAACAAATCCCATGTACATCGTAAAACAGGTAGGCAACTGGAAATCCTTCCCACAATATGGTTTTCCACAACAGGAAGCTGGAATCCTGGCATCATCTGAAAGTTATCTCACAAAAATCTGCTTACAGTGTGTCTGGCAGAAGAAAAATAAAGTCACTCTTGCCTCAGCGTCTCTTCTGAGCGCCAGACTCGTTAACCTTCACCCTCCCAAATATAAGCTAGAAAGTCTACAGTTAAAACTATTTTCAAAACTAAACTCATTATCTTCGCTCTTCTCAAATCTGCTGCCACATCCATGTTCCTTAGTCTCTAATAAAACGTCATCATCTACACAGCTGCCCAAGCAGAAGTTTCAAAATTATCTTCTGGAGTCCCACGAAGTGGCCTCTGGGACACTTTCAGGCACCCAGGTAGACCCACGCAGTCCACCAGGGGGGTCACTAGAGGCCACCGAGCTCTAAATTGCGGCCGGACAGCGTGACTGGGAGTAAGTGTAACACACACCGGACGCCAAGACTGAGGACGGATGGGAGGGGAGTGTATGATATTCCCTTGATGACTTTTTATAGTGACATGTTGGAATATTTTGTATACACTGGGTTAAGTATTAAAATTTAGAAAAAAAAAATTATCTTCTGATTGCCTTTTCTCTTACCACCAACACCTGTTCTGTCACCACTAGATCCTGGACAGGAGCTACGCGTTCTCGGCTATCTCCAACCCAGAGCCTAGCACAGGATCTGGCACACAGTTGGTACACGATGAATGAGTCAATGGGAATCCTAAACATCCCTTGTGTCACCTCTCATCCCCACTTTACTAACCTTTCCAGGCTTATTCAGTCCCTTCCTAACTACCGCCAGGCTTTGCTCCTTCTAACCCTTCAACTGTCTTCACAGTTCTTTCTAAAGCACAATTCTGATGAGATGTCCCTCTTTTAAAACCTTCTATGGATCCCACTGCCAAAGTCCTCTGCAAGCTTTCAATGCCCTTTACAATCTAGCCTTGAATACCTTTCGTGTTTTATCTTTGAATGCTTCGTATACTTTTAAGTTTCTGGACCTTCGTTCGTGCTGTTTCCTCTGCTGAAAACTAACCTAACTATTCTCTTCTGCGCCCCACAGGACTCTGTTTCTACCATGACTAGAGTGTCCCTCCCACCGTATCACACTTGTCTACACCACTCCTGCTTTTACCTCCCCCACCCAACCCCCCCCACCCTACACTGCGAGTCCCTTCAGTGCAGGAGTCCTGTCATATTCACCCCTACATCCACGCCGTACGGCTGCATGGCATAGAGCAGGTGCCCACATGGCCTCTGAGTGCAAAAAGATGCCCAGGTTAATTGTAAACAGCCACAGAAGATTAACAACAAACCAAAGAAAAAAAATGACCAAAGTGGAATATGTGCTCAGTAATCCACGGACATTAATAACTCAACAAAAAAAAGTCAAGTGCGATAAACTGAAATTAAAATGCTCTCCTGAGTATCTCCTGAGACTTGGTGAGACAGGCATGGTGACTGAAAGAGAGATACACCTTGTTTAAAATAACTGCAACAACAGTAATAATAGCCAGCATGTATTGAGTACTTGATTCAGTTACTACGTGCTAACTAAGTAAGTTACAGGTATTACTTACTGTGTTCTTCACAGTAGGCCTATAAAAGTACGACTACTATTATCCCTGTTTTATTCACAGGAAAACAAAACAACAAAAATCAAAGGCATGGAAAGTTAAGAAATGCACCAGAGTTCACCCAGCTGCTCCGAATAAAGCAAAAATTCAAATGCAGGCTTTCTGACTGCACAGCCTTAAGTGAACTATTATGACAGACCACCTTTTTCCCAAATGACTGGTACAGCAGAAAAACTAAAAAAGATGTACACTTATTTGGACAAATAGGACCCTAAGGTCCAAAGCATGGCAGAGAGCTAATGGATGAAGGGTAAAGAGAGAAAAATAAAAATTTCAATATTGTGGATGCATGATTCTGACAGCCGAAAAAGCTACACATCATCCTATCACAGACTGTGGGACTAGCACAGGGGCCAAGTATAGTAGTTTTGAGAAGGGACTTCAGTGCTGTTGGTGCAGGCCAAAAGCCTCACTCTCTAAAAAGTGAGCCTGACAAATTCTTGAACAATCTTCCTGACAATTTCAATGCTCAGTAGGAAGGAAACAATTATAGGAAACAATAAAAGGGGCAGACACTCTGAACTTATTTTAACCAGTAAAGAGACACTGCTTGACAAAAAGGAAGAGGAATATGTAAAGATAACCTGGTAGAGAAATTAAGTGTGACTTATCTTCCTGTGGGATCATCGGACTGAAAATGAGAAAGAATAAAGAGGTAGAGGTATTTCTCCCTCACTCGTAATTCTCCCCCTCAACCAAAACCTATTATGTACTGAACTCCTGGTGTGATCCAGATGCACCTTGCATAGGGCGCTGGTCAGAAGTCAGCAGTGGGGTTTCTGGTTATGTAGGGCCAATGTGAGTGGGAAGGCAGCAGGAAGGAGACTGTAGGCAGAAAGCAAAATGCAAACTTCACGTACCCAAGTTCAAACCCCAGGTGTGCCTCTTACAAGCTGTGTGACTTTGACATGTCTCTTAACCTCTCCATTTCAAGTTTCCTCACCTGTAAAATGGAGATAATACTACCTTCTTCTTAGGGTAATAATTAAATGAGACAATGATAAAAAGCACTTAGCTCAGGGCCTTGTGTGCAGGTGGTACGCACACAATAAATGTCAGCCGTTAATATGATTACTGTTACCTTGTAAGATATTTCTCTGTAGCACATTAACCTTGGGATTATCTCTCATTTTCTACAATGATCTGCTTGCTGTTACTCCCACCAAATCTTCAGGGCACATAATGCAAACCCGGACAGCAAAATAAGTAAAGTGATCCTGCCCTCACGTTCATGTTGATGTTTCAGGGCAATCCAACTGAACAACACACATTTACAAAGCCCTAAAATGTCACTGTGCTCTGCTGAGCTGGACAAGGGCAAAAGGGTAGTCTGAGTAAAAAACAACACTGCCTTCAAGAATTACACGATATCTTTTGGGAACAATGAGAAATTACCATTAATTTCCCCTAAATGAGCTGCAAAGGTTAGACTGAAACCCAGTTGGCAATGACAAGTAATCCCCAAAACAGCCACAGAAACATGTCTTTGGTGTTTTCAGATGTCTTTGGACTGATCAATCATCCAGCGATTTTTAAGAAATGGATGACTCTGAGAACTGCACCTCGCAGCAAATAGTGGATCTTATCTGGGCTGGTCTTTAAAGTCAGCCATTCTGGGTTGTGTACGTTTATTAAGAGAAGAATACAAGAAAAAAAGAAAAAAAAAAAAAAAAGAAATGAAGTGTTTAAGCATGAGATGTTACAATACAGATAATGGGGGAAAAAAATGCATGAAAGAATATCTTGTTCACCTCTAGCACATGAAGTGGTACTAGCTTAAGGTGAATGAGGAGAGCAAGCCTGGCTTGGAAATAATGGAAAGATTTTTTCCCCCCAAAATGTAAAGAGCTTTATTTACTTCTTCTTCTTCTAAAGATAATACATACTCAATGCTAAAAAAAAAAAAAAAAAAAAAAAATAGAAAAGAAAAAACTACAAAAGTGTAAAAAGTAAGGAAAATCATACATAATCTTCTCAGAGATCATCAGAGCATTTTGATTTTTCTCCTTCCAGACTCTTCTAAGTATTTATATCAATTACTTCTTTTTCAAATACGGGAATAACACCACACATGCTGTTTGATATTTTTTCTCCCACACTTCCATGGATCATACTCATCTTTCTACCTAACCCAAAATCCCAAAAGCCAAGTCACAGGGCAGTTTTCTGCAGGTACATTCCCTGACACCATAAGAACATGGAAAAAGGAAATGCAGGACACAAAGCTTGGACTAGAAGACCCCTACGGTCTGTTACTGCTATCAGATTCCACAGGTCTACTCTGAGACTAGGCTGGGAACAGTAGAAAGTTTCTCAGGAGACGGGGCTGCCTGCGGGCGAGGGCAGAGTTTATGCTCCCACAGCCTGCCCGGTCGTGGACCCTGGGTCTGCAGTATCACGCGCACGCTGAGGCCTCCGCACTGAACACCTGACTCTGAAAGCCCTGCTGCCCAGCCGCAGAGCCTCTCAAGCAATCTCCAGTGGGAGTCTGCAGAAGAGCCCCTCGGCTCACGGGGATCCTGGAGGACACACTCTCTGCCCCTGCACCCTGGACTCAGAATCGCTTGGGTTTGGTAATTAAGCAGTTTTGTTCACCATGTCATTTTCCCAAAGCACAGATTCATCACTCAGTTTAAACAGGAATACTAATCCGCATTAACTTCTCACAACTTTGAAGGAGCATAAAAGTACCTTTGCTGAGGAAAAAAACAAAAAGTTGCCCAAAAGACAAACTTTACCTACTTTACAATTTTGCTTAAGGAATGTGGCGTAAAGGAGTGAGGACTACATCACCAGACAGTTTTAATGTGGGAACTCAAGAGAGCAGACTTAATATGCTGATTAATGGTCCCAGCTACAGGAAAAAAAGAAAAACATGGTTGAAAAAAAAACTTAAAATTTAAAAATAAATAAAGATAGCTGGTATGAGGAAACAGTAATTAATTTTCTACTGTTCCTGGGCAAAAGAAAGGATAAAGCTAAGGACCTCCATTTTTCCTTAACCAAACTGTGAGTACAAAATGCTGCTGATGTGTGCAGAAAATACCTTAAAATAAAATGTCAAGGGTCCATAAAATAACGTGTGAATTCTGAACCTGTTAAAGTCCAGCAGGATCTAAGCTACAGTTAGCACCACACTCTATCAGGCAGAGGGGAGAGCACATGTAAAAGTAAAAGATGCATTAAAAAACTGAGTTCGTTTTATGTAATCTTTACTGGTAAATTACTAGTACTCTGTCAGAATCTTATAATAAAGGTAACTGTGTGTACACAATTGTACACAGTATGTACATCAAGAGACCATGTACAAAATAAGAGGAAAATGTCATACCTGGGGCACTAACCTAGAGAGGCAGGGACTCCCCTGAGAGCTCTGTATGAGACTAAAAGGACAGAGAATGGGGTTTAGAAAGATAGAAAATAGTGAAACCAGAGCCTATGTCATCACCTGGAGATGGACTACTTCATCCCTAGTTATACTTTAGGTCTTTACTGCTAGTAAACTCTGTTTCACAAATGCTACTAGTGAAATTGTCCAAAAACAGAAGACGTGAATAATGTAGGTTCATCTTGAAGCTATTTAGATTAGATATTAACCACTGTTCAGCAAGCCCCTACAATTTAGGCTAAAGCTTAATATCCCGTTGGGATCATTCATGTGTCAACATTTATTGTCTATTCTGTGCCAAGCAATGGTTAAGACGCAGGTACATAAAGAAGATACAGTTCTTGCCTTCTAGTCTATAAACCAAACAGATAAGGAAATCAGTATTTACAACCATGGGATAAATGTATGACGTACAGCAATGCTCAATACACACTGAGTGGCTAAATCAATACTATAATAGAAGTGTGCACAAAAAAGGGGGGCGGGGGGGCCTTCCGAAAGGACAGTTATCCCTCTGCCATAACACGGATGAACCTAACAGTTCACTACTTTGTATACTTATACATAGAAACCATCTCTTAAAGAATAAACAACTAGTGAACACCATAACATACAGGAGCTACCAGGGTTCATGACACAAAAACGGGGAGGAGAACAGCAGTCAGGAAAAATATTATCACACATTTTACATAGAGTATTTTAATTCTTGCCCTCAGAAACTATAAAGACTATCAAGATTTGGAAACGAGACTGTACCAAACAATGGCCAAAGAAGAATCGTCCACTCTATGCCTTCTCCTTCGTCTGGTCACTCAGAAATATAATGTTATCTGTAAAGAAGCCAAAGCATAAATGTTATTTTCAGAACGCTTTCTCCATCTCAGTTAATCATTCCCCTCTATCACATACATATTTTAGTGCTATTCACTGAAAAGACTTTAGACAAATTCTCAAAATATTATGTTCTTGCTATATTGCTTGCTATGTCCTTGAGAGGTATATACAATAGGCATAATGGAGCTAAAAGCTGGGCTTCAACCGTTTATCGACAACTCAGACCTTGTGAGAAAAGGTGGGACACTTCTCATCTTCCCTGAAGACAGCTAAGGTTTTCTCAGCAACAACTTTCTACAAAAGAGCTAGTCACAAATTCTGACGCTTGCAGTGCTCAGACAGATGCCATGAAACCAGGGAGCGCATCCTCGCAGAGAAAAGGATGCCGGCATCCCAGTCCACAGGCTGCAGGGATGGAGGAAGGGCAGGGTTCAACAAACGGCCCCATTGCACAGACAGACTTATTTATGTTTTTTAAGTCTGAACACTTACATAGAACACATTTTATTTTTAAATTTTAAAAGAGAATGAGTTTTATATATTCACTCGAGAAAATTTTTACTAATCAGTATTTCAGAGAGAACATTTTTATCCAAAAACATCAGACATTGCTCTTAAAATACTGTGCAGAAAGAGTTAGTTTAGGACAAGCAAAGGAAAAGAAGTAGTATCTCCCGTATAACACCGAAAGATCTACATTCTTAAAACTTCAGAATTATTCAGAAACGGTTGTTATATAGTAATTGAATATTTGTTGACGACTGTAGTCTTTTAAAACTAGAATGTTTTGGTACAGAATGGTTAGTATTTTAGAAGAGATTATATCAGAATTGACATCACTGCGTAAAAATGACAAGTGTGCCACCTGCTGGTGGTTATTTTTAAGCTACATTGATCCAAAGGATAAAAAAATATGGCCTATAAAACAGATCAGACAAATTAAAACTCTATTCCCTTCCATTCTAATGTCACTAAAGACCCGTTCAATTTTACTATTAGCCATAAACCTATGTTAACTGCTTAATCATTCATGCTAGTGAATACTGGTGACAAGAAAAAAAAAAAAAAGGCAGATAATTTGAAATGCTTCTATTTGGCCTGGTTTATAACAATTCGCACAATCCAAAATTTGCCCTCACAATAGGTTTATAGTGGAATATTAAAGTATTAAATGCTTCATAAATACATGATCAATAGATTTTAAACTGTCAATTATTTTATTAGAAAGCTTGATCTTCCACTGCTGAAATCACAGGGGTAGTTCTATACAATATACAGGTCTAGAAAAAAATTTTTGAATAGGTAGATACGTCTGGAGGCTTGACCCAAGGAGGAACAGGGCAGGCAGGAAGTAATTTACTGTCAAAACACTCAAGAATTATGAAAGCAAACTGGTCAGAAAAAACCTCATCTAAGTTATCAAGGTCAGTATACTTTCAAAGAAACCAGTAAGAAAATATACGATTATTATTTACAACAAATTATAATTTATCCATATGGCACAGCAGTTAAGACAAACTCTGGAGCAAGTGAAAAGAGATAGAGGAAAATCTGTCAATTAGGAGACTTAAGTTGTCAGACTTTTCACCTCCAGAATTGTGAGAAAATTCATTTCTGTTGTTTAAAAAAAGAAAATAAGAGACACTTAAGATACATATAAACCATGTAATATAATATATGGATTGGTATTTATGAAGCAAAGAAATTTCAATACTATGACATCTGGTAAAAAAAAATTTAACAATAATTTCTTAATATTAGGTGTGATAATAGCACTATAGTTATGTTTTAAAAAGGAATCTGTATCTTTCAGAGATACCTACTGAAATATTTCTGGATGATATAATGTCTGAGATTCCCTCAAAATAATCCAGGTGGGGGAAAAGGGGGCTGGGGCATAGATTAAATAATATTGGCCATCTGTTGATAATTGTTAAAGCTGCATGATGGGAGCTTTCGTTTCTTACTATTCTCTCTCCTTTTGTGTATGTTTGACATTTTCCATAATAAAAAAATTAATTTTTAAATGATATCTAATTTGGGCATACCTCAGAAGTTCATAAATATTAAGATACTACTATAATAAAAGTTCTTTTATTCCCATCTACTTATCAAAACAAGATTTCCCAGTTTTTATATCGATAAAAAACCAGAGAACAGAATGCTTAACTATTTTAGCAATTTATCCAAAAGGCAAAAAATGCATCATCTATCTCATTAAGATACATTTTCAATAAAATTTTAGTTTGTATACATATATACTAAAGTTGTTTTGGTCAATTATGTTCTAAAAACAACTGTAATGATAACCCAATTCAAGGAGAAACCTAACATTTAGAGCTCTACTGTTGCAGAATTTTTTTTAATATTTTTAAATTTCTATTTATGCATGTACTTTTGTTACAGTTAACTGAATGAATGACAAAAGAATCTTGACTATACAATATATTAAGGTACACTTCTGAGGAGAAAATGAAATTGAAAAGCAAGTTCAGAGAAAAGGGAATAATGTAAAATTTCCAAGTGTTGAAGTGTTTGTATCTTTTTTAATGATGATGGATATCAAATTGCTATAATATTTAGATCCATTAATACCTTTGAGAGTAACATAATTTTACATTAAAAAAAAATTTAATGTCAACTTAAACATGTCGAAAGGGGTATATTATTTTCAAACTTCTTGTAGAATTTTCAGAAAAGTTTGAAAACTCTGCTCGCTCTAGAGGATATTTTCTTAACCTCCTGAAGCTTTGTGTGTCCATCTTTTCTATGTTGTTTTGTTTTTTGTTTAATGAGAACAAAAGGAATTTAAAACAAAATCATCATGTTAAGTACCAAACAGGTTCTGAACAAATCTGCACAAATGTCTAATGCCACTCACTTTAGTATAACTCTGTCTCGACACATGCTTTTTCCCTGTTTAGGCCATGTCCTTCAAAGACACTAGATTAAAGGTTTTCTAAGTCCAAATAGTAAGTACTGGCTTAGACAGTTCAACTGATAAGTTACTTGTGAACTAAAACTGTGAGTACAGAGATAATTTTCTAAAGGAAGAGATAAATGCAGAAACCTGGAGCAAGCCCACAAACCTCACTTGGAATTCTCCTGGTGAAGTGCCTTACAATCTCATTAGCATCAGTACTAACAGCCTCAGGTAAAGTTACAACACAGCCAAGCTTTCAAAAAAGGAAGGAGAAAAAAAAAAGAATAGCTATTATCACAAGAGCCTTACCAGCTATAATTGTTGTTGCTTGTCGTCTCACATTATTTTTATCCATATATTCACCATAGTCTACTTTCCCTTCCACATAAATTCGAGACCTGATATAAATAAAATTTACAGTTTTTAGTCTGGAGATTCTAATGTACTTTACAGGAGAGAGTCAGGTCAGAGAGGGTAAGTATACATTAAGGATGAAACAGATAATCATACAGAACCTCATTTTTGCTACCACTTCTCAAAATTCAGAATTAGGAGTACTGAAACAGGGAGTTCCCTTGTGGTCTAGTGGATTCCTAGGGAATCCTAGCTCTAGGATTCCAGGCTTTCACTGCCAGGGCCCAGGTTCAATCCCTGGTCAGGGAACTGAGATCCCACAATCCACGTGGTACAGCCAAAAAGAAAAAGTAGTGAAACAGAATGTGCAGAGACTTGCCACACCTAGGAAAAAGGACAATGTTTTCATCCTTGAACTAACTGTGGTCCTTATGGAAGTTTAAAAAAAAAAAGCTGTTCAAAAGTTTAAGCCAAAATTTAAAAAAAAAAAGCAACCTTAAGACGATGAAGAGCAACCTAGTGGCATCCTTTAAATCTCTATGATTAATTTCCAATGTGTTATTTTCCGTCACCTCTGATTTTGGATTCTCTAACAGATTTGTTGATTTTTTCATTTATTTTTTAGTTAGTTCCTTTCTATATTGAGGTTCATAAACTTATTCTCAAAAGACTTAGATTATTAAAATACAAAATTTTCAGTTTTAGTATTTCACTCAGAGTTAATTACTAAGACTATACTGCACTCTCTAGAAGGCTGAACTAGAAGACAACTGTAACTCTGATTTCAAAGAGTAGAAAATGGCCATAATGACACCAATCTTCAGAGTCTAACACCACCAAAAATGTACAATACAGAAAACAGACAAGACTGGCAAAATGACTGGGTGCCAAAGGGAACAGTCACACAGATTCATCCATCAGTAGGTGAAATTGCATATAGACATTTTCCTTGAAATTTCCTCTGTGTTTATATGCATATATATGCACATATCATACATACATGACAATGGAGGTACATATGAAGAAAAGGTATGCACTTATTTTTAAAAAATAGAAATTTTAGTTACTGCTGAAATTATTTTACATGAAATGTTTTATTTCTATAAAACAAGTACATTTCTAAACATACTATGACTACAACTGCTGTTAAACACATCCTTTTGTCCTTCTGTGGGTTTGGAAAAGATATTTTTTATACATAATCAATCCAAGCATTCCAAAAGGGAACTACTAAGCTTACATAAAATTATCAAATATGAAATAACTGTTGTGAATATTACCATAATACCTCACTGTGTCAGGCTTCCGACATTCCAGACCCTCTGTTAGGCCATCATGTGATGCCAAGAGGCAAGACACCTGCCTTCAGGATCCCTGGCCGTGGAGGCACTTGCTCACATGGTACTCGGTACCCTTTGCCTTCTCTCTTACCTCATCAGCTCCATTTAAGTACACATCGTCTTTGCCCTAAATTATAAGTTGTTAAAAGGCTAAACCATGTTAAAACCTTTAAATTAGTCACATATGGCAAGGCGCTATGTTTATAGTATTAAGCATTGAATGAATACCTCTTGGGTTAACACAGAGTAATTAGTGGTACTACATAAATAAAGGAGCTACACAGTCCATGAGAACACGTTACCAGTTTCTTAAACCAGCAGTCCCCAACCTTTTTGGCACCAGGGACCGGTTTCGTGGAGACAATTTTTCCCTGGACGGGAGTAGAGCGGGTGGAGGGGGTGGGCGGGTGGCTCGGGCAGTAACGCGAGCCATGGCAAGGGGCAGGTGAAGCTTCGCTCGCTCACCCACCGCTCACCTCCTGCTGTGTGGCCCGGTGCCTAACAGGCCGTGGACCGGGACCAGTCTGTGGCCTGGAGGTTGGGGACCCCTGTTTTAAACCATTCAATCTGTAAGATCCTTCCTTCCTCAACTTACCCCTTTTTCACATACTGATATGCCACATCTCTCAGGCCTGGTCGGAATACTGAAATTCTGTGCCACGTTGTCTTTTGACTGACATCACCTAAATCACAAGAATAGGGAATGTGGTTACAAATGCAAAAGACAAATGCCAAAGGACAACGTGTCCCAGCAAAACCAACGCCACAATTTCTAAAAGAGCAGAACAGAATTAGAGAAGGTCCTTTCTAAAAGTATCTAATTAGATAATTCACAATAAATAATGTCTATTTACTGCTGATAAAATTAAGAGCCCGGGCTTTTGTACTCACCCATTTGGTGTGTTTCATTTTCCCCTGATCGCCACATCTCATTTGTTGCTAGAGAAAATATTGTGACTGGGTTTTTTCCTTCTACCTGTCTCATGACAGGGTCCTGACCTACTCGACCAAGTAACTGCACACGATTCAGAGCTGAAAGGCAATGTGTAGATAAAATGAGACTGAGAGAAATGTCCAGGGAGGAACAGCTACAAACACTACTCCAACTTCAGTCTTGGCATTAAGCAAAACCCAAGTTCTAGAAGGTTTGAAAATAAGTTGAAGGAGCAAATAGACAAGAGATTGGGAGGGAAAAAGGATTGGCAAGAAAGGAGAAAATATTCAGAGGAAGTAGCCCCACAAAACAAACGTTAAGCTCTTTATCTAAATTCTTCTTTTAAATACCTAAAAAACTTCTTTAAACTGTCTGTAGAGTTAAAAGAACAAATCTGAAGATCTTTATAAATACAAGGGACTATTTCTGTGAAACAACAGCTTTCACAAACATTCACTACTTCAGCCAAATAGCACATACCCTTGGAAGACTTAGATAACCAAACAGGACTCAAGGAAATTCTTTGGCAGGAAAGTGACAACAAGAGCGAGTAAAAACTGACTGGTAAAGGAAGAAGGGCCCAATTTACACGAGGCCCCTGCAGCCTGGTGGGGCAAGGCCAAGATCTGAGAGGCAAATATGAGTCAAGAGCGTGATGATTAACAGATTATAACCCAACGAATACACCTCTTGTGCAACACTGAGAATATTAGCATACTGCTATAAATAACACACTTTAAACTTGGAAATCAGCTACTACTTACATCTTTCGAGAACCAAACTGCCAGCTATTTCAGACTCATGTCTTACAAACTGATGAAGGACCTAAAGTGGAACAAATGAGTAAAACAGCTTTAATCCGGGGGAAAGGCAAATACAAACAGAAGACCCATTCACACGTGGTCACCATCCAGTCAGTAGCTCCTACGGCATACATCCACACAAGACAAGAGGCGTGCCCATCACACAGAGCCAGGAGGACCATGCAAACACTTAAGGGCAGCCTACTGCAGAAGCCCACAGGTACAAAGGAGGTACTACACGGTATACCCAAGAGAGTTCATTTACAGTCCTCTCCCGCTTCTTTTGTGGCAATCTTCCTGATTATGGTGCCTCTGTGTTTGCACACAAAAGGTAAATAAATACATGTTGGAAAAAGTCATGCTTTCGACAGACCAAAGAAAAAAGTCTAAGATAAACAAAAATGGTTCTTTGATAAAGTGCAAAGATATGCCTGCCCAAATCGGTCTGTCAGACAAAGGGAATCACTGCCACGTAACAGCAGCACTCAGTGACAACAACAGCTATTACCTGCTAACTGCTTTACCTCTCATCAATTATTCCTCAGACTAAATCTATAAACTATGTAAAATTACCACCACTTTATAGATGAGAAAAATGAAATTCAAAGAGAAAGAGTAACTTGCCCAAAATCCTCCAGGAAATAAGTGGCAAGTCACGCCGAGATCCCAGGGCCATCTGACCCCAAGGCTGCCGCTTTTCCCACTGCCCTCTGCTGCCTCTTTAAGGACATTCTGTGTAAGGGCTACTGCCAAGATATGAGGACACATCACTGGGAACATCCCTGGGTTCAGAGAGCTAACCATTACACCAGAGAAACATGTGTCAAGTGGTGGCACTGTTAATAAGCGACCAATTAAAACAATACCCACTCCAGGGGTGGTACTTCTGGCTATGGAATCCTAGCGCTATGTCTGGGAGCAGAGAGTGGGGTAAGAAAATAAAAATGTGAGTTCCAACATATTAAAGATCAAACTGCTAACTGCTCCCTGTGTCATGATTCCAGAAAGGTGCTAATCTGAGTGCTCAGATGAGCCAGAGCTCCTAAGTTTCATGGAACAGTAGTTTGCCTCATTGCGGGCACACAAAAATCAAGACCTACTGGAGGAGCAGAAATGGGGAAAGAATTAATTTAACCGGGATACTTTTTTAAATTAAACATTTCACTCTTTTATACACGGCTTTAAAGATATCGTAATACTGTAGAATAGTGTATGAAGACAGGAATAACTTTTCCATGCTTCACATTTCAACACATGAAAAAGTATATGTTTCAAAAGTACGTATAAGTTAGTACAGATCCAAGAATATAGGGCCAACTCTACAGCAGAGCGGGGGAAACGTGAACAGGTTTCACGGAGGAATTGCTTCTTCCTCATCTTCACAAGATGAGAAGTGAGACAGGTGTTCTAAAGGAGAATCTATAGAACTTGGTGCCCAGATGAGCTTAAGCGAGCAAAAAAGGGTCTAGGCTGGCTCAAGGCTGGCGAGGCTGACAGGAGATCAGGTGAGAAGTCTGACTGGGTGACGTGAGAAGCAATCCTGGACCTGGTAAACGTGTGGTAATGCTGAGACTTCACCTGCTCTCCTCAGCACAAGGAGGCAGGGCGGGGTGGGGAGGCAGGCTGACAACACCTGAGGCACGTGGTCAGAAAAGAAACCACCTGTCTTATTAAAAATAAAAAAATAATAATTAAAAAAAAGCTGGAACAACGGTTCTCATAGTCTGCAGATCAACAACGACTTTCAATGCTCTGTAACTGATCTACGTGCAAGTAGCACATGTTTTTAAAAGTAATTATTCCCATGATATACGTGAACACACTAGAAAGGTTTTGTTTTGCTTTAGGGAACATTATTTACCCAAGTAAAATCTGTCCTCAACCCTCATGTCAAATAAGTACACCAAGGTGTGTGGGCTCAAAGGACTTTTGCCTCTGCAGGCAAAAGCCTAAAGAAGTTTGATCACTACGGCTTATAGTAACACACCCCAACACTAATACGAAGAAGTGATTACCTGCACTACAGGTCTTCGAAACATGGCTTCTATTTCCTTTTCTTACAATCTAACCTTTAACCTGTTCCTGAAGAAAAAAGAGATCAATTAAGTCCTACAGCAAGAACATGAATTCACTGAGTCCTAAGTGCCTAACTGCATCCACGACTTTTACGCAACCCACCTTGCGACCGTATCACATCAACAGCCCTGCACAGGGGACGGGAAGGATTCCCTCCTGCTCCCAGAAAGCCCCTCTCGCACCTTCATGTCTCTTTGATCCCCTTTAACTTCCTCTTCCTCCAACCCACACCAAAAAATCCTGATTCCATCCCCATTTCCGTTCCACTGTCTTCTCAAATTTTATTAAAATGCAAGTTCCCTTCGGGCAGGGACTTCTGTCGGACTTATTCACTGGTACACCCAATACCCCTAAAACAGTTCCCAAGACATAGTAAGGGCTCAATAAATATTAAAATGTTAGCATGGGGCTTCAATCTGAAACGTGTGGCCGCAAAAACTACCGCCTCCAGCCCCGTCAGCAAAGACCAAGGAGATCCCTGGGCTTCGCCGCCTCCCCGCCGAGATGTGCGGGCGCCCCTTCTCCAAGATGACGCTCCCAACCAACAACATAGGGGAACTGAGAGAGGCGACAAAACCACGGAGTCCTCTGCGCGAGTGAGAAGACAAGGTCCACACACCGACACAGTACCGCCTCCAGGACCCACGCAGAGCCTTACGCACACCTAACGCAGGACTCGGGCCTTCCACCCCTTCTCCCTCCCTCACCTGACGCTCAGGCTCTGACAGCCTCCAGGAAAGAAATCATTTCCGGTTGCTGCTGGGACGCAAGACTCGCGAGAAGAAGGAGGAAATAGAAATTCCGCTGCGTGCGTCGAAGAAAGGAGGCCGGCCGGCGCCGCAGGAAACACGCCCCCTTAACGCGGTAGTTCCGAGAGCTTCGTTCTGGGCGGGAGCAAGTGAGTCAACGCCGCCAAGAGGTTTAGTTAACCTGTTTGCAAGTTTCTAGCGAAGTGAAATTACTATTTGAAGAGGTTCCCGGCCCGGCCCGGCCCGGGACTCGGCACGGTGGACGAAAGAAAGGATAGCTGTGTCTCTGGAAAAAACTAGAAAGTTTCAGGCCTCCAAAAGCGAGAAGAAAAAAACGAAACAACAACAACAAAAACAAACAAAAAACGGAAAAAGTAGTGGAGAAAGAGCCTAAAGCGCAAAATTTAAGGGTCACCAAAAAAATGGGAATCAAAATAAGTAGTAAGGGGCTTCCCTGGTGGTGCAGTGGTTGAGAGTCCGCCTGCCAATGCAGGGGACACGGGTTCGAGCCCTGGTCTGGGAAGATCCCACATGCTGCGGAGCGGCTGGGCCCGTGAGCCGCAATTGCTGAGCCTGCGCGTCTGGAGCCTGTGCTCCGCAACAAGAGAGGCCGCGATAGTGAGAGGACCGCGCACTGCGATGAAGCGTGGCCCCCCGCTTGCCAAAACTAGAGAAAGCCCTCGCATAGAAACGAAGACCCAGCACAGCCATAAATTAAAAAAAAAAAAAAAAAAGTAGTAATGCAATGTTTTCAAAAGTCAGAATTAAGGCAAAAAATTCGTGAACAGAACATGAAAATTTTTATTAAATACAGTATCTGAGCCAGATAGGATCCTAAGGCACCAGGAAAAACGTGTGCCCCTATATACAAGTTTTTATGTATTTAAAAAAAACTTTCCAAGAACATTAAAGTACTTGAAGAAATACTGAACATCTGAAAATTAGGTGTATTAAAACTAACAACATTGCTTTAAGTTTAAATATTTTGCTTGTACCAAAAACATAATTTTACCTTCCTGGCTTTAATGGAAGTCTACTTCTTTGCTTACTTTATTTCCAATTGCAAGAGTTGCCGTGCCTGATCATTTTTCCTGAGGAAGTGGCATTAACTTCAGCTTACTGATCTTGCCTTTATTTAGAATTCTTATATTTTGTTCATTGTGGATTTTTCATTAATTTTAATATCTTAAAAATATTGCATTAAAGTAGCATTCATCTTGAATGCTGGGTTTCTTGGCCCCCCCTTAAATTTTGTCTCGTTCCCCCTAATCCTGGCCTTGGTAAGGAAGAGGGGAATGGAGGCCCATAGACTGCAGAATACAGGCCAGAGGGAACCTCCCCAGGCCTGTCCATCACCTGGTCCTGGCACTGTCCAGCTTCTAGAAAAGGTACCCTCCACATCATTCTAATAAGGAAATCTCCTCCTCAGGACCCTACTTAAAACCTTTCAATGGCCCATTCTTGCCCGAAAAGGAAAGAACACGAACTACTTCATGTGGTTTCCAACACATACCCTAACCCACTCTTAAGAGTATGACTTACTAGTTGGTATATTTCTTGATGCTTACCTCTGTTTTACTTCCACCTTCAAGATGTTTAGTCCTGGAAACATACCATGTTATGCTGCCTTCAGGCCTTGCACAGGCATTAATCCCACACTCCATTAATCCCACACTCCACTGTGTTACTACTGTAACATACCCTCTGATGATTTCCTATTTAAAAATCCTATTTCCACTTGAGCTGTTGAGTCAAGTGAAAAACCAAATTCACCCTTTCCTTCAAAGCCAGTTTCCCTCTTCTAAGCTCCTTGTTTGTTTTAATGGTACCAAGATTCTCCTAGACTTGAACTTTGGAATCATCTTTGACACTTCTCACTGATCACCTACATCTGTTTCATACATATCCAATCACTTGGCCCTAAAAGTTCTATCTTCATTAGGCCACAGATCTCTCCCTCTTTCTTTCTGTTCACAAACACTTTGGGGTAAGGAGTGTGGAAAAGTTTGTTTAAAAATAAGAAAGCACCATGCAAATTGAAAACAGACACACCTTTGGCAAACTTTTATAACCTTATGAATAACATCTCAGTGGAGAATCTGGGCTAATCTGAATTCTCTCTCAGACAGGAGTTACCAATACACGTTCTCCTTAGACTGTTGGCTGGAGAAATTTGCAAGTGCTGTTTTCTTTGACAAAGAAAAACATATTAAGATGTATAATGTCATGGAAGAACAGAGTTAAAACATTTTCTTCTGTCATCAAATAGATCCTCCTTCACAATATGACAAATACTTCAGCGTTGCTTTACTCTGTCTTCAGCATCAGAAATGCCCTTTCCACATACTTTCAAAATTCTCTACTCAAATCGTCTTTCCTTTGTTCTTCCATTTCACTTTCTTTACACACTCAGGCTATCTTGTATTAGAATTTAAATGCCCATGAAGATGCCTCCTCTTCCCCATTGATTGTGAGCTCTTAGAGAAGAGGGACCTTGTTGTGACTATCCAGTTGGCAATTATGCTTTAAACAAGAACAGGCCACAGGCCAGAACAGAGAAATAGAACCTAGAAGGATACTCAAATAGGCCTGAAATTAGAAAATTAAAAAAAAAAAAAAAAAAGAATCTAGAAGAGTAGCTGAAATGTATTTTTTAATTAAACATACCACTTTTACAAGAATTTACAATTTTCATTTTGGTGAGGAATTCCTGAAACCTCTTCATGGTGTGCATATACCTGCACACACTCTAACATAATCATAAACTTTCTGTAGTTCATCCATGGACCCAGAAAGTACCTTCCCAATGCTGAGAAGTGGTGAAAGCATCATGGCTTTAATCAGTTACAGTTACCCCTGGCAACAGTGGAATAATTCAGGGCTTTCATCCTTTGCAAAGCTAGCTGAGAAAGAGACATGTCTATCATATATGCCCAAGTCCACAAAGTTATCTTTGGCCTTGCCTTTTTTTTTTTTTCCTTATGTTAACAGATCAATTTTAATTCTAGCACCTGAAGCTATACAAGGGTGTGCATTATAAACTTCATGGAACTGTTGTACACATTCAATAAAGTGACAACTGTGCAATACCACTTAGTATCTCAAAATCAGGTACATACTTTGGAATTGTTTAAACACAATCCACAGAATTAAAAACAAAATCAGAATTCATCCACAGTTATACTAATTGCCAATTGAAAGTTTTATCACTTACTACTTGATATAATAGTCAGTATCTAGTAGGGGATATTGGAAGTGATTTCAGATTCTCATACTGTTGTACTCTGTTGGGAAGGTTTCTTGAGTAGCTATGTGACTGGGCAAAGGTGGGTACAACTAGGACCAGAACAGCATGTAAGGTTCTACCACAGTTTCTGTAGTTTTCACTTTTTTTCCTTTGTCAGTGAACAGTAAGAATTAAATGCTTATCTTTACATATACACAAGGTATGCTGTGAAAGCATATTTGCTAAAAATATGGAACGCTTCACGAATTTGCGTGTCATCCTTGCGCAGGGGCCATGCTAATCTTCTCTGTATCGCTCCAATTTTAGTATATGTGCTGCCAAAGCGAGCACTGGCCTTGCCTTTTTTCCCCCCCTAAATTAAAAAAAGTCTCAGCTATAGGCATCAAGTGGTAGCAACCAGGGTTGGCAATGCTTTCTCACAGATAGGAAGCTTTGGACAATTTCAGTGCTGTAGAAGAACATTTTTTACATATTTTAATCAAGTTTTCACTTTGCTTTTAAATCAGTTTTTCCTCAAGCCTCATAACTATTGGAAAATTACCGCACTTATTACTTAAACTGATTACTGTCATGTTTTACATTGATTCAAAAGCAATTTTAGCAATACTCCATAGTTACTATGGCTATTTTTTTGTTAATATTTTTTTGAATTTTTGAATTTTATTTTATTTATTTTTTTATACAGCAGGTTCTTATTAGTTATCCATTTTATACACATCAATGTATACATGTCAATCCCAATCTCCCAATTCATCCCACCACCACCACCATCCCCGCCATTTTCCCCCTTTGGTGTGCATGTTTGTTCTCTACATCTCTGTCTATTTCTGCCCTGCAAACCAGTTCATCTGTACCATTTTTCTAGGTTCCACATACATGCGTTAATATACGATATATTTTTTTCTCTTTCTGACTTACTTCACTCTGTATGACAGTCTCTAGATCCATCTACGTCTCTACAAATGACCCAATTTCGTTCCTTTTTGTGGCTGAGTAAAATTCCATTGTATATACGTACCACACCTTCTTTATCCATTCATCTGTCGATGGGCATTTAGGTTGATTCCATGACCTGGCTATTGTAAATAGTGCTGCAATGAACATTGGGGTGCATGTGTCTTTTTGAATTTTGGTTTTCTCTTGGTATATGCCCAGTAGTGGGATTGCTGGTTTGTATGATAGTTCTATTTTTAGTTTTTTAAGGAACCTCCATACTGTTCTCCATAGTGGCTGTATCAATTTACATTCCTACCAACAGTGCAAGAGGGTTCCCTTTTCTCCACACCCACTCCAGCATTTGTTGTTTGTAGATTTTCTGATGATGCCCATTCTAACTGGTGTGAGGTGATACCTCATTGTAGTTTTGATTTGCATTTTGTTAAATTTTTTTAAAAAATCAACCTGACAGTTTTTATGCAATTCAAGATTGACAGTATGGTTCATAAAGAGATTTTTAAGATACCTAACTGTTCAGGCTGAAATGTTGACATTTATCTTTCAGTGTTCATCTTTCTACAGCTTTAGATAAATAGCTTCTATAAATTGGTAGATGTGTTAGAGCTTAGTAAATCACAGTAGTATTTCTTTATAAGATTTCTTTAACTCAAGATTGTCTGTTGGCACCTTAACGTCAGTGTTCACGTTTAAGAAACAGAACTTCATGACTGAGGATGGAGCGTCTCACTGAGGCCAGGGGTCAACTTCCAACTGAAATGGAAGGGATTAAATCCCGAACCCATTGAGGATCCAGTCCCTCTCACACTCAGTGTCTGTGCAGCTGCCTGCTCTTTTGGTGACTTCCTGCTACTGTGGAGCCCAGCAGAGAGAAATGGAGAGAAACCAACAGTCTGGCATCGGGTCCATTCAGGTGCTAGAACAATCTTTGAGGAACATGGTAGAGAAGGGGTCGTAGGTCCTACTAGTAGTTGTCAATGCCTAAGAAGAAAAGTGTAACCACAGAATTCTGGGCTATACATTGCATACTATTAATAATATACCTGCTTATAAATCGCAAAGTGTGGTTGACCTTGCAGCACTGTACCACAAGGGACATGGCTGGTGTCAGGGAGGCAAGAGATAAATTAACTCAGTTTTAAAACCTGAATAATCAACTATACTCCAACATAAAAAAAAATAAAAATTAAAAAAAAAATACATAAGAGTTCAGGGGAAAAAAAAAACCTAAATAAAGACTCATTTTTTAAAATGTCAATGGGCAATACAGAGCACTATACCCCACTTAATTGCATGGAAGAAATTGCTACTCCAAAACAGAAGAATGATGTGATGGTTTGTTCAATGATTTATTCAATTTTAAAAACTTCTTAATTTGCTTTTAAAAATTAAGGGAAAAGAAGAAAACAAGGCAGCCAAAAAGCCTACAAGCCATGAAGAGGCTAACGTCATTAATATGACACAACTAGGAGTTCTCAAATGCCTTTACGACCAACATTATTTTGTATCATAGCTTGGCCATTATTAGCTTTTAGGGCCGTGAAGCTGGGCCTTAAAGCCAAGACCTGTTAGTACCAGCCTATTGAATTCTCTCTCCTATCTACTCATGGTTTCCAAGATGAATTTCTTATTCTTTGTTAGTTACATATTTATAAAGAAGAGTGCTTTACTCAATATTTGGCTTTGGACAAGATAAAAACCTTTATTTACAAACATTCTATTTCTTTAAAAATATATATACAGAGTAAAGGATTTGGATAAAATAAGTTAAATCACGGGAAGCAAAGCCAACTTCTGTTATAATCAAGGAGAAATTGGTGACAGCCAGAGAATCAGAACCAGTTATAACAGTTACAAGAGGCTCAAAGCAAATAGATTGAGGGACAACAAACCACATCAAATTTCCCTTGAACCCTCTACCCAGTGGTTTTGTTCCACAAGTTAATAGCCAGCTCGGAAATTTGAAGTTATGTAGAGTCTTATTTCTACCCACCTCACATGGTGGTGAAGTCATTTACTTAATAAATACAATATCAGAGAAAGGGATTGGCTCCATTCAGAGAATGCAGTAGGAAAACTACTTGCTCCAAGTGGCTGAAAATTCCTTGAGGAATAAAATCATCTAACCTGGGAAATGTTGTTGAAATCCAGGCACACTTTCTTGTAAGCTGTTACCTCAACTCAAAAAGAAATTTAATTCCTTTCTGTTTGCCTGGAGAGTCCCTGGGATCCTTGATAGGTAGGTAGGCAGCCCCATAGTCCACAGGCTGCACAAAGGGCTGCTTTCAGTTCAGAGGTCCATGCTTTCCCATTGTGCATCAACACATCTGAGAAGTGAATGAACTGTTGACAGGTGGTGTTAGGAATGTAGCAAGAGAGAAGAGAAATGGCTACCAATGATAGTACCTACGACCATTGCTGCTAGGAAGTCTTGATAGCTGTAGGATCTTGGCTAAAATTGCTAAATTAGGAGTGGCTTTTGAAATCTTTGGGCACCCAAGTCCGTTAGTTTCTCCCTTTACAAGAGAAAGGTTGACACAGTCGGTATCTATTTTGGGGATAAAAGGTGAGTTGGTGTGAAAGAAGTTCTTATGGGGAAGTCTGCCCCCAGGTGAAGCTTGAAGACTTGGCACTCTTTCCTCCCACCAGGCGTTTGGTGCTTCTTGATCCCGTGGGGGTCCCAGAGACCCCAGGGACACTGTGGCATTCCTTGGGGGACTGGGCCTGCTGGGCTTCTTTCAGTTCCCTGGAATTAAAGAGGAAAACTGTACGTTACTTGGTCCTAAATTAGAGATAATATTTATGATCAAAACTGATATAGATGTGGCATGGACATACATACACTACCAAATGTAAAATAGATAGCTAGTGGGAAGCAGCCACATAGCACAGGGAGATCAGCTCGGTGCTTTGTGACCACCTAGAGGGGTGGGATAGGGAGGATGGGAGGGAGATGCAAGAGGGAGGAGATATGGGGATATATGTATATGTATAGCTGATTCACTTTGTTATAAAGCAGAAACTAACACACCATTGTAAAGCAATTATACTCCAATAAAGATGTTTTAAAAAAATTAAACTAAAAATATTCTAAAATAACTGATATAGGTTTTTCTTTTTATTTCAGTATTTATAGAAACAAGCCTGAACTATACACGGAATAGAAAATTAGCTCCTGTGATTATCTTGAAAAATGGCTAGCACACACGTGCCTCAACACACAGCAGGCTCGGCTGACTGAATTCTACTGATTGGGGCATGAATGGTCTTTAAAATTAAAGAAAAATAAGAGAACAACTCTAGAGGCTATATATGAGAGCTCCAGGGGTCTGCGAAGCACAGCCCATGGGTAAATCTGGCCTGCCACCTGTTTCTGTAAATAAAGTCTTACTGGAACTCAGCCATTCCCTTTCATTTGTATATGGTCTATGGCCACTTTCACATCACTCCAGTAGAGTTGAGTCGTTGCAGCTAAGATCATATGGCCCACAAAGGGTGAAATACTATCTCGTTCTTACAGAAAAGTATGCCAACCCCTGGTCTAGACAATTTCAAAAAGCAAAAAATTATTGAGTTGCTTATTAGCAAGGATCACCTGACTAAAGGCTCAGTTAGAGCTTCCACAACTCATTGCCAAGACATCATTTGGGGGACTTTTCAAACTAATCATTTTAAGATGGGTTGTGCATCCAAAAGAAACTGGACCTCTAAGTTTATTCTAGACAAGGACCATTTTTCATCTGCTTTTATATTTTCAACAGTTCACAGTATGTAATAATTACTTTAAAATGCCTTCAGAACCGTGCTCAAACATCACTTCCTGACCTTTATAATACCAAGCCCCCCCATCTAATTAATTAATTTGTTAAATGAAGGAATAGATTAATAAATAAATGCATGCATGAATACAAGCTTACATGCATAAGTAATAGGGCTGCTTCCTTTGGCTTGGAAAAATACCTCTTTCTCTAAACATTTGCCAAGACAGAATATCTGCCTGCCCCCAAGATTTAATGGATTTCTAATAGATATCTTCCCTCTTTAACTATGGTTATCTTATATCGGGTGATCATCCACCAGTTACTGTAAAACTCTTGTCACTCAGAATCCTGCTAATTTTTCTTTACCAGTTGTATTTCTTTGTATTCATTTGCATTGACTGGAATTTTCTCTCTCAAGCCGTCTAGTCACGGAGCATCCAGCCCCTTGTTACAAAGGGCCCCATGCTACTAGCCTTCTTGTGGGCAGGGGCCCCTGTGTCATACTGTTGGATTCCACTCGAATTCATAGAGAAGACACATCAGACCAGTCATGTCACTGTGAGTAGTACATAAATAGATTCTTTCTCAACTCCAGCATCCAAAATCTACCTTTCCAGTGTGGCTGTCTTGAACTTTTCCAAGTTCAACTGCTGCTGAAGCTCTTCTGTTTTCCCCAGGGAGGGACAGAGAACTCGACTTTTGGCCAGAGCTGCTGCAGAAGGTCTCTCTGCTGGATTGGGGTGGATCATGTTCTGACAAGGTAGGACCAAAAAGGAGGAAATAGAACCTTCACTGTTGGGAAAAATCTCCCCACCCAAGCCAACTCCAACCCAGCTTCTGCTGGTGGATTTTGTGAAACTCGCTTCTCCTTTGTGCAAAGGAAAGAAATAAATGAAAACTTAGCTCCACCTGGGACAGGAATATCATCCTTATCTGGTAGCATCAGTCATCCATACCTTTGAGTTGTCCTTAAGTATCATATTTTAGAGCTGGATGAATGATGAACCAGCTTAACTGCCTTAATTTTAAACAGGAAGAAACTGAGGTCCTGAGACAAAAAGTGGCTTGTCTAAGTTATTGACAGGACCAAGACTAAAACTCGGGTTACCCAACTCCTAGTTCAGCTCACTTTCTACCATAACATGCTCATTTTTCACTTAAAATTAATTAAGGATATCCCACCATGACAGTATTCCTACAGCATTTATCTTCAGGTAGAGGATGTGTATAGCCTATAATGACTGGAATACAGTAGAAAATACCTAATATACGGAAATTAGTAGTGTCGAATAATGAAGAAAACACTGACCCTTCCATTTGGGGAGCAACGTTCAGAGCCAGCTCCACCACTTATTATGTAGCCTTGAGCAAGTCATGTACCTTTGCTGAAACTCAGTCTCCCTTTCCTATATTTAGGATAGCGATATTCACCTTCTGGACTATTGTGAGAATTAAATGAATTAACATATGCATATTACCTAGCACAGAGACAGCATTGAGGTACTCAGAATCAACTAAATCTAAGATCAATTTACACACAGAAATAGGTGATTAGACTATGAACAGAAGACCACTGTGAGGAAAGGTTTGCCTTCTTTCAGGAAAGCAGAAGTGAGGAAGGACAAGTTTGGAACTAAATTTGAAGTGTTCAGGTAAACTGTGAAACTCAAATTTAATCTCCAAGAGAGTAGATATTTCTAAGGCTATTTTAGGGATTCTAACCAATCCTGTTCCTTAAGCCATGAAGTAAGTCTTACATATACATTGCTTTTCTAGTATAATTCTAGCTTCTTGACAGTGTAGGTATTTTTGTACCTCTCTTTGTTTCAACATAATACCTTCCTTTCCTTGTCCCTTCACATACTCAGGTATCATTAAGGACAAGGAACACATAGATTCCTAAATTAACATTATGCCTTTCTACAGACAGTTCTGTGTGTACTCTGATGCTTTTGCAAATATGTTCCTATAAAAGGGTTTCATCTTTAAGAAATTCATGGAAAAGACTCTGACAGGTACAGGTTTCTGGTAACTGACTGTACTGCTGAACTGAATGAATAAGCATTTTCAGAACTCTAATGAAAAACTGATGAACTCATAAAAGTGCTAACAAAAGATCAAGATAAAAAAAAAATTTAATTATATGGGACTGAGTGAACTGATGAGGATGAATATAATTTTTGTGACTTTCTGTCTGAATTAAAAAAAAAAAAATCCAACAAGGACTCAGAGGCAAAGAATATACAAATCAATTTTCACTGCAAAGTAAAGGAGCTGTTACAGTGGAGGATTACTGGACTGAATGTCAACATTATGACATAGTATGAGTGTGTTTCATGTTTGGTAATTGCAATCATTGTTGCTTTTGTTGTGGTCATCCATGTACAATGCTTGGTGTCAGTCTATTTATCTCTTGTAAAAATAAAATACAGTGTGTGTGTGTGAAAGAAAAAAAAAACATTATGCCTTTCTTCTGCTCAAATAACTGGGGGGATTGTCAGTTATCCATCAATAAAGTAACTTATATTTCCTCTATACAGGCAAAATTCAATTGTTTGAGTAATATCACTGTTACCATTGACTGTAGTTAAAACCTTGAAATAGGAGCCTAAGAGCAGGTTTGATTTTGGAGTTAATCAATTATCGAAAGTGAAATACAAGTCAAGGAACTGCTCTGAGTCTTGGTTTCCTCATCTGCCCACCTCACAGGGTTATTGCGAAGGGTAAATGAAAAATACAATAGGATTTTTAAACTATAACAAAAGGTTTTCATGATATGCTCTAAGTTTCCTAGAGAACCTTTCAGTCTGTCCTGTTTTTTCTGGGCTTCCTCGTCATGCTTCCTTTCCCTTCTGTCGATGGCACCACCATTTCCCTTTTCCCACCTATTTGCCATTACATTTTTCAAAAAAACAGACATTTCTATCCTCTCTTCATTTCATTAGAGACACCACCTTGAGTAGTTGGTGAAATTCTTTGGAGAGCTCCTGAGGCATGTCTGGAAGGTTCCCCTCTCGGATGTGATGCCACGCAGCACCATTGGTAGGTAATGACTCTGCTCCCGCAGCCAGTGCAACGGTCAATCCCAAGGCAAATATGTCTGCTTTAGGAAGGTGCTGATAATTCTTCAAAACAGAAGACACGAAGGCCAGTTAGTTCGCCAAGTGAAATGAGTCTAGACTAAAACACAACCGGTAAGAGAGATTCATTTGAATGCACATGAACTTAAACAGACGCAGTGGGCAAGGTTATATCTGCTGTGGTTAGTGGTCTATCTCCAGGGAAGACAGGACAGAGCACAAATCCACTTGATTAACACTGCCCTGCCCCAAAGAGTCTGAGGCAGAATCTCAGCGCCATTTTGCTCTCTCAGGCTCAAAGAGGCTTGAAGCATAGATTGGCTGATCACAGATAGGAAAGACTCCTCTTTTTCCCCCCTGATTATTATCCTGTAGAAAGTTATATCCTTCCTAGGCCAGACCCACAGACATCTTAGAAGGTGAGCAATAACTGAAGGTCATTCCGATGACCAAAGCTGGAGGTGCTATCAAAAGGATAGTAGCATGATGAAGATGGGTTCGACCAATAACGGCTTCCTTCCTACTAGGAAATCCGTAAATTTAAGAATTCTAAGAAGTATTAGAAACAGTAAAGGACCTTCATGAAAAACAGTAAAAATTTTGCTTATTCCATGTTTGAGCCAGCTTTCCCCACGCTTTTTTTTTGCAAAAGTTTCTCTCCTATCTTTGGTCTCCATTCTGGATAGAAAAAGGATAATATAAATTTAAATTATAAATATATACTTTTCATTTCTTGCACTGTCAACGTTCATTTGAGACTCAAAATGTTCAATGGATTATAAAATACCCTCCGTTTCCCTAATCTATACCTCTTGCAAAATCTCATTAGCCAGGAAGCGACTATCTCCCTCTTCCACTTTGGGCTTGCTTATTGATGTCACATGACCCAAGTCACCTAAAAAAAGAAAAAAAGAAGTAGAGTTTTTAAAAGCATGTCTTTCTTAAAACTGGAATAAACGGAGTAGAGTCGTCAGCATAAATTTTATAGGATAATATTATACCAATCAGGTTACAAGACAGACTCACCAATTTTATACATCACGTTGGCAGAGAGAAACCAATCAGCTTCATTTTCAATCTCTTCTGGGACTACTGGAGAGTCACTTTGCATCTTATGACATATGAAGATGTTACCTGAAAAAATACAGAATTGTCATTAAGTAATGAATCCTAAGCTTTTTCACCCAAGATTCTTTTCTGTAAATAACATTTCAGTCACCCTCCTTTTCTGTGTGCGTGTAACAAGACTACCAAGGTTTCCTTTCTTCCATGGAATCTCTAACACTACTTCTGAACAGCTGAGTGACTGATAATACCTATTTCAGTGAAACTTAAACCTCAAACATGCTCCATCCTCTGAAGAGGCTGGTGGCCTCAAAACAAAGAAATAATCAAAACCACAAAATAGTAACAACATTTCCTTGCATTTCACATTAATGAGTGCCTAAACCATTCATTTCTGCTCACTTCGATCAGGGCTGAGTTAGAAAGAGTAGAGCACTAGCTGTAAAAAGTCAGGATGCAGCCAATATGCTGTCACTTATCTATGCGGTAAATTAAACACTTATTTTCATACTTTTGCTTCACTATCTGGGAGTCTTTACTCTCTGTCCTCTAGGCCCAGGGGGGAAATGGTTAAAGCTCTTTAACTGAAATTCGGGCAGGGGAGGGGGAAAGGGGAACTGATGAAAGGGATTCTTTCAGCAAACAGCATCTTTGACCCCTGATAGGCACACAGGCACAGATTCTGACAACAGTGGGGAAAGAACTCAATACGGCCAGAGGAACAGAGGAGAGCTGTACTGACTAGGTTTGATGTCCAGGTGCACCATGCCAGAGCTGTGGATGTACTTAAGCCCAAGGGAAATCTGTAGAAGGATGTCTTTGAGTTTGCACTCTTGGAAATGATTGCCAGACTTTGCGTTTTCAGATATAGCAGCTTGCAAGCTCCCACCTGGGAAAGAGAAACAGAGAGTAGCCCCGCAAAATGAGAGAAAAGGTATGAATCTTATAAATGAAAGCATAGTACGTATTCAATAAATTCCTCATGAGTGAACGCAGTCCAGCAAGTATAAATTGCTTCAGTGTCAGTTTGAAACATGATATCTGCTCCCTGTCTATACCATAGACATATTGGAAAGAGGAATTAAGGGCCTTTAAAGAGGAAAAGAAAATGCCATATCCTAGGTATCCAAGATGTGGCCCTATTGCTTTGAGTATGCCCCAACTAACATTTTAAAAGTTTTACCTAGCTATTAACCAGAAGGCCAATCAGGCCTAGTCATGTAGCTACTATGGTGTTGATGAATAATTCCATGTTGGTATCAAGCTAGTAATTATAGGCCATTAGTAATTTTAATGTAATTGACTTCAAGTTTCATTCCATTAAAATATATATCATGAAATAAGAACATGTAATGATTGCTGACCCAAGGAAAATATAAAACCTCCATATACACCTAAACCCTATTGGAGCCACCGTGTTTGTATATCAACTATTTATCATTGTTATCAATAAAAAGATAAGGCCCCGGCTCACCTGACTACCTGATCTTAGATGCCCCTGTCCTAAGGTATTAGGATGCTTCTGAACCCTTTGTTTCATTAATTAGCATTTGTTGGCAGCCTCTTCAGTCAAATTAGAGACTCCTGGGACCCCCTGTCAGTTAGAAAGCCCACAGCTCCACCCTCCAAGTGTGTATCAGAACAGGAGGATCTGAGATGGTAACTGTACTTTTAAGGAAATTGATATTTTAAAGTATCCTACGTAAAACTGAATTTAAAGCTTGAGCTGCCATGTTAAAATAAGTTTAGAAAGGAGAATTCAGCCCCTTTCAGAAACACAAAAAGGGCTAAAGTAAAGGTTATTTTTTTTTCCCCCTTGGGAGTCTTCTTAGGAAAGAACTTATGGACTGTCAAAGACATTAATTAAAAAGGAAGAATAAGTAAAGAAAGAGTGCATGTGCTTGTTAAAAATGCAGTCACCTCAATACTAAGTTTGCGGAAAAGGTTATGAGCTGCGACAAAGCCCCCGGGTCCCCACTAGCCCGAGTGTTCCTTTAGGACAGGGCCCACAGCTCATTCATCTTTACTGTGCCAAGGTCTGGCACGTAATAAGTATTTTCTGAACTGAATGTCTATTCTGGCAACAGAGGGAAAAGAAAGGCTGAGTCAAGGACCCTATGAAAGGTATGGAAAGAAAGAAGCATCCTAGGTTACTTAGGATCCACTTAATATGTTCCTTTCGATTATAAGCAGAGGTATTTCTAATCCCCTGAAGAGCTCCAGATGTGTAGTAAGGGTAACTAGACCAGTACTAGCAGCACTTGTAGTTACTTAGAATCTGTATAGGTAATATTAAAGATAGCCAAGAGGTCATTAGAAGAGTAGAAGTTACTGGAAAGTACTCATTTATACGACTGTATTAGAATATCCTTATTTTGCTAGAGCTAAAGCGATTGTCCACACACTCTTATAGAAGAGCATAGTTAACTGTTCTTTACTAAATAGTACTAACAAGGAAGTATGTGTTTATAGACATAGCAATACTGAATGAACTGTAAACTTAATCCCTCCTAATCTCACCCAGCTGCCCTGGAGCCTTAGCTCTGTAACCCAAGGTACCCCCACTGGAGCTGGCTCCTGCCAGCATGGTGCCCTAGGAGGAAGCAAGCCAGCTCCTGGCAGCTCTTTTCAAATCACCTTTGTGAGATGAGTTGCTGAATTCCTTCCTTTAGATAAAATAAAGATACTCGCCCTACTTGGCCGGAAAAAAAAAAAAACTTAAAAAAAAATATCCACGTTTTCCTGTCTGCTCGCGCGAGGCCTAACAGATACCGAAACAAATAAATAGCAAATGTCTTCCAACAATGAAATGCAAAAAGTAGACCAACAATTCAACAGGATATTATGTTCATATATTTGTATTCTCACAATCTTGATTTTATGTTGCTACCAACAGCACAAAGCATATTTTTCTGCTGGTAAAGTTGTTCCTTATTTGGTGGAAAAATATAACCAGTATTCATGGTGTTCCACAGAAGACACAGACTTCTGGATGTCACATCACTTGAGCAAGTATGAGAACCACCATTCTAGGGGAACATGCCCTGTAAAACTTCTGTGACAGAGACGTCAAAAGAAAATACTGCCTTTAGGGAGAGATTAATCATCCAGTCCTGAATCAGTTAGAATACTTGTTGTTGCAGAATCAGCCTGCTACCGGAAAACCTTCAGATTTCTGAGGCTGGCCCAGAGGTGGCTTGTAGGGGATCTTGGCTAGGGTGGCAGAGAAGGAGGGAACTTTTGATTAGTTCAGGGTTCAGGAGGGACAGGAGGGGAAATCAGATAACTGTTAGCCTCTAATAGTTAAAATCTAAGTTATCAAAATCATCTAATTTATAATCAGAGTTAAAGCCATAACAGTACATGTTCCAGCCGGGCTGCTGTGAGAGGCTAAGGGTGAGGGGTAAGGGTGGGCATGGGGAAACAGGGCATAAGGATGAAGATGTGAGAAAGAGGGAGAGGATGCAGTGGGGAGGGAGTGGAAGGAATGAGGCACTGACTACTCTGCTACTTTACACATACTTTGGGCTTATTATCCTTTACTTAGAGCCATCAGGCAAAGTCTCAACATGGATTATCCTTAACTACAAACAAGGTATAAGGGCATGCTTTATTTTCCGTGATCAGTTCACATTTGAAAGGTTCAATGTATGTGAATTACAGTTTGCTAAATCACAGTCCCATTTTAATTGGCAAGTGTTGAGTGAAGTTAGTGAACTTCCATGATGAACAAACAATGATTCCCCGTAATCTATCCCATCTAGTCAGACCCACTGCCTGGCTTTCACGGCCCACTGCAGTCTTCCCACCCTTTACCTTGCTGATCTTATTTCCTCCTGTAGGGTCACCTCAGGCCTGTTAGTCTCCTTACCGTCTGCTAGGCCAGCCCCGTTCCCAGCCCCGGTGCTCCTAGCCGGCCTGCTGTTCCCCTAACTGGGTGGTCTTCCCTCTCCTTGCCTAAACTCTAGTAATCCTTCTGCAAGGTCTCATTCAAGTCTTACCTCCTTTATGAGATTTTCTCCGGATATGCTAATGACAAGTATTATCAAGTTCTTACTATGTATTGGGACTTGATATTGTGCTAGCATTTAACATATATTGTTGCCAATTTGCAAACTACCCCCTTAAGTAAATATTACTGTCTCTTTACTCAGTGAGATTAAATGACATCCCAGTGGTCCTACAACTACTATGTGACAGAGCTGGATTTTGAACCCAGGTCTGCCTGACTTTAAAGCCCAGGCCCATCCCACCACACTGCCTCTTGCTCACATTCATCCTCTCTGAACGCTTTGTATCCACAGTTGTACCAGATGGCTTTGCATCAGATTGTCTCTTTTGTATTCATTTTAACAGAGCAGAGGGAATGAAGCTCCTTGAAGATAAGGACTTACTTACCTTATCTCACTCTACAGTATTTCTCACCCTAGAGCTTAATACAGTGTGGAGCCTATAGAAGGTATTCAAATGTTGAAAAGAATTAGAAGATGATTTGTAATAGATCACTTCATCTTATTCTTTCTGAAAATTTGAAACTTCTACATTGCCCCAGTTAAAATTTACATTGCCCGCAGGTTAAAATTAGTTGTGTTTTGCTTTATTAATTTTTTAATTTGATATTCTCTTTGTTAGTAGCTAAATGCCATGGAAATAAAATCAATCTTCTTTATAGAGAGAGGGAAGAGAGAAAAAGAATAGGGAATCTCAGGTTATGATAAGAGGAAATTAAGAAGAGAAGATGAAAAGAAAGTCTCAACATCTCAATCACAAGTATAAGGAAAGGGTCCATTTTTTAATCCCAAAGAAACTATTAGAAAAAGGGATTTGGGGTGAGCTTATTAAGGAAAAAAACTCATGAAGTTCACAGGTAAGGCTATGAGAAAATCAGGCTATAAGGAAACAATAAGGGAAATGCCAAATCATTATGTTATAGGATATGTCTTCTATACCATTTTCTATGTTTTTAGCAACTCGTAATGTTATTTACTTACCGACTTGTAAAATCAATCATGTATACGGTGATGGAGCTTTCTCACTGATTACTGTTCTCAAAAGCCAGGCTGGACATACATACTCAGGGCTATCCAGTGGTCATTAAACTTACCCAAAGACACACTGTACTATTAAAGAAGCTCAGGGTGGGTGTATATGTTGGGGGGGATGCCGTTATCCAATATTACTATGGCTAAAATATGGATTGCAAAATATGGATGCATCCTAAAATGATGGCAAGCTTCTATTCAACTGGCAGCACTTTTCTACTTTACCACTGAACATTTTGATGAAAATGTATTTCCGAGAATAACAATACACAACTACTGTTATGTCACCCCTTAATCATAGATTAGAAATATTAATCATGGATTAGAAATATGTTAATCCAAAGGACCACTCTTTATAATTTAAGTAGTCCAGAAAAAAAAAAGGTTTTACTGGTTATGGTGTATATATGGTCCTGAAGGACCTAGGAGAATATATCTGAAGTCACCAAGTTTCAGTCCCAGCACCCCACCCCATGCCCTTACTCTTGTGAGAATACTTAAAGCTCAAAGGTAAGAAGCAGCAAGAGGGGCTTCCCTGGTGGCGCAGTGGTTGAGAATCTGCCTGCCAATGCAGGGGACACGGGTTCGAGCCCTGGTCTGGGAAGATCCCACATGCCGCGGAGCAACTAGGCCCGTGAGCCACAACTACTGAGCCTGCGCGTCTGGAGCCTGTGCTCCGCAACAAGAGAGGCCGCGACAGTGAGAGGCCCGCGCACCGCGATGAAGAGTGGCCCCCACTCGCCGCAGCTAGAGAAAGCCCACACATAGAAACGAAGACCCAACACAGCCATAAGTAAATAAATAAATAAGTAAATAAAAATTTTTAAAAAAAGCAGCAAGAAACATGAACAATCCCCAAACACAGGAATCCACTTCAAAATTAATCAAAAGTTGGCTATATAAGTTTACCACCCCTTCCCCAAAATCGTAGGGACTATGGCTTACATCTTTTAGAATACCTAGTAAATGGTAAAAGGATGATTTACCATTCAAACCACCAGGGTGAAAGTTTTCTCTTTAAGTATTAATTAAAGTGTGAAGGATGTGATGATAGCTTCTGTGTATTAGCTGTGCATCAGCTTTGAAAGAAATACATAACAGCATAAGCCTGAAATTCCTTTCCAGCTCAACTCATTTTCTCCAGCTCTCTGCTTCCAAACAGAACAGTAGTACAGACTTCTAGGTATGACTCTAATATACCTGCCATAAACTACAAGAAGGAGGCAAAGATTTTTTTCTGAAGCCTTAAAAGTTCATCTCCCTCTCCACAGATATTAGACCACGTACTTACCATTGCAGTATTCATTCTGAATGATCATGTGGTCATCTTCTGCCCATGCAGAGTAGTAACGTACCACATGGGGGTGATGCCCGAGCACCGCATGAGCATAAACTTCATGCATAGCCAAATTCCTAAGAGACAGAAAAGCACTGAGAAAATTGAATCAAAATAATAGACATACAAAGGTTTTTAAAAGACAAGCTATGAGGCATTATTAACAATGGCAGAACATTTTCTGAGTGCTCACTGCTTGCTTACTATTTTGTCACATTTAATGTTTGTAACGCCTCAGTATGATATAGTGGCAAGGATTAAGGCTTTAGAAAGTTAAGTGACTGACCCAAAGTCAAGCTGGTGATAGTAGATCTAAGACCAGAACCTTGGTTGTCCTGGACCAAAGTCCATGGTTTTCTGATTGAACATGACATATGTAGAGAGGAATCTTAGGTGGTTATTACCTCAGCAGCAGACCTGCTTTCTTTTTTTTTTTAATAAATAAATTTATTTATTTATTTATGGCTGTGTTGGGTCTTCATTGCTGTGCACGGGCTTTCTTTAGTTGTGGTAAGCGGGGGCTACTCTTCGTTGCAGTGCACGGGCTTCTCATTGTCGTGGCTTCTCTTGTTGCAGAGCACAGGCTCTAGGCGTGCAGGCTTCAGTAGTTGTGGCACGTGGGCTCAGTAGTTATGGCTTGTGGGCTCTAGAGCTCAGGCTCAGTAGTTGTGGTGCACAGGCTTACTTGCTCCGTGGCATGTGGGATCTTCCCAGGCCAGGGCTTGAACCCATGTCCCTGCATTGGCAGGCAGATTCTTAACCACTGCGCCACCAGGGAAGCCCAGACTGGCTTTGATTCTTATTTACACTGTATCACAATCTAAAAACCCTGATGGGCTTAGGAAGAAATGGACTTGATTGTGGATATTGTGATGGGCCCTCTACCTTCCCTATGAAGGCTAAACAATCATTATAGTCAATATTAAACTCAGCCAGTATGATGTAGTCACAGGGACAGTCTTGGGGGCAGATATTCATTATGCAATAGGAAATCCAACACAAAAGAAGCAAAATATAGTACTTGATCAATTTCATTATTCAAATGAAGAATTCCAAAGACTGATGTCAGATTCAGCATTTTAGTATTATATTCCCCAGAGTTCATAAAAAGCAATGGCTGAATCTGAAAATATTTGTTTTCCTTGTGGAAAGGAAGAACTTTTGAACATTTAGTTCTGGGAATGAAATTTAAATTTTTGTTAGTTTTTCCTTGCTTACAAGGAAGGAAACTTTGAAACTTGACTATTGAATTTATTATTAATGCAAAGTAGAGATAACCAGTGAGTTAACAATAACTTGGTAATATTTCTGATGAACTAAACAGGCACCAGAAGATCATTCCATAAATCTATTCGTTTAAGAAAAGCAGTAAGACCAGTAGTAAAAGCCAGGAGAACTACAAAAAACAAAACAAAAGCACAACATGATCCCAAATGCTCATGGTATATTTCAGGAAATAACTTATCTCTGATCTTGAAAATTCAGAAAGGTTATGAATGTGAGACAACTTTCAGTGGGTTGGGGGGGGTGATTAAAAAAAAAGTAGCAAATGACATCAGTGCCCTGATTCAAAATGCTTTGACAAATCCAAGTGTGTATTTCTAGTACATTTTAAAGGTACTCACTCATCTGATGATCCTACCAAAGGTTTCGTGGAGCGTTTTATTGCATAAACACATCCATCCAGCCTCTTAATGCACTTGTAGACTGTACCAAATTCCCCAACCCCGATTTTTTCCACCTCCAAGAATTCTTTTTCATAGCGGGAAGCCATGTTGGTTTCTCGTAGAACACATCTCTGAAATATTTCAGTAAAAAAAATAATTCTCCCTAACATATTGTGAGAATAAAATTAAGGCATATTATTCCTAAATTTCTCTAAGTTTTCAAAAAGACTTTTGAGGTAAACCCATCAATATTCTTGGTAGCAAACGCCCCTGCAACCCTGCCACAATTGCTGACTACCTTCTCTGTGTTCTTTATAATCTGTCATACAACTCTGTACTGACATTTCTCTTTGCTATATTATTATATCTTTTTCTATATTATTTCCTCTGTCTGGCCATACTCTTCTTCCCTATATGTGCCTAGAGGGGACACCTCACTCACAGCCAGAGCTACTGTCCTTAGCTGGAGGAGTGGGTGGGCTCTTGGAGGCGGATGTTAAACAAAGGGAACACCTCTCTTTGACTCTTGTTTACTTGTCTCACACTCTGGCTGCTGATGCTTCATCTCAAGTTGAATAAACATACTGTGTTCAGTTTGCTTCCCCAAAAATCTTAGTCTGGAGAACAAAATTGTCAAATTGATTATTTCAGAATGTGTGCTCAGATATAGCAACCACTCCCGCTACTGGCCAACTAGCGACATCACTCATTGCTCTGCTAGTAAGTAACCCGAGCAAGTCACTGAACTCTGTTATCAGTTTTCTCATTTGTAAGATGAGGATCATAGCAACTATGCCTCAGGGTCCTTTCAAACATCACATGAGAATTATATATGTTACAAATATATATATATATATATATAAAATTCTCAGTAAATGGTGGCTATGATGACGAAAATATCCAGAGATTTATATGAGTCTCAATCCAAGCTGATTCGTCTCTGTGAACTCATCTTTTCCCAATATCCTCATTAGCAAGAACTTTTGCCATCCAACTTTAAGTGTTTAAAATATCTTGACTCTTACTAGCTCTTCATTTTCAACATGCAGTCCCAACCAGCCTTCATCAACAAGATCTATAATTTCCCTTGCCCTTAGCCAGTCTCAAGCTCTGTTTCCTCCAAGTCTGGATTTGCTACAGCTACCAGCCCTCTCTCCACCTCCTCTAATAGGAAGACTGTTTTTGCAAAATGATGCTGTAGAATCAGACAAACCTAATTGTTTCCCATGAGGAATCCACACTTCTGTTCAGAGGCCTGAAGGCGCTGGTAGTGCTTATCTGCTACCTTACCATCCTCATCTCAGACACCAAGTACCACCTTACCATCCATATCACTCCCTCCCCCCTCCCCCTCCCCGACCCTCCCCCCCACTTACATGCACTGAACATTATAATATCATGAAAACATGCCTATATTCAAGCATATTAATGGCAATTTAATATTCCACTGACTTTAAACTATAATTTACTTGGCCATTCTTCTATTATTGGACATTTAGTACTCCCCCTTTTTTTTCTTTTTTTGCAATTACAGTTAAGGCTGCAACAAACATCTCTGGTGGTAATATTTACAGCATTATTTTCTTAGCTTATATTATCAAATGAGGGATACTAGATCAACATTATAAAAATCAATAGATACTGACACATTTAAGAGCTAAATTTTTACGTATAGACCTCCGGCTTTATGCATTTTTTCTCTGTTTTGTCTTATTCATTTTTGGACCTTAAATATCTTGATCTTCCCTTCACTTCTTCTGGAGTATAGAATTTTTCCTCAGATCAAAGACAGTAGCAGTAGCCTTTAAGAATACTCCAAGGTAATGGTTCAGCAATATATGTGTTAGACACTGTCTGGTAAAGTAACAACTAGCTAAGAATATAGACCCTGATGAGAGCCCAGATAAATTTAGCTGCAAAACATATTTACTACAAGCTGTGTGGAGAGGAGAGAAGGGAGAAAGAAGCGAGGGAGGGAGAAAGAAGGAGGCATTAGGATGAAATGACTGTGTTACGACAGCTGGGCCAAAGAACTGTGCTCACCTTGGCAGGCAGCCCTTGTTCTACCTTGCCTTCTCCTGGACCAGCTTCCTCACTTGGAAAAAAAAAAAAGTGATATCAGAGTATGATTAGCACTTATTGAGCCTGGTACTATGCTAGGTTTGGGGGCTCTGCAAGTAAATAAGACAATTACTTCCCCTCTTCAATCTATATTTGGGCACAGGGATAAACAGAAATTTTCAGTACAAGAACTTAGGACAGGATAAAAACAAGATATCAAGGGATACCATAGACAGCACCCAATTAATTATTTGAAGAGTAAAAGCCTTTCCCAAAAAAGAGGACATGTAAGCTAAGATTCCAAGAATGAGTAGGAACCAGCTAAGAGAAAAGAACAGGGTTTTAGGCAAATAGAACACGGTATGCTGAGATGCGAATCAAGAGAGTGCACAGAACATACCTGAAACTCTAAGGGTTCTTCGCCAGGATACAACATTTCCCCTGCAACACCCGCCTACCTTAGAACCAGGCCTGTCTTATGTTCACAAGCCAACTGTAAGTATAGCAGAATGTGCTCTAATCCTGGCTAAGATGTTTTCAGCTACTTTTCATTAAGCTGAAGTCTCTGACGGACACCCTCTTTGGCATGAGCAGATGCATCCTGGATCTTTAAGCAAAATTTCAGTTTCTAGATCAGCCAGCTAGGTTCTTCTTCTGGACAAGTACAGGGTAGAAGTGGCAAGTGGAGGACATTACACTCGTGCAAATTAAGTGATGCAGGACACTTGTGACTTACATTTAATACTACATTCTAACACTTTATAAAATAACAACACCACAATGAAGAAGAGGGGAAAATACCCTCTCAGAATCACTAAATTATTGTACTAAAATGTCACCACTTTCAGGGCCAGGAATTCAAATCAGCAGTCTTTTCCTACTAGCTTCAGTGAGAGGTGAAGCCATTCACTCTGAAGCTTTACAAAGAATCCTAAAGAGCTAAAAGCAGTGGAATACTCAGTAACAAGAATAGACCAGTGTACTTGTGCTGAAGTCCTGTTTACTTAAGATCCAGGAAATAGTATTGAGAAAAACCTATTCTGGCTACAAGGCTGATGAATATGTAGTCATGGATTCCAAAAGAACACAGCACATTAAGTGTTCTACAGGCTTTTAGATTGTTAGCTGTGCATTTATTTTGCTGAGTACATCTAAGCATAAATGACTGGCCTGTTTTAGAGGTGCTTCCATTCTATAAAAAAGCAGCATTGAGGATACAGTAAAGAAATGTCCCTGAGTAATCTGCACTCTCCTTATTTAGGTGATTTCTACCATTCAGTGGCCTTTATGGAATAGTGCAGCTGGCTTTCCATTTATTAGCACCTCCAAAAGCAGTACTCTCTTTTTCTCTTCAGCCAGCCTTCCATCACCTGCAGAGAAGTTCAAATCCTTGCTCTATAGCTCTCATCACCAGTCACACCACTAGACTCAAAACAGCAATATACTCTCTGGAACGAGAACTACACCTTCCCCAATTGCTGGACTCATAGTAACCACAGAGGAGCCCTTGAGTGCAGTTCCATAGCCCATTCAACTTCCTAATATAAGACAGATCTACTGCTTACTCTGCCCTGTTCTTTCAAAGAGAAGGCACTTTACGGTACACTTCAGAATGGAAAGGTGTTACGATCTCTGTGACAAAGAAGGTTAAAGCCAACGCTGACATTTAGAAAGGAGGGAATATATAAACATGATGTCGACTCATTCAGACAGACTTCTTGTTTATTCCTAATCTTTAACACTCCCCCTTCCACTTGGTAATAGTAAGATCAGTTCTCAAAAGTCATAGCAACAGGACACTTACAGGTCGCCTCGGGTTTTCCGCTTGCCATTGGATTTAAGGAATTGTTTTCTATAGGACTCCGGAGTGAAGGGATTAATATTGACCAGAGCGAGTGAGGTCATCTCATCGGTGAAGGGACTAGGTGTGAGCTTCAGATGCTTAGAGCTTCGGGAGGGGAGCTTCCCTGTTGAAGAGATCACCGGCTGGCTCACCTGGCCCTGAATGAGGATGACAAAAGGCAAATCAGAATGGAGATAATTTTTAAAAAATGGTTCTGTATCAGTTAGTTAATTAATATTTGAACCAAAGAAAGTTATTGCTGAAAGGGACCTTAGAGGATATCTGGTTCACTGCAAACACTGTAACTGGTTCTCTTATGAAAAATACAGACTCCCAGTCTACCTCTTGAAATTTTGATTCCTGGGATCAGCACAGCAATCTGTACTTTTGTTAAGCTCCACCCTCTTCCCCTGGGCGATTCTGAGAGTCAGCAATGAGACCACCAATTCTAGTCCTACCTTCAGCTTTTTAAAGATGACCTTTCAGCTTAGACAAAGGAAAATGACTCTAGAAGACCTGGTGCTTATGTTCTCAGACTGTATAGTTAATTTCTCCTCAATTATTCATCCCAATATTTGTTTGGTACCTACTAAGTAGCAGATGCTGGGCTAGGTGCTGAAGGGTCCAGAGGTGAATTCTGGCTCTTAAGGAATGCACAGTCTGTTAATCAGCAGTTCATCGATGTTTCAGAAATAATCACTTTGTAAGGGAAAGATTTCATAGACTATCTAAACATGGAAAAAGAAGTTTCCAAGTCCACTAAGAATGTAGCACAAATTGAGAAAAGTTCCAGGAAGTTGGGTAAGGAGACTGAAAAGTAATACTCTAAGCCCTTAAGATGCAAGGCTTTGCAGTGGCTACAACTAGCATACCAGTCAATAGGAAAATGTGCAGGGCTTACCACTCCAAGTGGGATACAGTAAGAGAACATCGGCCTAAAACCTAACCGGAACTAAATCAAACGACAGAGGGGAGAAATCAAAGACAAAGAATTCTGATGAGACAGCAGAATGCTATTATGACCTAAGTGCCAGGGGCCAGAGGAATACCTGCGTAATAGATCCTCAAGAGGACAGTAGTAGACACAGGAGCCATGATGTAACCTCACAATGTAATCATTGTACTGTGAGGCTCTTTGGAAAAGAATTCTGTTTTGATATTCTCTGCACATGACTTTCGAGTGTAGAAGCAGAAGCTAGATTACAATATGATTCACTATATAAAAATGTAATTAAAGAATGTGAGGCTACAAAGAATGGATATTAAACTTATTAATGAATACTCATTATTAGATTAACGATACAAGCAGAAATAAATACTCATTAAATGACTGATAGAAACAGAAATGAAGGAAGCTATAGAGTACACATAGTAGCCTAACATTTTTTTAAGTGAAGAAAACTTGACACAGTCAAGAGTTTTGCCAAGGGTTTTACATATGTCTTAGAGTTCAGAGGGTCAACAGCCCTGGGGATATTATCAGACAAAGCCATCAATGACAAACAATTTTCCCATAAGTTTATTGTAAGGGTTGAGTATTGGTTCAAAAGAAGCAAAACTGTACTATATGATATTTCTCAGTTGTCAATGTGATTCAGGAAATGAATTTAGAATTATAGTAAATCATTTTCTGAAACAGTTTTTTTGTGATGCTGATTATCATATGGAAAATAAAATGCATCCACACCTGGTATGCTGCACATAGCTCCAGTTGCTACAGTTCAAGGACAACAAAAAGGCCTAGAAACTTGTCAGATAAAAGTAAGGAAAAGTATTCATATCAAGGAAGACTATCAGAATTCCTAGTCTGGAAATACGAAGGCTGATAGATTTTGTGAACTCCACTTACAATATAGCAAATGGTATTATGTTAATATGGATTTTATTGCCAGAATGGTAGAATTATGAGTAATCCTTTTGAAATCTAAAAGAACACAGTTTGCAACAAGATTTATGAAAGTGAGTTCTGCCTAGAAGTAGACTGAAAATTTCTGGAAAGATGACCAGGTTGAGAGTATACACGTGTTGCAGAAAGTGTAGCTAATTCTATATAAGTAACAGCTCTTACTACAGGTGATTAAGAAAAAGGAAATTTGGGGACTAGCTCCTTGACTTCAGAAGATGGTGAGAGGAGAAGGCGGCAACCTCCCACTAAGACACAACATCACAGGGACTGGGAAAGACTTTAAAGGTCCAGTTGGTATAATTAGTTCCCTGATGCTTGAATCCCTGGTACAGTGTTTCTACCAAGTGGTCATCAAATAGTGTTGAATGCATTTAGCCACAGGGACCTTACTACCTCCTAAGGAAGCTCTTCTATCTCTAGATAATTCTGCTAGGAAGTCCTTATGGGGACCTGAAGTCGTTTCCCATGATTTCTGGTCCTATCCCTTGGGCAAGGCTGAACTAAGCCAATCCTCCTTTCCTCTGCATCCCTGTCTTTAGCACAACATTATGAATTATCATCACCCTGGCCTCTCTCCTCTGACCTTGATCCAAACTATATTTTTCGTAAAGTGTGTACTTTCCCAGTTGCATTTCCAGTTTCCCTCCCAAACGTTGTTTTCTTTCTGTCCCTCAAATCTTGGCATTTCTAGGGTCCCTAGCTTGGACCACTCCTCTTCTTACTCTGGCACACAGACTGTGTAAACTTATACACACCCATGGCTTCAACAACTTCCTAAATGCTGATGATATCCAAATATAGATCTCCAGCTTAGGTGGTTTTCCTGCATTGCAGAACCACTTATCCAACGATTTACACCACATCTCTTTCTCCAAACCTGTACATCCTCTAAGGTCACCTACCTTGATTCAAGGTACCATCTACTCGGTCAAACAAGCAGGAAGCCTCACAACACCCTAGGTCCCTCCTTTTCCCGCAACCCCTCCATCAAGTCAGTTAGCAACTCCTAAACATCTCTCAATTTACCACTATCCACCACTATCCAAGTTCAGGCCCTTCTTTTTTCTCAGTAGATCTATTATGAATACTGCCCTGCCCCCATGGTCTCTCCCGCTCCATTCCAGCCCTCACATGAAGGTCATGATTTTTCAAAACTGCCTCTGATCAAAACCATTTAATGGCTCTCTCAACACTTTCAGGATAAAATCTCAGTGTAGCTCCTACCTACCTACGCTGGCCTCACTGCCAGACCCCTGCCACTCTGAATAACAAGCGGTTTTCCAGGTGTAGCGTGGTCTTTCCCCTCCATAGCTCGGTAGATGCTTTTCCCTCAGCCTCGAGCTCTCACTCCCTTCTTTTCCTAGCAAACTGCGACTCATCCTGTAAGACTGCTCTCAAACATTACTTTCTCTGGAAAGGTGTCCTGGATATCTCGAAACTTAATTCCCCGCTATTTCTCATCATGCTCTACAAGTCCTCTAGCATATCTGATCTGAACTTTATTTACTGTTGTTGTTTACCTTTATTCATTCTGTAGGCACTTTTTGAGGTAGTGAAGGGTTTGCCAGCAGAAGGTCTGCTAGCATATCAAGGTGTTCAGTTTTCAATGAGTGGATGAAATACACATACCGTGCCATGTCTCCTTGCCTGCTTACTCTTGCTCTGAACTACATGCTCCTAGCCCACTCTCCCCCTAATTTCCATGTATTAAAACCATACCAATATCAGGATACTCTGTAAGGGCAGGTTATTTCAAGTTCAAAAGACTTCAGCTGGACAAGAAATATGTATATAAATAAAAATGTTTGAGATTTTGTTATATTTAATAAAGTGAACATTTTTAGTTAAATTCAAAGAAAAAAAAAAACCATACCAACTTTCATTGCCCTTCATATGTTTCCTTCACCTTCATTTCTTTCCTGACTACCCACTGAGAAGCAGTCCACCCAGAGAACTCTGACCACTCTTGAATCACCTATCACGTAGTATCCGTAGGCATATCTCCCCTGCCAGAGACTACCTCATGTTTCCAGCCCACAGTGGGTTCTCAGAAAATAAATGGTTGATTGATTGGTTATTGGGACCATTGAAAACCCCACAGATAGACACATGAGCGTATTAAAGTAGTTTGTCTACCAGTCAAACAAGAAGCTTAGTATTTCCTGGTAGTTGTGGTACCCATACTCAGCAGGGACAAAAGAGACCTGCTGACAGTGACTGTGCTGCCATCAGAAGCACAGATGTTATTATGATGATCTTAAGCACCTCAAGCTGAGCCAGCGGGAAGCAGAGCTAATTCCAGGCCTAAGGCTCACACACCACGGCACCAGTCTATTAGAGGTAACCGTGCCCCAGTCCTGGCTTTAATAACATGAATGATATAATAGGAGATCAATCACAGCAAGGATAAAGGAATCTGCTTACTTGGGACCTTTACCTATTTGCCATCCTCAGCTTATAAAGTAGTATCAACAAGTTACCTCTTTGTTCACATATAAGAGCCTGTACCTCACTAGACCAAGGAAGGGAGAGGACTTCTTTCTGGAAAGAGCAGCGGCAAAGAGATAAAGATAAGTTAAACAGTGAATGTGAACATTCTTATATTAGGAAATGTTAGTAAATAATCACAGAAAAATAGAGCCAGTTGGCGTAATGGCAAGGACAGTAGACCAAGCCCCAAAGATCATGTTTCTCAGTCCTTTCTCTGCCGTTGGCTGAGCTACAGGCCACTTTCCCTCCTGAGACCTTGGTTTTCTCATAGGTAGAGTCCAGGTCAGGCTGTAGATGTCAATATTTTTTCCAGTTCCAGTATTCTTTCACGAGGAACTTTTTCCCCACCCAAGATTTATCTGTGGCCTACACCAATGGTTTTAAGAAGGCAGCTGGCAAGACACTTAATTCTGTTTTCTGGTAACTTTAAACTCTTCTTCGTTTTCACCAGCAAATACGTAACTGAAGATAGACACAGCCTGTGAAACAGAGCTGTCACACGTACATAGGACTGGGCCCTCGTTCTCCGTCCGCCGAACGGAAGGAGCACGGACCTCAGCGGCCTGGCTCCCTCCTCCCCAACGATGGACTTACTTTGGGAGTGAAGGGGCTCTCGCAGCGTGGCGGCTTGCCCTTGTCTGGTGGGGCTGGGGTTTCAGGACGCGTGAGAGAGTGTGACACTGGAGTCCTCAGACCCTGACCTGGACTCGCTTGGTCTTTTTCCTGAAATGTGTTGAGGTCACGCACGTTACTAAGGGGAGTTTTGAGAGGTGTAAGCTCTGCCTCCTGGACACATCCTGAATCCCGAACTCCAGACTTCTCTGGGGTTTGGCTCTGGGCCTCTTTGCTCTCCTGGGCTTCTTTCTGTCCTTCGTTCTCATGCTCTTCCTCACAAGAGGAAAAGCTTAATTTCTGCTTCAGTTCTTTGTCCTCGTCGTTGTCACCCATCTCAGCCAAAGAGCTTTACAACCTAGGCAAGAAGGCCTCGCCGCAGGAAACACTACAGAGCTGCAGAAATAAGGATGAGAAAAGAAAGTAACCTGGCAAGTTCCCTAACTCTGGCCTGACTTTCCTTCTGCCAACTAACAGCTACATGGAGACACACCATTGGTTTTCTCACTTAAGTACCACGTATCTGTGTGATCTCAGCTTCTCCTCATTTCCATTCTGATTAAAGAAGGCTCCAGTAACTCTTTGAGCAATTAAATCCAATTATGTATAGAACTCTTCTGGATATCCCACAGTCTCCCTGAACCCATGTGCAACTACTAGGGAAACAGTTGGATTCTTTAATTTAGCATGGCTTTAAAAATACATGTTAGCCAACTGGGAACAAGCTCATTATTGGAAAGAAATTATTTTCATTCTCTTACACCTACCATTTAGAAATATCACCCTCTCCTCTCCCCTGGTTCCCACCTACCCAATGGCTAGCAGCAGTTCCTTAGAATTCAGTATCACCTGGATATCATAATGATCCTTAAACAGCCCCTAATATATCTTGGCTGGAGTTCATCTCCCTAATAGAGACACACCTGACATCTCTGCCAGACACACCTGTCCTAATTCAGGCACCTCCACACCCTCCACCCACCCCCAGGTATTAGCAGTTAAAGCTTTTAGGGAACTGGACACATTTTCACACTGAAAAAAAGAAAGGTAGAAAGATCAGCAAACAGAGAAGCAGATATATGTATCACTTGAAAATGGCAATTACTTGGGCCCCAGTCACCTTATTTTGTAAAATATGTTTTCTTACTGTTTAGATATCTTCAACATACCTTATTCAATTTCTTTCTCAGAGAGGCCCCTATGGAGAGGGTTAAAAAAAAAAAAAAAAAAGCTCTTTGAAGGAAAAAAAAGGCCACCAATATCACTTTGTAGGAGAAACCATGAGAAAGGCACTACATGAAAAAGGAAAATCATGTACATGAGCCCCCGGTGCCCTCAGGGGGGGACTCTGGAGGGACTGGACATGAGGAATTATTTACATGACAAACGTGGACCCAAAGAGAGAGAGGTGCTGAGGATGAGTTTGGTCTTGACTGAAAGAAATTCAATGTCCCTTCTCTTGATAGTCTTTGGTTACCCATTGCCTGTCACCCATCTTCCATCTTCTCTCTCTTCACCAATCCCTCCACCCCTTTCTTTTTTCTCACTCCTTTCCCATTTCCCACCTGAACTCATGAGAAGGTTAATCCAAGTGAAGAGTAACTGGGGTGCGGGCGATTGTGAAAGTGTTTCTGCAGCTAAACGCCTTCTCATGCCCCAGCTTTTTGTAGGTGCGCACACCACCCAATCCTTCCTTTGTCCTTCCCCAGTCCCTCTGGCCACGCAAACTTGCCAAATCACTCAACAGGGTAGCTCACTGCTCGCCTTTGTCAGAGACTCGGCATCCCACAGGGGCCAAGGAGAATAGAGTCATCCACAGGGAAGGGAGGCCGGTAAAGAAATTCCTATTAACTGAGATTCTGGGCTTCGGAGTGAGTTTCTTGTTTACAAACCAGCAGGCCATGTGATATAATTCCTTCACTACAGCCTTGGTGCTGATCAGTTTTCCCCTCTCAAGGCTATGGCTAGTCATTCTCACCTCTCCAGGCCAGCTAGAGGCTGGCTCTGCTCTCAGGCAGGATGGGACCAACCTGAAACCCTCTGACTGTATCACGGGCCTGCAGCCAGGGCACAGGGGCTGGTGTATTGGGTGTTACCCAGTAGGCCAGGTTGGTTTTTATCATCACCCCTGCCTTTCCTCTCTGCCTTGCTAGAATTCTCAATTACCTTTACTTATAATTGCGCTGTTTGCCTAGGGAGGCAACTATGCCATCGTGATGACCAATCACAAGTATATAACTTGTACCATTCACCATCCATGTATTATAACTCAGCAGATGATTGTGGCTAAGGCTTCAGAATAAGAAAGGTATAATAACAAGTACAAAAAGAATATTCCCGATTTGGAAAATAGAACAATGAGAATTGGGCAGTTGCCGACCTTGATGGCCCAAGGGAATCCCTGGCGGTGCACATCTGGCCTCTGGCCTGCAGCCCCACTATTTCTGGTGTCATGCTTTACTCTTTTCTCTGTCCTTAGCCTCTTCATATTGTGAAAGATTCTGTCTTTGCTCCAGTGCATGTTAATACCAGAGGCATCCATCCCAGGCACAAAGCTTAGCATCATAGTTGAGATGAGGTGTCAAAAGGGGAACCCAAATAATCTGTGGCAATAAAAGGAAAAGGAGGGAGGATTTTTCCCTTAATGTGGAACACATGTGGGTTTTCCATAAACTATTTTTGAATGGACTTGGGAAAGTAAAATTAATGTGTCTCATTTTGTTTAAAATACTCAGTATTTGACTTTTTTGAAGGAATATTTTTCATATTGTTATAGGGATTTCTGCACAGCAGGAAAGTAATGTTCCCAGGAGTAAGAGGTACAAGGAGGAAGTCAGCTTTGCATCTTAGGGCTGGCTTCCCCAAACCGTGTGCTTGGGGGAAACTCTCCTTCTGCAGACACTGCTGAGTGATGAGAAAGCTCCTAGACTCAGAGCTCCACTCTGACCAAACCTCAGTTCTGAGGCCTTTGAGACACTGATGGGAAGGACAGAAGCAGGAAAATCCAGCTAATTCAAATCGGATTCACAAGAGGTAGAAACTTGTACTCCCTTCGAGGTAGACTGTTCCTTTGCAAAAGTAAAGCTAAGGCCGTGGAAAATGAGATATTTGAGGGTCTGTTGCTCCGAGGAGGGACATGCTAGCCTGATTGTCTCCTCAGTTAGGAGGGAGAAATGTAAAAAATGCTTGAACAAGCCAAAGTGAAGCTCTACCACATTATTTATTGAAGATTGAATTAAGACTGATTCAATCCAGACTCTGAAAAAATGCCGATGCTGGATTATGATGTATTTGATGGGACTGCCCCACTGGGAACCATTGGGAGGTCTGGTTTCCCAGATAAGAATTGGACATTTTTACTGCCAGGCTTAATGGGAAGCTGGCAGATTCCAGGACAGGAAGTGAAGACTTGAAGCACGCTTAAGCTGAAAGCAACTCTCTGGGCTTTGGACTGTTGGGCCTGGAATCTGAAGACCAGAGACACACTTGAGGGAACTCCAAGGTGGTGGAGGAGAGAAGTTGACCTTTACCCCCAGAATGTGCCCTGTAGAGGCAACAGTGCAGCATCAGTGTTCTCAGACAAGGGCCCACGGGCCTCATCAACACATGGAGGAATAATCTCCAGCTCACTGAGGAAACGGAGGAGTAGGCAGTGATATCTCTCAGGTCCCTCCTACTTCAACCCCATTGTCTTCCTTGTCCTTATCTTGCTCAGTCTCTCATCACAGCCGGAAGTGTTTCTCAACCCCGCAGGGGAATGTTTGCAATACCTTAGAAAAAAGCAGAACGTGCTCATCACCGACGTGTATTGTTCAGCTCCCTGGACAGATCCATCAGCGGCAGTGACGGTGAGCAGGTGCTGGGCCTGGACCCATCCCATCAAGGGTCTCAGGTGCTCTGGACTCCTAGCAGCTCTCTTCCCATGACAAGGGTGGTCAGCAAAGCCAGGAACTGTGAAGGGGACCTTCTCTTGATCTCCTTCCCACACCAAGAGAGAGTGCACAGAAGCAGTGGCTGTCAGTTGCAGTCAATCTAGTGATAATTACAACAATCATTAATACTCACTAGCAGTACTTATATTTGGCCACCACATTTCTTCTTTTGAAGCCCTTGTACACCTATGTCTAATGAGTAGCATTCCCAGCAGAACAGAATTCCAAGGCAAGATTGTGGGCCAGGTAAGATAAAGCCTGGAAGTCATCTTAAAGCTTATGAGTCTGTCATGAATACTTTGCTTCTTGTTGTTTTGCTTTTTCTTGTGGAAATGTTCAAACATACCAAAAGTAGAGGAAATATAGTATAATGAGTCCTGATGTACCAATAACCTAGCTTCAAAAATTGGGGGCAGTTTTCCAGTCTTGTTTCGTTTACATCTGCAACTTTCTTGGAGGTGGGTGCTGGAGTATTTTGGAGCAGATCACTATAACATGTCCTTTCACCCATGAATACTTTGGTGCCGTTAGTAAAAATCCTTAGATTAATCTATTTATTTGAAATCTACTATATAACTATGTAATGAGTAATCAGATTCTAACGAATTGCTTCTCTTGCCAGAGTTTTCCATTTGCTAGAACTAGAGGATATGCATCAAAATAGCTGTTATAATAGAGATATACTACTTGTCCACTCACAAGACAGTATTCATCTTAGAACAGGTACAGAGTTCTAACCTCATATCCCAATAATTTAGAGATGGTTGATGTACTGCCCATACTTTAAGGAGCAGATAGTTTAAAATGATATAGATTCATTAGTCTGATCTTTTCTCTCTGGGCCACAGTTAGGAGAATTTATGTGGCATTTGACCATTCCCAGGTTCTCTAAAATTAGAGCAGGTAGTAGTTGCCTATGTGACTGAGTCCAAAGCCAGCCCTGCAGCCACAGAGGTGAGATCTCTGTCTCCTCTGTCTCTCTTTCTCTCTCACACACACACAACATACACAACACTTGCACACACGCGCGCGCGCGCGCACACACACACACACACACTGCTTTAATGGGAAGAAATTAGTAGGGATGGAAAAGACATTCTCAGAGCTACACCTACTGTACCTCAATCTTGACTCATTCTCTCTCTCTGCTCTGAGGGGTGGGGCTCAAGAAGTCCCAAGGAATTGGTCAAACATTCTCAGTCATTTCTTCACACTTCTGACCCAATTACAAGATCCCCACACTGAAGTTTTGCCTTCATAAAACTAAGCAAGGCAAGGTTTTAATGATTTTTTTGAAGTGTGATTAGGAATTAAAGCTCTTCCACAGGAGGTGACCAGCAGAAACTCTAAAGACAGAAACTTAAAATATTAGTCTCTCAGAAGAGAGTGTGGGTATGGGGGATTGGAGGAGAAGGAGATTGCTACTCATTATACGTCCTGCATGCAATTTGATTATTTAATCTTTGCCATGTATATATATGCCAAATATATATATAATATATATATATATTTAGACCTGTCCAGAATGTGGTTGAATCACTTTGCTCACTCCTGTTCATCTCCTGACCTCTGAACCCTGGAGGTCCCTGAGCTCAGTCCCCCAAACTTTTCTCTGTGTACACTCACTTCCTTGGAACATCATCCAGCCCATAGCTTTAAACCCTATCTGTAAGCTAGTGACCTTTGAATTGATATCTGCATCACATACCTCTCTGTTGAACTTCAGACTTGCAGCTGCCTAATCAAATCTCCCTCTGGTTGTCTAACAGGCATCTCAATCTCAACATGTCCGAAAACAAACTCCTGATCTTTCCTCCCAAACCTATTCCTCCCGCAATTTTTTCATTTCCCAGTAAATGGAAACATACCAAAAATCTGTGAGTGATCGTTGACTACTCTCTTTCTCTGCAGCTGTGCATCCAATCTACGAGAAATTCTTTCAGTTCTCTCAGCCTCCTCCTACTGGCATCCCCTGCTTTCCCCCTGGCCCCTCTCCACCCAGCAGCCAAAGGGATCCTTCTAAAAGGATCCTGCACTCAGATCCTCCAGGGGCTCCCATTTCACTCAGAATACGGAGCAGCCCCTCTACGAGGCCCCCAGGGCCATAGGATCCACCCGACAACCTGTCTGATTCCTGCTACCCACTCTCTGCTCTAGTCTCCTCACTGTTCCTCCAGACGCCAAAACCTTTCCCACGTGTCTCACTCACCCCATCGCTACCTTCAGTTGTCTGCTCACAGGTCATTTATCAGAGAGGTCTTCCGCATCAACCCCATCACCCTTTCTCTGGTCCCTCACCCTGTTTCACATTTCTTCACAGCACTTACAACTACATCATATATTATATATTCAATGGTTCATTTAAAAAATTGTCTCCCTCATCCCACCCCCAATAGAATCTAAATTCCATGAGGATAGGGACTTAACTCTTGCTTGATGTTGTTTTTCCATTACCTGGAGTAAGGCTTGGCACACAGTGGGTGCTGTGAATCAAGGCACACACTATGTGTTCTATGTACCCTTATGATGGACACTACTGCAGAATGAATACCTTTTACGAGGTTTCAGATGTTTAATTTCCAACTCCACTGCAAATTTCAGAGGCGTAAAAGGGAGGGATGTGTGGATTTTAAATAACTTAGTAATTTTGAATATATATTCTATTCTATTAATCCCTACACCATTTCTGGCTCAACCGGAACTCAGCCTCTGTAGTATGTGATTTGCTGTGCTTTCAACTTGGATCCTGCCAACAAGTGCCCGAAGCACAGATGATTCAGTGCAGATGGGGCTGATGTCATAGTTGTGTGGCTAAGGTATAAAGTAAATGTGTCTCCTCCATTCACATTCTAAATTTCACCCCGTTACACCTCAGCTTGTCCCACAATCTGGACTCCTGTCTGGACCACTGGTATTTGCCCTGGTCCACTAATTATGCAGACTGATCATGGAGGCAGAGCAACCTATTCCTCACATGGATGGAAGACTACCTGGCCGAATAAAATGGCTTAGTTATATAAAGATGTTGACCCTTCTCCAGTAAATATGTACAGATGACCCTTGAACAGTGCAAGGGTTGGGGCTCGACCTTCGGCACGGTCAAAAATCCGCATGTAACTTACAGTCGGCCCTCTGTATCTGAGCCTCCCCTGCATCCGTGGGTCCCCATCTGTGCTTTCAACCAACCACGGATGGTGTAGCACTGTAGTGTCTACTACTGACAACCCACGCGTAAGTGGACTCGTGCCCTTCAAACCTGTGTTGCTTAGGGGTCAACTGTAATTCTCATGCAGTTTCAAATGAACAAAGATCACATTTTTTTGAAACTGGCTAAAATGATTTTCAATTTCACATGGAAAAATCATTGTCAAAGAAATAGCTGAAGGTTTTTTAAAAAGAGTAAACAGAGGAGACTACCTCTCCTAGAAATAGAACTTTAAATTGTATGTAGAATAGGCAGGTCAGCGGTGAAGAATATATAGCTTAGTAAATATCAGTAATATTAAAAATTTTAGAGTCTCACTTTCTATCACATATCAATATAAACATTGAATAGATGAAGAGATCAAATGTGGAAAATCAATCATAAATAACTAGAAGAAAATAAAAGTGAACGTTGATCAAATTTCTGGGAGGGGAACAACTTTATAAATGTCAAAGCAACGTGAGAAATCACAAAAAGAATTGATAAGCTTGATGACATAAAATTTAGAACTTCTATATTTCATAAAGCAATTAAGCAGCATTGAAACCATACAGTAAATTGGAAGTAATATTAACAAAAGTTATGCCAGACAAAAGATTAATATTCTTACTACATAAAGAACTCATGCAAATTGATAACAATTCTTCAGACAGTGTCTTCAGACAGGGCTCTGAAGAGGAACCACAAATCACCAACATATATTTCGAAACCATAATTAGATTCAGTCACAAAATGTTAACTTAAAACAAAATGCCATGGTCATCTGACAATTGGCCAAAAAAAAAAAGATTTTAAATGGCACTATCTAATTGGGACAAGAGGGAAATGAGACTGATGCCCTTGTACACTTGTGAATCAACAATCTGGCAGTACAATCAAAACATGGATACACCTTAATCCAGTATTGCCACCTCTGGCAATCTGTCATGTCAGCAGCCTGAATAGCTGACTGTACTTGCCCTGCCTGTCACCCCTCATTCTAGATTTCATTTTTTGCCTGATAGCTGCCTTCCCTGCTGGGCTATAAGCTTGATGCGAAGGGATGTCTGTTTTCTTCACAGCTGGACTTGGCATAGAATAGGAATCTAGTGTTAGTTCAGAGTGAAATTTAGGCACAGCGAAAAAGGGAAGAGCTTGATTGTCTAACAATGAGAATGGTTAAGTAAATAAATTTTCAAACACACATACAAGAGAAAGAATTAAAATGATGCATATAAAAGTTTCTAATAGAATGGCGAATTGTTCACAGTCTGATATTAAGGGGAAAAAAGAATACAAAATTGATATACAGTATGATTTCAACATGTAAACACAGAAAAGAAAAACAACTAAATCTATCATTTAAGATATACCATTATTATAGCATTATTTTTACATGCCACTAAGAATAAAAAATGCCCATGATGGAGAGTCTAATATGATACCCCCTACACAACTTTGCCAAGTAAACCTCCCACGCAGAGAGGGGCAGGCAAGGAAGACTGCTTGTCTCAACTTTGTCATTGGGTGCAGAGAAGAAAAAAAATCTCACCTAGGAATTAAAAGGCAGGGCTCGCACTAGCTTGTATTTTGAATTCACACTACCAGCCTGGTCCAAAGAACCTCCAGCGGAGAATTTAACTCAGGGTAGTCTCTGGTTGGTGGTGCCTCCAGATGGCTGACAAAAGCACACACAAATCTCCCCTGTGAGACCCGGACCTCAGTGGAGCCCGCAGCAGTTATAAGTCGCCATAGCAATCCTAGCAAGTGAGAAATTTTGCATCCTAGAACTGATGAGATAGGATAAGCAAAATCTTCGCAGGGGCCAATCCAGCAGTGAGATGATAGATCAAAAATACTTGTATATAATGTATTTTATGTACGTTGTATTTTTATTGTAGAGATATTTATATAGTGTAGATATATTTTATATGTTTTACATAATGTAGATATATTATTTGTAAAAGTGAAATAATTTTATTTTAAAATTAGGACATATGGGATTCTAGGGGAACTCATTAAAAAATTTAACATTATCCGAGGGTCTCTGAATGTGACCGACCTTCATTTTTTATTGCCCTTAACACTGGTTTCCCACCAGCTCTATTCTAATAGCTAAGTTCAATTAATTCCCTCCCTATCCTCTCATGAAATCCAGTAGACACAGAGATGATGAATCTGATGGTCAGGTACAGGGCCTCTCTCAGTCTGTGAATGTGTGTCAAGCGGAGTGTCATCAGCGTCATTAACATTTTTGAACACCCACTATGTGCAAGATACTAGGTTAAGCCTGGCAGGAGGCGGGCCAGTTGTGCAGAGGTTTAAGTCTCTACTTTCATTCATTTGCTTAGTTGACAAATATTTGTTGAGCACCCGTTATGCAAGGCACTAGGGTCTGAAGATTGACCTGATGGCTGGTGAGCTAGAACACATGCTTAAATGAAGATTGGAAAAGGCGTTAGGTTTAGGGTTTGGACATTTTGGTCTTCTGTTTATACAGAAAATCGATTGGGATGGAGATTATGAGTTTATTTCTTCATATATATATATATACAGCTTGAGGGTATTAAACTATGGGATTCGGGGCTGGGGGTAGGCTCACACAAAAGATCTGGAAAAGGAAGTCCCTTGGAAAAAAAGGAAAGTCAGGCTAAAGCTGATGGCTTTGGAAATGGATTAAGGATTTCTTATGAATTCCCCATTTTATATTTAGAAGTAACATTTTGAATGCCTCACCCCTTGGGGTAAATCTGGTGGTTAAGTAATCAGAGGAGGTGGGAAAAAGAAATAGGAATAGCCACCAAAATAATGAGAAAGAATGAGGTGAGGAGAGAGACTTGTTCAGACACCCATTTCCTCCAAGGTACAGGAAGGCCTGAGGTTTGCCTGCCCTCAGAAGGAGGCTAGGCGTTACCCGGAGGGTGTTGATGAAGAGTGACATCTGTGTACCAGACACGCAATGACAAGATGATTTAACCCCCCTTCCCAAAGAGATCATCAATGACTGCCCAAGGCTGCTGCTTCCAGACAAAACTCTATAACACAACAATAAAAGAATCTATGCAGCATTTTACCCTGAAGAATGGAGACTGCTTTTATCTTGGTTACATTTATCAACCTCTCCCCCACCCCCCAAGGGCAAGTAAGTGACCGTCGTCCACCACTCTCTGTAGAGACTAAGTCACTGAAATGGATGGGGAGCCCCAAGCAGGGTCCAGGAAGGCCAGGGCCAGGCACTATCCAGCTCATTCAAGGGCACACCGACTGGGTGATACGCACACAACTACTCCAGGCCGGACACCAAAGCCCATAGCTTCAGCGGATCAGGCCACGTCCCAAGCGCAAACAACGCGGGCAGCCAGGGCTCCCCGCTTCTGCTTCACTCCCAGCACGGCGGGAGCTCTGAACACACATCCAGGGTTATGTAACACCTGTCTGTCACGGTCCATATGACCAGGGGACTTTCAAAATCATGGTGGCGTGTAACAATTCACGGTGGTACAGTCATCCCACGGAATCCTAGGTGAGAAGGCACAGGTAGACAGATCCAAGTGGCTGCGCGTCCATGTCACCGCACTTTTCCTATCCCCGGGCGCGCAGATGCATCCGTGAAGTCTCAAGCCAGGCACGCAATTCAGCGAAGCCCGTAGGGAGGACGCCTTCTCGGGCAGGATCGGAACGCCGCCGAGCTGGGTGGGAGGGCGGCGGGCGCGGGGCGGGGCGGGGCGGGGCGGCCGGGGCAGGTGCGGGCCTGGGGCGGCGGAGGCGCGGCGTGAGCGCGGAGGCCCGGCCGGCCGGCCGCCCGCCCTCCGGCGAGAGGAGTTCCCGCAGCCCGCCCCTGCGCCCGCCCCTCGCCGCCCGCGGCTCCTCCTCGCCGCCGCGCCGCGCCTCGCCTCGCCTCACCTCACCTCGCCATGGTGGAGCGGGGAGACGAGGCGCCGCTGCTGCGTTGGGCCGAGGGCCCCGCCGTCTCCCCGCCGCTGGCCCCGGACCCGCAGGCTGGAGGCCGGGGCTGGGGCGGCGGCGGGGGCGGCCGGGCGGCCGCGGAGCCGCCGAGGAGGCGGGAGCCCGAGGAGCTGGGTCCCTCCCAGGTGCTGCTGCAGCCCGGGCGCCTGGAGCTGGGCGACGTGGAGGAGGACCAGGTGGTGGCCGTGTTCGTGGTCACCTTCGACCCCCGCTCGGGTGAGAGCCGCTCCGAGACCGCGGGCGGGGAGAGGGTCGCCCCCCACTGGGCTTCGGGGGCGGCGGGGGAGGGGCTCGCTGCGCGCGCACCCGCACACGTGCAACCCCCTCCGCGCCGACCGGGCTGCCCCGGGCGAGCCCGGTGCCCCCGGGAGGTCGGGGCGTGGGGCTTTGTTCCCTGCGCCTCTGACCCCCTCTCCGTTGCGTCCCGCTGCCTCTCAGCGGATCCCCAGCCCGCGCGCCCGTTCCCACAGTCGTGTTTGCGCTTCTCCGGTGACAGAGGATCTTGTTTGTGGCCACAGGCACGCTGGCTTTTGTTTTCTTTTCGGGCTCGGTTAAAAGGTTTCTCCCGTGAAGAGGAGGAACGCCCCCCAGGTGAATTCCTTCCGAAACGGATCGTCCTCAGCTTCCACGTTCTCTGCTTCCCGCCCTTGCTCCCCATCCCTCCCTGCACGGTAACTTTGTGAGCGGCCAAGTTCACTCCCTCTGACGGTATTATTTTGAGGAATTGATGCCTGGAGCATTAAGGGGTGGCACTGAGGGATTAAGCTGGAGACCGATGAAAAGAGAAGCCTCCTCAGGTAGGCTCTTTTTGGTATGTTTGGAGAATTCAAGTGTTATCTCGCATAATCTTTACCCTGACCATCCAGTAAGGAAGTGTGCATTTTACTGGTGAGAGAATTCATGGGGTTCAAAAGTGAATGAGTAAATACCTCCCTCCGAGAGCCTTAGGTGGTCGGGGAAGGACCCTGTTCTCAGGATTGGAGGGATGAGAGCTGTAGTCTTGATTCTAGGGTTTAAGAAAGCCCAGGTGTGTCTTTCTATCCTAACTCCACTGAGGTTGCTGGAATGTGGAGTGTCTATTAGGGGAAAAAAAACCAGAACAGTTTCTTTCTGGACTTCCCTTCCTGGTCTGGCAAGGATGAGGTGTGGAAGCCATTCTGAAAAACTTGATACTGTGCGCTGGAGTGGGAGGAAAAAGGGTGAGGGTCTTGGGATGGCAGAAGATACAATCCAGGCAGGATTATAAACCAGCAAGACCCAGGAAGAAGTAGGAACAGCTGTGGGGAGACTAGGCCTTTCTGACTCCTGTCTATTCCTTGGCCCCATCCCAGTGGGTTTCAAACATTTTTGACTGTGACCCACCATATGAAATTCATTTTACATACCAATCAGTGTGCTCACATATGTACATACGTAACTGAAACAAATTTCATGAAATAGTATTAACCCCTTTTACATGTAGTGCATACTGGCATTTTCTATTTTTCTTTTTCTTTTTTTTAATGCTCATCACATAGGCTGGTTGACTCATGTATGGTTGGGACCCCCAGACAGAAAAACTGTTCTTTTTTTGACCAGAGTAACCTTTATTGCTAGACAAAAACAGATACTACTTTGTAACTAATAATATTCCTTATGCCCTACCCCATCACCTACATACAGTAAATAGATGTGAGCATGAGATTCATTCTGGAAAGTGTTTAAGAGTAGCTAGAAGAAATGGAGAGAAAACGCTAACAGGGTCTGATTTAGCAGTGGTCGCTCTGGCGGTAGAGCCTAGAGAGGGGAAGAGGAGAAGAAAAAAAATACTACACTAACCACAGATGGAGTTAATAACATTGAAAAGCACCACAGAGCTGGAACCCTCCCCCTGCCTTGTCAATCACAGCTGGTGAGCATGATTTTGTGGGTATGTGTATATGGAGTATTTGTGTGTACGTGTGGTGCACACACACACGCACAAGTATGTATTTGTAATGGTTTTCAGATTAAGGTTAGTATGGAAAGGGATTTAACTGACACTTGGACACTTGCTTTGCGCAGGCGTTTTACTATAATGGTTTTTCATCTAATTCTCATCACCATTGTAATTTGATGATCGTTTATAACCAAGGATGATTAAGTAACTTGGAAATATTAACTAGCTAATAAATACTTGACTCCGAGTCTGGTTGTCTTTCTAGAATACAACACTGCCTGAACCTCTGGCCCCTAACTTTTCATCTTACTGGGTGCAGAGAGGGGAGAGGCTGAGAAGGAGTGGGGGAGGGGAGAGAGTGTGTTTTTAACTTTGGTTGATGGTTTTGTTTTGGTTTTTTTTTTTTTGGAAAGCTGCAGTTTCCTGCCCATAACTCTCTTTTGTCATCTTCTCAGTCCCAATTGGCACTTTACTTCCTGTAAAAAATTGTGATAGTACCTATAGCAAGTAAAAATTATATGGTGCAGTATAATTCTAAGAGTAGAAGATGGAATGAATGAATGCTACTGGGGTTCCCAGGGCTGCAAAGGTCGACACTAGGACAAGGGCCTCAGAGAGCCCGTGGAGTGTCCCTTGGGTGAAGGTTGAGGGTTGAGGAAATCACAGTCTGGAGAGGGGAGATGGAGGCCCTCGGATGCCCAGTGAGCGGGAGACATCGCTGGGGCCAGACTTTCGTCTCCCGGTTTTAATAGTTCAGTGTCTTCCTCATTCTGCTGTGGAGGCAGGTGTGCTACGTTATTATTTAATCTTGGTCCACCAAGGCTTTTGCCTTCCTTAGCCCATGATACCCAAAGTAGTAAAGTGAATACTGGCTTCTTTACCCAAATCAGAACATATCACAGAAGTTCTTCCATGCGAGAAACTGGCTAGAGTTTCTGCTCCTGCCTGTCTGCTCCCTGTGTCTCTCCCAGCTGTGTCCTCAGTGTCCTTCCCCAGGAGCTCCTCCCTTGTCCCCAAACCTCCCCAGTCGCCTACTGCCCAGGCCATGGGTATTTCGTTCATCTTCCCACCTGGTATAGGGAACTGTTGGCACATGTGCCTGCGAGAGTACAGGAGGGGATGGGGGAGGAGAGAATCCACAGCCGTGGGTCATGTGTCAGGGTGTGCGTGGTCTGGGTGCTGAGAGAGGGTGTGAGGGAGGAGTTGGATCCTGGTTACACACACATTCACACGCTCTTGGGCAGGGATGTGCTCAGTGATTCCCAGACCGGTGTATGGGAACAAGAGTAATTCTCCTATAGTTTTGGATACTAATTTTGGGTTGGGCATCTGTAGAAAGAATCAGAGAAGAGGCTGGGGCCATAAAGAATGTTATTTTCATTGGAGTCACGGTTTGAAAATTATGGTTGTTGGATCTACCGATGTTGTGAGGTCTGTAGGGGCTTCAGGGTCAAGTGAGGCAGAGGCGCTCTCTCTCTCTCACACACACTCTCCTTCCCCTGTCTCTCACTCACTCCCTGACACACTCAGTCTTTATCTGGAGCAGGGAGTCCCTGGGATGGTGGTGGTGCCGGCCATGTGGGCTACAAAGCTGCTATTGAAACCAGGCCCAGATGCCGACTATGGGAGCCAAGTGGGAGAGGTTGGCAGCCAGAATATTGCTTTTTCATTGTGTCCAACCCATTATTTAGAGCTTTGGGTTTTAATTTTGATTCTCTTCTTCGGGTCTCTAGTAAAATTTTTGTTCTTTTGTCTGCTTAATTAAGGGAAAAGTTACTGTCACACTTGGAAATCAGCCTGCTCCCCCATCCCCTCTATGAAGGTGACATAGCTGTCTCGCCATGTGACTGAGGGTTTGTGCGTGGGCCTGAGGTGGGTAGAGCGCTGGCTCTACAATGTATGACACCTGTGAATCAGCCTCACTGGACTGTTTCTTTAGAAGAGATTCACTTTCAACAGCTGCATTTTCCCCAGAGTTATTTTGTGAGTGTCTGGGGGAAATTCCTATGCTGTGCGTGTCTGTGTTGGGATGGCTGAGCGGAGGAAAACCTGCTGAGGTTTGTAAGATGTCTCATTTTCCTTTGTTCTTCCTGATTAGGGATGAATTACCTGTTCCTCCCTCAACCTCTAGCCAGTGCCTAAATTACATCTAAGCCCCTATTTAATTTAGTGCATCGAAGTGCTCCTGTGTTCATGTCAAATGAGCGTAGTATTTAAAATCACTCACATACACTAATTTTAACCCCCATACATTCTCCGTATAGTCAGCAGAATTCAAGCATTTTCTTTTAAACAATGGCGATGTGGAGGCAGCGAGACAGAGCCAGGTGTAGCATCTGAGGCATAACTTGGAGGGCTGCCCAGGTCATCTGACTCATGCAAATAATAAATGGCTCCAGCCTCTGGTGGGAACGGGACAAAGCAGAATGAGAATGGAAAATTTGGAGCGCCATTTTGAGTCTCAAAGAGCAGTCCTACGAATGGCCAGCTCAGAGAGGCCAAGAGAAGGCCGGTTCTGATAGCCTAGGCAAGAAAGCCTCTTCGAATGATTAACTCTGCCGCATCCTTTCTCTGTAGTTTCTATCAGATGTCAGTGGAATACAGCTGTGGTGAATTTCATTAATTCCCACATTGGCAAACTCTTTCCCAGGCTGTTGGTGATTCACCTGCTTGCGGTTTTCAGGGAGAAGGTCAGTTGGTGACCATCTGCAGCGACTTCTGTTTCTCCTCTTGAAAGTGGATGGAAACTAGAGTAGGAGTGGGAATCATAACAACCACCACTTACTGAGTGCCCACCGTGGACCAGGAACTAGCTAATCCTTTCAACAATCTTCTCTGTAATGACGAGAAAATCAGGGGCACAGGGCAGTTAAGTCATATTAAGTCACAGAGCAGAGAGGGGCAGAATTCCTGTGCTTCTTCCCACATCACACCACACCACACCACACCACACCACTGCCTGGCGCAAAATGATATGGGGCCCGTGAAATGGAAAGTTCCTTCCATGTAAAATTAATGCATTGGAATTCAGCCATGGATTGGCATATGGCTGACTTGAAATCACCAGGATTAATTTCTTCCTGCCTCAGGTTTCTTTATACTGACTCGTTCTTCCTTTGCTTTGGATATACTCTCATCCTAGGTGGTGGTAAGACAATTCAAAACTATTTAAGACCCAGAGTTGAGTGATACGGGCTGTCGACTTTTCTGGCGTTAGAGTCTGAGCCATATCAGCTTCTGAGGTTTCTTCCATCTCTGGGATTTGGGGGCCTCCTGCAGAAGTGGGGACCACAAGTACACCTGGATTCTTGCCTTTATTCAGGGCTTGTGTGTATGCCGATGGGCAGAGCTGATGGAAAGAGTAAAAATCAACGCACATGTTGGAGAGGGGAGAACTGGTACACAGCTCCACTCTTGAGGTCAGAGGAGCTGTAACAGGACCTTGAGCTGAGGTAGCCACTGCTTACGAAATCAAGACCTCAGGAGGAAATTCTTGATTGGGAACCGCCCAACACGGAGGGAGAAAAGGAGGAAGGAAAGCCACGTATTTCCCATTAGACAGAGATTATTTTGGTTCAAGATCATTGCTTTCTCCGTTTTAAATATTCTGAGATCAGCTTTCTTAACAGGCAGCAGCAGTAGCAGCTAATATCTATTCTCCCTGGAGAAATGGTGGTTGGTGAAATCCAAATATGCTTGGGGGTGTGGTCATTTCACATTTCAACAGAAATAGAAGGCAGAGGCAGCCCTGTATGTAGATAGGACAGAGTACATCTCACCTAGCGTAGTAGCTTGTGAAACATCAGCTCTGGGAGGCCCTGGCACACAGGGCCACGAGGTTCAGACCATCTCTGCATCTACAGCCAGGCTCAGCATTGCCGTGTGGCTTCCCTGGGTACCTGAGCCGCCAACTCAGTAATCTGTTAGTCCAAGTTCCTTTGCCTGAGCCCAGAATCTGGCACTGGGCTGCCAAGTTATGTTCCATCAATATTTATTGAATGACTGGCTGAATGTACACAAAGCAGATTGCCACGTTTGTTCCTCGTGCGGTCATGTCCATCCCTCCTAGAGGCTAGGCAGGGCCCAAGGCAAGGGGGGAACATGGAGATGGAAGGAGAGCAAGTCAGGAAATAAGGCACTTGTCAGTGTTGACTCCTCTCTTTGATTGCCTACACCTGGAATGAGCCCTTCTGTTCAATCCTGCCAGGCCCCAGCTCCCTGGCTGCGTTCCTAAAGTGTGGTGAGGAAATTTGTAAAACCAAATGGCTTTGAGTGTGAAGGCTGAGCCTGAGGTAGGCAGCATTCTGTGTGAGGTTTTTCTGGCCCTAAATGGCTCACGACAAGGATTGTTATTTCTGCCAAATCACTTTCCTTTAAGCCTCTTACAAGTTCCATATATAAATGGGTTTCTAATTTTTGAGACTAGTGTACTATTTCTGTTAAAGGATGACCTTTAGCCATCATGCTGTTTCATCCCCTTAAATATAACACATTGTCTCAATTATTTTTTGCTTTTGCAAAGTCCTTTATGCTTAGCTTATGGTTTTTTGCATCTCTTATTTCAGTTATGTTTCTTAATTCATATGTTGAAATTTTTTAATTTAATTATTTTTTTATATTGGGGTATAGTTGATTTACAGTGTTGTTAGTTTCAGGTGTACAGCAGTGATTCTGTTATACATATATCCACTCTTTTTCAGATTCTTTTCCCATATAGCTTATTACAGAATACTGAGTAGAGTTCCCTGTGCTGTACAGTAGGTCCTTGTTGATTGTCTATTTTATATATAGTAGTAATCCCAAACTCCTGATTTATCCCTCCCCCCCACCTTCCCCCTCTGGTACCATAAATTTGTTTTCAAAGCTTGTGAATCTGTTTCTGTTTTGTAGGTAAGTTCATTTGTGTCATATTTTAGATTCTACATATAAGTGATATCATATGTTATGTGTCTTTCCCTTTTTGACTTAATTCACTTAGTATGATAATCTCTAGGTCCATCCATGTTGCTGCAAATGGCATTATTTCATTCTTTTTTATGACTGAGTAATATTCCACTGCATATATTGATATGTACCACATCTTTATCCATTCATCTGTCAGTGGACATTTAGGTTGCTTCCACGTCTTGGCTATTGTAAATAGTGCTGCAGTGAACATTGAGGTGCATGTATCTTTTTGAATTATGGTTTCCTCCAGATATATGCCCAGGATTGGGATTACTGGGTCATATGGTAGTTTTTTAAGGAACCTCCAGACAGTTCTCCATAGTGGTTGTACCAATTTACCTTCCCACCAACAGTTTAGGAGGGTTGCCTTTTCTCCACACCCTCTCCAGCATTTATTGTTTGTAGACTTTTTGATGTTGGCCATTCTGACCGGTGTGAGATGATACCTCATTGCAGATTTGATTTGCATTTCTCTAATGATTACGATGTTGAGCATCTTTTCATGTGCGTATTGCCATCTGTATGTCTTCTTTGGAGAAATGCCTATTAAGATCTTCTGCCCACTTTTTGATTGGGCTGTTTGCTTTTTTGATATTGAACTGCATGAGCTGTTTGTACATTTTGGAGATTAATCCCTTGTCAGTCACTTTGTTTGCAAATATTTTTTCCCATTCTGTGGGTTGTCTTTTCATTTGGTTTATGGTTTCCTTTGCTGTGAAAAAGCTTTTAAGTTTCATTAGGTCCCATTTGTTTATTTTTGTTTTTATTTTCATTAGGAGGTGGATCCAAAAAAGATATTGCTGCAGTTTATGTCAAAGAGTATTCTGCCTATGTTTTCCTCTAGTATCTGGTCTTACATTTAGGTATTTAATTCATTTTGAGTTTATTTTTGTGTATGATGTTAGAGAATGTTCCAATATCATTCTTTTACATATAGCTGTCCAGTTTTCCCAGCACCACTTATTGAAGAGACTGTCTTTTCTCCACTGTATATTCTTGCCTTCTTTGTCCTAAATTAATTGACCATAGGTGTGTGGGTTTATTTCTGGGCTTTCTATCCTGTTCCATTGATCTGTATTTCTGTTTTGTGCCAGTACCATACTGTTTTGATTGGTGTAGCTTTGTAGTATAGTTTGAAGTTAGGGTGCCTGATTCCTTCAGCTCTGTTTTTCTTTCTCAAGGTTGCTTTGGCTATTTGGGGTCTTTTATATTTCCATACAAATTGAAAATTTTTTTGTTCTAGTTCTGTGAAAAATGCCATTGGTAATTTGATCGGGATTGCATTGAATCTGTAGATTGCCTTGGTTAGTATAGGCATTTTGACAATATTGGGTCTTCCAATCCAAGAACATGGTATATTTTGCATCTGTTTGTGTCATCTTTGCTTTCCTTCATCAGCATCTCATAGTTTTCAGAGTACAGGTCCTTTGCCTCCTTAGATAGGTTTATTCCTAGGTATTTTATTTTTTTGATGCGATGGTAAGTGGGATTGTTTCCTTAATTTCTCTTTCTGATTTTTCGTTGTTAGTGTATAGAAATGCAAGAGATTTCTGTGTATTAATTTTGTATCCTGCAACCTTACCAAATTCATTGATGAGCTCTAGTAGTTTTCTGGTAGCATCTTTAGGATTTTCTATGTATAGTATCATATCATCTGCAAACAGTGGCAGTTTTACTTCTTTTCCATTTTGGATTCCTTTTATTTCTTCTTCTTCTCTGTTTGCCGTGGCTAGGATTTCCAAAACTATGTTGAATAAAAGTGGTGAGAGTGGACATCCTTATCTTGTTCCTGATCTTAGAGGAAATGCTTTCAGCTTTTCACTGTTGAGTATGATGTTAGCTGTGGGTTCGTCATATATGGCCTTTATTATGTTGAGGTAGGTTCCCTCTGTGCCTACTTTCTGCAGAGTTTTTATCATAAATGGGTGTTGAATTTTGTCAAAAGCTTTTCCTGCATCTATTGAGATGATCATATAGTTTTTATTCTTCAATTTGTTATCAGGGTGTATCCACTGATTGATTTGCAGATACTGAAAAATCCTTGCACCCCTGGGAATAATCCCACTTGATCATGGTGTATGATCCTTTTAATGTATTGTTGGATTCGGTTTGCTAGTATTTTGTTGAGGATTTTTGCGTCTATGTTCATCAGTGATGTTGGCCTGTAATTTTCTTTTTTTGTGATATCGTTATCTTCTTCTGGTACCAGGGTGATGGTGGCCCCATAGAATGATTTTAGGAGTGTTCCTTCCTCTGCAGTTTTTTTCAAGAGTTTCAGAAGGATAGGTGTTAACTCTTCTCTAAATGTTTGATAGAAGAATTCACCTGTGAAGCCATCTGGTCTTGGACTTTTGTTTGTTGGAATTTTTTTGATCACAGTTTCAATTTCAGTACTTGGTGATTGGTCTGTTCATATTTTCTATTTCTTCCTGGTTTGGTCTTGGAAGACTGTACCTTTCTAAGAATTTGTCCATTTCTTCTAGATTGTCCATTTTATTGGCATATAGTTGCTTGTAGTAGTCTCTTATGACTCTGTTTCTGTGGTGTCAGTTGTAACTTCTTTTTCATTTCTAATTTTATTGATTTGAGCCCCTACCCTTTTTTTCTTGATAAATCTGGCTAAAGGTTTATCAATTTTCTTTATCTTTTCAAAGAACCAGCTCTTAGGTTCATTGATCTTTTCTATTGTTTTCTTTGTCTCTGTTTCATTTATTTCTGCTCTGATCTTTATGATTTCTTTCCTTCTACTAACTTTGGGTTTTGCTTGTTCTTCTTTCTCTAGTTGCTTTAGGTGCAAGTTTAGGTTGTTTATTTGAAATTTTTCTTGTTTCCTGAGGTAAGATTGCATTGCTGTAAACTTCCCTCTTAGGACTGCTTTTGCTGCCTCCCATAGGTTTTCGATCTTTATGCTTTCGTTTTCATTCGTTTCTAGGTATTTTTTTAATTTCCTCTTTGATTTCTTCATTGATCCATTGGTTTGTTGTAGCACATTGTTCAGCCTCCACGTGTTTGTGTTTTTGCAATTTTTTCTTGTAGTTGATTTCTAATCTTATAGCATTGTGGTTGGAAAAGATGCTTGGTATGATTTCAGTTTTCTTTAATTTACTGAGGTTTGCTTTGTGGCCCAGCATCTGATCTGTCCTGGAGAATGTTTCGTGTGCGCTTGAGAAGAATGTGTATTCTGCTGCTTTTGGATGGAATGTCCTATACATATAAATTAAGTCCATCTGGTCTAATGTCTCATTTAAGGCCTGTGTCTCCTTATTGATTTTCTGTCTGGGTGATCTGTCCATTGATGTAAGTGGAGTGTTAAAGTCCCCCACTATTATTGTTTTACTGTCAGTTTCTCCTTGTATGGCTGTTAGCATTCGCCTTAATTTATAAGGAGCTCCTATGTTGAGTGCATATATATTTGTGATTGTTATATCTTCTTGGATTGATCCCTTGGTCATTATGTAGTGTCCTTCTTTGTTTCTTGTAACAATCTTTATTTTAAAGTCTACTTTGTCTGATAAAAGTATTGCTACTCCAGCTTTCTTTTGATTTCCATTTGCATGGAATACCTTTTTCCATCCCCTCACTTTCAGTCTGTATGTGTCCCTAGATCTGAAGTGGGTCTCTTTTAGACAGCATATATACAGGTCTTGTTTTTGTATCCACTCAGCCAATCAGTGTCTTTTGGTTGGAGCATTTAATCTATTTACATTTAAGATAATTATCAATATGTATGTTCTTATTGCTATTTTGTTAATTGTTTATTTGGCTGTGTTGGGTCTTAGTTGTGGCACGTGGGATCTTCGTTGTGGCATGTGGGATCTTCGTTGCAGCACGCGGGCTTCTCTCTAGTTGTGTGTGGGCTCAGTAGTTGCAGCGCGCAGGCTCTCTAGTTGTGGCATGCAGGGTCCAGAGTGTGCGGGTCAGTAGTTGTGGCATGTGGGCTCCAGAGTGCATGGGCTCAGTAGTCACAACACATGGGCTCTCTAGTTGTGGCGCACAGGCTCTAGAGCGCATGGGCTTAGTTGCCCCGTGGCATGTGGGATCTTAGTTCCCCGACCAGGGATTGAACCCACATCCCCTGCATTGGAAGGTGGATTCTTAACCACTGGACCACCAGGGAAGTCCTGCCATTTTGTTAATTGTTTAGGATTTGTTTTTGTAGGTCTTTTTTTTTGCTCTTCCTCTTTTGATATCTTCCCTTGTGATTTGATGACTGTCATTAGAGTTGTGTTTGGATTGATTTTTCTTTTTTGTGTGTGTATATATTGTAGATTTTTGGTTTGTGGTTACCATGAGGTTTTGATATAGCAGTCTATATATATATATATATATATATATATATATATATATATATATATATATATATATATATATATATATGTCCAAGATTGTTTTAAGTCTCTGGTCTCTTAATTTCAAATGCATTTCCAATATCCTGCATTTGTACTCACCTCTTTGCACAATTGCTGGTTTTGATACCATATTTGTGTGTGGATAATTTCTTACCTTTACTGTATGTTTGCCTTTACCCATGAGCTTTCCCATTTGTAATTTTCTTATTTCTAGTTGTGGCCTTTTCTTTGCTGCCTAGAGAAGTTCGTTGAGCATTTTTTGTAAAGCTGGTTTGGTGGTGCTGAATTCTCTAAGCTTCTGCTTGTCTGTAAAGTTTTTGATTTCTCAGTCGAATCTGAACAAGAGCCTTGCTGGGTAGAGTATACTTCGTTGTAGGTTTTTCCTTTTCACACTTTAAATATATCAGGCCACTCCTTTACGGCCTGCAGTTTCTGCTGAAAAATCAGCTGATAATCGTATGGGGGTTCCCTTTCTCTTTGTCTTTAATTTTTGTCAATTTGATTAATATGTGTCTTGGCATGTTCCTCCTTGGGCTTATCCTGTATGGGACTCTCTGCACTTCCTGGACTTGAGTGTTTCCTTTCCTATGTTAGGGAAGTTTTCAGCTATTATCTCTTCAAATATTTTCTCAGACCCTTTCTTTCTTCTTCTGGGACCCCTATAATGCAAATGTTGGTGTGATGAACGTCGTCCTAGAGGTCTCTTAGATTGTCCGCATTTCTTTTCATTCTTTTTTCTTTATTCTGTTCCATGGCAGTGATTTCCACCATTCTTTCTTCCAGCTCACTTATTCATTCTTCTGCCTCATTTATTTTGCTTTTGATTCTGTCTAGTGTATTTCTCATTTCAGTTATTGTATTGTTCATCTCTGTTTGTTTGTTCTTTAAATCTTCTAGCTCTTTGTTAAACATTTCTTGTATCTTGTTGGTCTGTGCCTCCATTCTTTTTCCAAGATCTTGGATCATCTTTACTATCATTACTCTGAATTCTTTTTCAGGCAGATTGCCTATCTCCACTTCACTTAGTTGTTCTTCTGGGGTTTTATCTTGTTCCTTCATCTGGAACATATTCCTCTGCCATCTCATTTTGTCTAACTTTCTGTGTTTCTGGTCTCCGTTTCTCAGGCTGCAGGTTTGTAGTTCCTCTTGCTTCTGGTGTCTACTCCCATTAGGTGAGGTTGGTTCAGGGGCTTGTGCAGGCCTCCAGGTGGAAGGCACTGGTGCCTGCCCACTGGTGGATGGAGCTGGGTCTTGTCTCTCTGGTGGGCAGGGCCATGTCAAGGGGTGTGTTTAGAAGTGGCTGTGCACTCAGGATGACTTCAGGCAACCTGTCTGCTGTTGGGTGGGGCCAGGTCTTGGTACCAAAATGGCGACTTCTGGGAGAGCTCATGCCAATGAATATTCCCTGGGGCCTCTTCCACCAGTGTCCTTGCTCCCACAGTGAGCCACAGCTGACCCCTGCATCCCCAGGAGATCCTCCACGACCCTCAGGTAGGTCTTGCCCAGGCTCCTGTGGAGTCACTGCTTTGCTCTGGGTCCCAGTGCACATGAAACCTTGTGTGCACACTCCAAGAGTGGAGTCTCTGTTTCCTCTAGTCCTCTGTAGCTCCTGCACTCAAGCCCTGCTGGCCTTCAAAGCCAAATGCTCTGGGAGCTCCTCCTCCCAATGCCAGACCCCCAGGCTGGGGAGCCTGACATGGGGCTCAGAAGTCTCACTTCTGTGGGAGAACCTCTGCGATACAATTATTTTCCAATTTGTGGGTCACCCACCTGGCGGGTATGGGTTTTGATTATATCATGAAAACACCCGTCCTACTGTCTCGTTGTGGCTTCTTCTTTGTCTTTGGATGTAGAATACTTTTTTGGTAGTTTCCAGTCTTCTTTGTTGATGGTTGTTCCGCAGTTAGTTTTGATCTTGGTGTTTTCATGAGAGGAGGTAAGCTCAAGTCCTTTTATTCTGCCATCTTGTCTCCCTCTCATATGTTGAAATTTTTTAAACCTCAGAAAAGTTGAAAGAATAGTACAGTGAAAATCTATATATCCCTGACTTAGATATATGTGTCACTCCCCATTTGTTGACATTTTGCCATATTTGCTTTATCTAAAGTCAGTTCCACAGTAATGTGAAATACGCATTCCTAAAAACCACTGTGCTAAGCAAATCATGCAGTAAAAATCACAGGGCTTATGGGGAAGATGGGGTGAGGGGCACAACACTCAAAAACTTTGTCAGTGACACATTAAAGAAAGATAGGAACATAATAAAAGTGGTAGGATGGTTGTACGTATGTTAAATAATTAAGAAATACATCAATACTCAAAATACGGCACTCTACCTTAAGAAAGACCTGCAGTTTGCATACGAAGGTGAGTGTTGGAAGGGTTGAGCTTGTGAATTATAATGAAGCAGAGGAAGAGGGCTTTGTGAAATTGGATGGAAAGTTGTAACACTAGAGGAGATAAGTGTGGCTCAGAACACACATGGTGAACCAAGGTAGCAGGCAGGTGTTTGAGTGTTGTGTGGAGATGCGTTTTGTGTAGTGCTACAGCTGGGTGCAGTTTTCTGTGTTCACATTGTGAACCTTGAGATCAAAATCACATATCAGCAAACATGAAATTCCCTATGATTGAATTGTTAACATAGCGACTGCTTTGGAACAAATACGGCCAGCATTATAGCAGAGCTGAGGATATATAAATATACTTTTTTTTTCTGAACTATTTGAAAGTAACTTTCAGACATCATGACATTGCATTTCTAAATACTTAAGTTTAAATCTCCTAAGAATAAGGCCGTTTTCCTACATAACCACAATATCATTACTACCCCTAGGATAATTAACCTAGGTTAATTAATTTATTACCTTTCTTAATTAATAAATTTTATTTTATTTTTAACAATTTTAGGTTTACAGGAAAACTGAGCAGAAAGTACAGAGTTTCCATATACCCTCTTCCCCTACCTGCCCGCCCGGCCCCCCTGTTACCTCTATCATTGACATCTTGCGTTAGCGTGGTATATTTATTGCAACTGATGAACCAATATTTATACATTATTGTTATCTGAAGTTCATTGTTTACATAAGGGCTCACTCTTCGTGTTGTACATTCTCTGGGTTTTGAAAAATGCACAATGTTAGGTATCCACCATAACAGTATCATACAGAATAGTTTTACTGCCCTAAAAATCCTCTGTGCTCTGCTTATTCATCTCTGCTTACCCCCTGATCTTTTTTTACTATCTATAGTTTTTCCTTTCCAAAATGTCACATAGTTGGGATTTTGCAGAATATAGCTTTTTTAGACTGGCTTCTTTCACTTAGCAATATGCATTTAAGTTTCCTCCAAGTCTTTTCGTGGCTTGGTGGCTTATTTCTTTTTATTGCTGAATAGTATTTTGTTATATGGATATCCCACAGTTTTGTTTATCCATTCACCTTTTTGAAGGACATCTTGGTTGCTTCCAGTTTTTGGCAATTATATTAACAAAGCTGCTATAAACATTAACGTGCAGGCTTTTGTGTGGACCTAAGTTTTCAACTCATTGGATAAATATACAAAGGAGCATGATTGCTGGATCATGTGGTAAGAATATGTTTAGTTTTGTGAGCAACTGCCAAACTGTCTTCCAAAGTGGCTGTACCATTTTGCACTCCCACCAGCAGTGGATGAGCTTTCCTGTTGCTCCACATCCTCGTCAGCATTTGGTGTTTTCAGCGTTTTGGATTTTGACCATTCTGATAGGTGTATAGTAGGATCTCGTTGTTTTAATTGGCAATTCCTTGATGATATGTGATATTGAGCATGTTTTCATATGCACGTTTACCATCTGTATGTCTTCTTTGGTGAGCTATCTGTTCAGATCTTTTGTCCATTTTTTAAATTGAGTTGTTTTCTTAATGTTGAGTTTTAAGTGTTCTTATTTTGGATATAAGCCTTTATCGGATATGGTTTTGCAAATATTTTGCCCCATCATTAGCTTGTCTTTTTATTCTCTTAATGGTGTCTTTCACAGATCAGAAGTTTTTAATTTTAATGAAGTATAACTTACTAGTTTTTTCTTCATGGATGATTCTTTTGGTGTTGTATCTAAAAACTCATTGCTAAACTCAAAGTCACCTAGATTTTCTCCTATGTTATCTCCTAGAAGTTTTACAATTTTTCATTTTACATTTAGGTATACTATTCATATTGAGTTAATTTTTGTGCAAAGTGTAAGGTCTGTGTCTAGATTCATTTTTTTCCGTATGGATATCCAGTTGTTGTAACACCACTTGTTGAAAAGACTATCTTTTTTCCCATTGTATTACCTTAGCTCCTTTGGCAAAGATCAGTTGACTATATTTGCGTGGGTCTATTTCTGTGCTCTCTAGTCTGTTCCATTGATCTATTTGTCTAATCTTGTGCCAGTACCATACTGTCTTGATTACTATAGCTTTATAGTGAGTCTTAGAATCAGGCAGTATTAGTTCTCTTCAGTATTGTATTGGCTGATTTCAGCCTTTTGCCTTTCCATGTAAACTTTAGAATTAACTTGTCAATATCCATAAATAGCTTATTGGGATTTTCATTGAGATTGCATTGAATCCATAGCTTAGCAAATGTGAAATTCCCTATGTGCACATTGTTCTTAATATATCAATTGCGTTGGCACAAATTCAGCAAGCATTGTACTAGAATTGACTAAATACAGATAAAAACTTTTTTCCTTAGCCACTTGAAAGTAAATGCAGGGCTTCCCTGGTGGTGCAGTGGTTAAGGACCCGCCTGCCAATGCAGGGGACACGGGTTCAAGCGCTGGTCCAGGAAGATCCCACATGCCAAGAAGCAACTAAGCCCATGCACCACAACTACTGAGCCTGCGCTCTAGAGCCCGCGTGCCACAACTACTGAAGCCTGTGCTCCTAGAGCCCGTGCTCTGCAACAAGAGAAGCCACCATAATGAGAAGCCCGTGCACCACAACAAAGAGTAGCCCCCGCTCACCGCAACTAGAGAAAGCCCGTGTGCAGCAACGAAGACCCAATGCAACCCAAAATAAAAAATAGTAAATAAAATAAACTAATTAAAAAAAAAAAAAGAAAGTAAATGCAGATGTGACTTCACTCCTAAATACTTGAGTATAAACCTCCTAAGAAAAAGGACATTTTTCTACATAACCACAATGTCATTACTACTAGCTTTTTAAAAACATGCATATCCTCTATAAAGCTGGGTTTTTGCTTTGTTTTTGTTTTTAGTGTCCATCCTGTCTTGTGGTAAGCACTGTGCTGTGTTGGGATGTAAAGATAAACAAGCAGAGTTCCTGCCTTTAAGAAGTCCAGTCTCCTGGGGAGACAGACATCTAAGACAATGATTGTATTAGGCTGGGATGAGGGCCATAGTAGCTTTATCTACTTTCCTTTCATTCAAGGAGTGTGTCAGCAGAAATGTTCTTCCTGTGGGATAAAGAACTGTTCCCAGAGTGGTGTTCTGGAGTCCATACTCCATTCTGTGATTCACCGGCCTGACCCTGATGGACCCTTTCTCCCCGACCTAGAGGGGCTTGCATCCATCTAGAAGAGAAGGATGTAACTAACAGGGTGTCATTCACTTCGTCTGATTCTTTCAGTTCCTCTACAATAAGGATTGGCCAGGCACAGAGGAATAAGAAAGAAGCGTTGAGAACCAGGCTGAGGAATTGGGGGCTTTATTCTTCAGATCACCTGTATTAAGTAAGAAGACGTATGTTTGGCTATGAATACCAGAGACCCAAATTAACAGTGACTTAATCAAGATAAGCGTTTAGTTTTCACTTAACAGTCAGGAGATAGCCGGTCCAGGGCTGGAATGCCAGTTCAGATCCATGGGGTCATCCAAGGACCTAGACTCAAGTTGGCTCTCGCTCCATCATCCCCTCCTTGATATGTGGGCTGATGCCCTCACCTGTATGATTCAAGACGGCTTGTCACCACATCCATATGCCAGGCAGCAGGACGGAAGAAGGGACTACATACTCCTTCCCTTTAAGGCACGTTTTGGAAAGACACACCTCACTTCTGCCTGCATGCCACTGGCCAGAATTTACTTGTGTAGCCATACCTATTTGCAAGAAGGTCCAGAGAAACATAGTCACCATTTGGAAGGCCATATGCCAGGCTAAGAACAGGAGGTCCTATTCCCTATAAGAAAGGAGGAGTGGTATGTACTAAGGGTCAACTTGCAGCCCCTAATATACTGGTATTTCTTTAAAAAAAAAAAAAAAAAAGCCTTCTATAAAATTTGGCCCTTAAGATGCTCCTTAAAAATAGGTTTATTGGCCAAATAATTTTGGAAACATTTAGCATGGTATTGATCTCGTAGAGATTCGTAATGTAGAGAAACATTAAAAGCTCTTGAGAATTTCTGCAGTAAAGGAACATGTCTGTCTTTGTTTAACCTAAACAAAGATTGTTTGGCTAAAATCCCTTTTTACAAATTTTGTTTTTTGCAGAAGCCCTAGTCACCTAAGCTTTGGGAAACACTGCTTTGGGAATTATTAAAGTTTCCTTAGTTTGCAGTGATGCAAACATTTTTACAGCTGTTCCAATCCTAGGGACGTAGTCAACAGAAATGTGTGCATATTGTGTCAGTCAAAGTCAAGGTTTAATCAAAGAAACAGAACCACTGGGAGATAAATAAAGGGATTTATTGCAGGGATTTGATCTTGTGCAATTGTGGGAGCTGGTTAGAAAGTCTGTGTAAAGTTGTTGCCTTGTGTCTGATGGTGGAGCTTGAAGTCTCTTGAGCGGACAGTTAGGAAGAAGAGAGTAAAGTTGAGAAGAAGGAGAACAAGCTGGAACTCATGAGGGTGGGTGGGAACCCAGGTCAGTGTGTCGCTGCCTCCTGTTGTAATGATGTGGTGCCCTGACCTGATGAAGCTGGTGCCCTTCATTATGGAACTAAGCACACGCCTGGGGTGGGAGTCAGAGAAGCTGACAGAGGACCCAGGGAAGGTGGATCCATCGGCAGCAGGCCTGCCAGCCACCCCCCAGGTGCGATGAGCCTGCAAGGTAAGCAGCAACGCCCACGAGTTACCTGATGCCCTCACACTGGCCTTCCGACATAAACACAATATGGCTACTGCTTCACTTCGCCTCCCCAGTCTCAAACGGAAATGGCAATGCTGAGAAATGTGAATCAGCCCAGCCGGGTCACGCATTACAAAGCTACCGCCCGTGTAGTCACCAGATGACAAGTATGGAATTGTTCACAGCAGTGCTGTTTGTGATAGCTTCAAATAAGAAGTAAGCTAAATGTGCATCAACAGTTAAACAGATAAGTAAGCTGTGTTACGTGCATAGGATGGAAATAGTAAATGAAGAAATTATTGCTACATGCATTAACATGGATGAATCTTGCAAAAAAATATTGAGCCAAAGAAGACAGACACAAAAGAATACAAACTATGATTGCATTTATATAAATTTCAAAAACAGCAAAGCTGATTTATGATGTTAGAAGTCAGGATAATAGTTAGCCTCGAGAGAGGGATAATGATTCGGACGGGGCAGAAGAGAGGCTTCTCTTTTGCTGCTCATGTCCTGCTTCTTGATCTGGGTTCTGCTCACACAGGTATGTTCATGCTGGGAAAACTCATTGTGCTGCATAGCTATGTTCTGTGCACTTTCCTAAACTTATCCTTCAGCACAAAGTTTAGGTACATTAAAGTTTTTAACAAGTCCTTGAGTAGTCATGGACGGGCTGGGTTAAGGAAAGGAACTAAGAGCAAGTTGAACCCTGCGTGGAGTGGCATGGGGGCGGGGAACAAGGCAGCAGGTACCAGAAAAGCAGGTGAGAGGACAGAGTCTGCCAGAGGGACGTCGCAGGCTGTCCCTCTCCTAGGCTGGCCATCTGTTGCCATCATGAAGGGTTAGGACCGCGTGCACAGGAGGCTCGTCAACAGAAGCACCCACGTGGCACAGATGATGATCGTGTAGATTTGGGGTGAGGGTCAGCACCTTTGTGAGCTTCCTGGGTGTCCTGATGCACAACACAGGGTGAAAGCCACTGGACCGAGGAGACCGTAGACGGGGATGCTAGCGGAAAGACAGGAATGTGGGGGAAGTCGGTGTGCGAAACCTTACCTTTCTCCCCACGTTCGCCCCTCATTCAGCGTGCAGTGTGCTTTTTCTTGTCTTTAACCCTGACAGATACAACATTGTTCTAGCCTTTCTGTTGTGTGAAATCTTAATTCCTTTTTTCATGCTTTCTGTTTTAGCCCACTGATTAGTTGTTTGAGTTTATGAGTCCTCTTTTGAAAATAAACTACTTGAAAGTGCCTTAGGCTGCTGAATATAGGATAGGCTGATCCCGTGATGTCCACCCCATTCGGAGACTGGGTTGTGTCCAGGTAGACTTGGTATGCGGTACCTCTGATGCCCCGAACATCTGAAAAGCATTGTTGTCTGGGATTAGTAATGGTATTTCTAATGCCTGGGAAATTAGGGTTTGAGGTGTTGATGAGAAGTTTGTTCTAAAGTGAAATCTTACAAGTATCTTAGTATTTTTATTTGGAAAATTTTTGAATATGCAAGAAAACAGTAGGGCATATTCTGTAGCATTCTGTCAAGCCTCTAGGAAACACTGCTCTTGTGAAATTCTCTGATGCCCTCAATCTGATGGCTGCTTGTCATTGCTACGTTCTAAAATCCCATGTTATCTTCTGTCATAGAATTTACCACACACCACCACCCCCGGCCCCCAGAACTGTAATCACTGGTCTCCTTGTTTATCTCCGTATCTGTCCCTGGAATCTAGTCTGTTTGAGGTCAGGGACTGTGTCTTATTTGACTTTGGAGCTCCAGCATCTAGCTCAGTAGAAACTCAGTAATTAGGGATAAGTGAATGAGCCCTTAAATTCTGCAGGCAAAGAACTGGTGTCTGGACCTTGGAGAAGAGCCTCATTTTGAGGAGAGAGGAGAATGAGTTAGGGAAGGAAGCAGAGCTACATTTGATCAGAGAAGGAGGAAAAGAACCAAAATAGTATTCTGTCACGAGAGTCAAGGGAAAAAGGGGAGACATTTTTGAGGAATTATCAAATGCCACAAAGACATCAATGAAAATGCGAATTAAAAAGAGTTTGGGGGTTTGTCAGAGTCATTAGTGGCCATAAAAAGGCAAGATGGAAGCAGGATCTCGAGGGGTTAAGGACAGAGTACGAGATGAGGAAATGGGGGTAGAGGGTCAAAACATGCACTTAGAAGTGAGGCTGCAAAAGGAAGGAGATTTGGAGGTGGCCAAGCAGAATGGGAGAACCAAAGCCGGCAGCCTTGCTAGGAAGAACTGTGTTCATTTGAAGGCAGAGATCGGAGGTGCCTTCAGCGCCCATCTCCTGGCCCTCGGGATGGCTCAGGGACTCTGCTGGCATGTGGGCGATGGAGGGATGAGCCACCTGAGCATCCTGGTGGTCAAGTCAGTAGTACATTTACTCCGAAGCCATGTGCACTTAGCCCTGCACTAGGCCCTTTGAATGATTTTGTCTCTTTTAAACTTGTATCCTCCCTTCCCCACAGGAAACATGGTGGAATGGTGCTTACCTCAAGATATTGACCTTGAAGGCGTTGAGTTCAAGTCTATGGCCAGTGGGTCCCATAAAATTCAGTCTGATTTCATGTAAGTACTGCTGATTGCAAGTCTTCTCTGTACCATTTCCTCTGCCTCTGTGCTTTCCCCCAGAGAATAAGGGCTCTCATCGGGGCACTTTCAGGAAGTGTGTGTAAATGCCCTGAAAATATATACTGGTTTGTGTTTTTATATCAGTTTTCTAGCAAGAAGTTCCCAAGCTTTCATTAGGTTCTCGATGAGTTTCATGATCCAAAAATGTGAAGAACTCCTGCCATAGAGGTTCTCTCCTTTCCTAAGACGTGATTGGGCCTTGCTTGAGGTTTGGCTTTAATAAAGGAATAGAGTTTCGGTTGCATTTGGGTTAACTTAAGACATGTATGTGCTAAAACTTGAAATTCGAGCTTTAAATAAGGCCAGTTTGTAGTCCTGTGTAATCAAGATTCTTGTGAGGAGCAAATTGAAAGAATGTAAGGGTGATGGAGTAGCTTTCATCTTCTCATTGGGCTGAAACCATGACAGACATAAGTGTGAGAAAGGGGAAGGAAACAAAGTGACAGCTCTGGTCAAATGTTCTATTTAAAATATCAGAGACTCAGGAAGCGAGGAGAGAATCAACACAGTTTATGCTAATAAAACAGAGGTCCCCCCATCAGGTCAGTTGTTATGCAGGAGGAGAAGGGCTGTACCATGGTCGTGGGCAACTGAGCGGCAGGCTTTGCAGAGATCAAGTCCTGGCTCCAGCGGGATGACCCTTGGCGAGTTCCACGATTTCTTTGAGCCTTGGTTGTCCCATCTGTGAGGTTGAGGGGCTTGGGCTGATAGTCCCCCTGAGATTCTAAAAAAGGTTTTTCTCAGGCTGAGTTTTCTCATGTAGAGCCCTGGACACAGTTATGTCTTTTGCTCGCGACTGCATCTCAAAGGCAAAACACGAAGTAAAATGAAATTTCTCTCTCTGATTTCGAGCCATGCTACACATTGGGTCTATTTTAGCTATTTCCGAAAGGGGCCCTTCTTTGGCCTGGCCTGCTTCGCCAACATGCCTGTGGAAAGCGAGCTGGAGCGTGGCGCCCGGATGAAATCCGTGGGCATCCTCTCTCCATCCTACACCCTGCTGTACCGGTACATGCACTTCCTGGAGAACCAAGTTCGGTATGTGGCTTACATACGGGGTGGGGTGCAGGGAGGGCAGAGGCAGCAGGGCTCTGCCAGTTGGTGTGCTGTGATGAGCCCTCAGGGGTAAAGGCTGTACATCAGAACGGCAGATGCCTCACCAAGAGCGTCCATGGCTGAGTCTCACACCTCGGGTGGTGGTCTTTGTGTTTCAGCCAGCGTCCTGCGTAAATGATTCTTCATCCTTGAATGACAGCTGGGGTAGATTTTGCTTTCAGCTTATATTAATATTGTCATCAATTTTGTTGAATTAATTTGTTGACATTGACGTGATCTTTGCTTACCTTAAACCACAGTAATTATCTCCTTGCCCCAGGCAAATAGACTCTCAACTTTTTTTTAAGCCTAATCATTTATTATTGGAGGTAATTATTATCATTGAGGGTAATAGGAAGGGAATTTTTAACAGAAGCTGCAAAACTATTAATTCATTTTTTTTTCATCATGTGAGTAACCTAATTTTATTTCAGATTTTGAAGGGAAAATCTACCCCTAAGCCCTGAAGCACTGTTAAAATTTTGGCACATTTGCCTCTCTTCTGGTATGCATGTGTGTGTACTTTATTTATTTGTTTTAAAATATTTATTTATTTATACGGTTGTGGCTTGCGGGCTCCTTAGTTGGGGCATGTGAACTCTTAGTTGCAGCACGCATGTGGGATCTAGTTCCCTGGCCTGGGGTCGAACCCGGGCCCCCTGCATTGGGAGTGTGGAGTCTTAACCACTGCGCCACCAGGGAAGTCCCATGTGTGTGTACTTTAAAATAATATATACATACTTGGCACCATATAGGACATACATACTTTTATATCATATGCGTTTAAAAGTTATTGTTATTTTAATTTTTGATATAATAGTCTATCTGGATCATCATCTTTGAAAGAATGTGAAATTGTGGGAAAAAAATGTTTATTATTGAAAAATTTATGTGAACGTACAAATGAATTTTAACAATTCTTCCAAATCTTAACACCCAGTGAGATATCCATTGTCAGTATTCAGCTAATGCCATTCTAAAATAGACATAATTTTACAAAAATAGGATTAATATTTTATGAAGATTTAATTTTATCAAATAGGCTAGTTTGAAATATATTTAATTTATTTGTATATATCAGAGAAAAAGAGTAAGTGAAACTGAAGGAATTGTCAAACTTTAATACTTTTTTCACAGTAAGATATGTTATTTCTTGGAATGTTCCTCCAGAGTTAAGAAAAAAGACTGCAAAACATGAAGATACAGTGTCATTCTTATTGAGAAATAACATATATATTACAGAGTGCACACATCTTTGTATAGGTGTCATTGGTGTTTTTAGGTTGTGTTTTAGTTGTAGACAGTCAGGTATCTTATACTTCTTCCCAGAACCCCTCCCTGACTTTACTTCTCAACTTTCATATATATGTGAGATTTTTATATATGTGAGATTTATTACATTTAGTTCTGTGATCACAATTCCCATGATTCTTAAGTCTCAGTTATATGTTTACGACCACATCTAGGGCTTAACTGTGGCTTGCTACATTCCAGAGCCCGTGATTTATTTCTTGGTTGGTTAGATTTTGCCATCAAGCATCTTTTGTTTCTTTTTTTTTCATGAAAGGATCATGGGTGCTGCCTTCTCTCAAATCTTGCATGCTTGATAGTATTGGTCTTTTACCTTTACTCTTGGCTGGGTGTAAGATCCTTAAATCTTTTCTTTCTTCCTCTCAGGATGCTATAAATATTGTGCAGCAATATTCTGATATTGGTTGTTTCAGAGAAGTCTCTTTTGTCTAGATCCCTATAGATTCTTTATCTGCGATGTTTCTGAACAGTTTTTTTCTGGGATAGTTTGTCCCTTTTTATCTATAGATATGACATTTATTTTTAATTTCAGGAACCTTTTCTTCTACAATAAAGGACTCAACTTTTCCTCTGCGTTTTCCCTTCTTCTTCAGGAACACCAGTTATGTATATGTTTTCTCCACATTGTCCTCCATATTTTTCATTTTGATGATTATTTTAATAGCTCTGTAGTGCTAGAGCTGTCCCATTAGTTTACTCGATTATTCCCTATGGTTAAGCGGTTAGCATGCTTCTAATTGTTTTAACTGCTCCTCTACATTTTGGAGCTGTGATGCATATTTTTCTGTATTTGAAATATTTCCTCAGTTTTGTGTCTCAGAAGTAACATTGAATTTTAAAAAAAAAAAACATTTTTATTGGGATCTTGACACTTGAAAAAAATTATTACTGCTTTTGAAAAATTAATTTCCCAAGGAGGCAATACATTCTCGTGGTTCAAAAGCCAAAAATTCTAAGGAGGTATTATATTAGAGTCCTGGCTAAATGGTGATAACAGAGGCCCCAGAATACACTGGCTCAAACAAGACAGAAGATTCTTCCCCATGTAATGTTCTAGAAGTAGGAGGGTGGTCAGGGTGAGCAGCCTGCCGTCCCCGCAATTCGGGGCCCACGCTGCTTCTCTTATTATTCTACCATATCCTGAGAGTGATTTTGTGTTCTAAGATGTTCTTCTCACCTGCTTGAAGCTGCTCACCACTACTATGTCTGCATTCCAGCCCATAGGGAGGAATGAAGGACCCGGAAGTTGCATACATCACTTCTCATATCCCATTGTCAAGTCCTCAATCACAAAGACACACCTGACAGCAAAGGACACTGGGAAAGGTAGTCTCTAGTTGGGTGACCTTGTGACCAGTTAAAATTCGGGGGCTCCTGTTGCAAACAGGAAGAAGAGAAGAATGGATCTGGAGGAAATTTTAGCAGCCTCTGCTTCAGTTTGTCCCCCGGCGACCTCAGTATCCGTGTGTACTCTTCTTCCCAGACACAGAGGACATTCCTCCCACCCCGAGACATCATAGAGTCTCATCTGGTTCATGTTTCTAGTCTGAAATCCAGGGTTTCTGTGTGATTTGAGGCAATCAGGACATGGTTCTCTTATCCTGGAAAGCTGTGAAAGAACCGTCACGTCCTCCATTCCCACCTCCCAAATGCAGAATAGAAGTAGAAAAGGAACCACAATACAAGCTCCCATTTGAAAAAGAAGAATGAGAAATAATATGAGCGGTCGTTAGTCCATAATAACAATGAAATTCTGCTGAGCAGGGATGGCAAAGGCCCCTTGTCCTCACAGAGTGCCGTGCTCCTGGCTACACCTGGGCCCTGCTCACTAGAATCCCCTTGTTCATTTTCCTCCACGGCTCCTGGCTTTGCCTTCTGGGGGTTCTTTATCCATTTTGTGCCATAACCACTTTTGAAGCAGGCTTTGGTGAACATTGGGGAAAGCTGCATGGCTTTGGAACATGTTTCCTGCTGGTGTGGATTTGGGACTCTAGTGATTTCTTTAAGGGTTGAGAAGTCACCGGCTTATATAGGCCAAGAATGTGACAATTCAGATGAGATCCGGCGATTTCAGGGTGCTATGGCCGTAGACAAGAATGTGACAGTACAGATCCCTCAAAAACTGAATAGGCTTCTTGGTCTGTTTGCTTCCAGTCAATCCCACGTAAAAATATCCACTGCCCAAGATCTCCTCTGGGTCTTAGTTTTTAAGTCAGTAGATGGTGGCCTAGTTACTGGTCACTGTTCTTGGCGTATCTATCTTGCCCTGGTTTTAATGGCAACTACCTTGAGACTGTAGCCTAAATCTGGGCTTTATAAATGGGCAGACTCCCGTGTCTGGGAGAGTTTCATAGAGGCTTTGAGAGAAATTCTTATCTCCTGCTTTTTTTTTCTTTTAAACATCTTTATTGGAGTATAATCGCTTCACAATGTTGTGTTAGTTTCTGCTGTATAACAAAGTGAATCAGCTATACGTATACATATATCCCCATATCTCCTCCCTCTTGCGTCTCCCTCCCACCCTCCCTATCCCACCCCTCTAGGTGGTCGCAAAGCACCGAGCTGATCTCCCTGTGCTATGCGGCTGCTTCCCACTAGCTATCTATTTTACATTTGGTAGTGTATATATGTCTATGCCACTCTCTCACTTCGTCCCAGCTTACCCTTCCCCCTCCCCGTGTCCTCAAGTCCATCCTCTACGTCTGTGTCTTTATTCCTGTCCTGCCCCTACATTCTTCAGACCTTTTTTTTTTTTTAGATTCCATATATATGTGTTAGCATACGGTATTTGTTTTTCTCTTTCTGACTTACTTCACTCTGTATGACAGACTCTAGGTCCATCCACCTCACTACAAATAACTCAATTTCGTTTCTTTTTATGGCTGAGTAATGATCCATTGTATATACGTGCCACATCTTCTTTATCCATTCATCTGTCCATGGACACTTAGGTGGCTTCCATGTGCTGGCTGTTGTAAATAGTGCTGCAATGAACATTGTGGTACATGACTCTTCTTGAATTATGGTTTTCTCAGGGTATATGCCCAGTAGTGGGATTGCTTGGTCTTTTAAGGAACCTGCATACTGTTCTCCATAGTGGCTGTATCAATTTACGTTCCCACCAACAGTGCAAGAGGGTTCCCTTTTCTCCACACCCTCTCCAGCATTTATTGTTTGTATATTTTTTTGATGATGGCCCTTCTGACTGGTGTGAGGTGATACCTCATTGTGGATTTGATTTGCATTTCTCTAATAATTAGTGACGTTGAGCATCTTTTCATGTGTTTGTTGGTAATCTGTACATCTTCTTTGGAGAAATGTCTGTTTAGGTCTTCTGACCATTTTTGGATTGGGGTGTTCTTTTTTTTTTGATATTGAGCTACATGAGCTGCTTGTATATTTTGGAGATTAATCCTTTGTCAGTTGCTTCATTTGCAAATATTTTATCCAATTCTGAGGGTTGTCTTTTTGTCTTGTTTATAGTTTCCTTTGGTGTGCAAAAGCTTTTAAGTTTCATTAGGTCCCATTTGTTTATTTTTATTTCCATTTCTCTAGGTTATCTCCTGCTTTTTGGGTACAGAGGAATTGGTTTTTTCAGTCCCGTGGGGTCCCAGATATTTCAAGTCTCAATTAATTTATATTGCAGAACTCAGAATGTACACCCTTACACTGTATATCCCACCATTTCTGCTTGCAAACTGACCATGTCTTGCTTATTTTCATCTTGCTCTTGTAGTAGTAAGATGAAAACTACTAAAAACTAAAAACATCAAGGAGCTATCAGTGCTCTGTTTCTCACTGCTTCCCTTAAAGTTACAAGTTCAGATGATACAAGGCCTGTCTTCCAAGTTATTGAAGTTCTAGAAAAGTTTTTTCTTGTTTGTTTTTTTTTTTTTTAATCATCTTCCCTTTCTAGCTACTAAGCCAATGCTACAGTGTGGTTTTTGATACTATGGTAAATCATTCCTAAATATCATTTTCTGCTTTAGCTCAAATCCAGGCTAAGTTGCTATAACAAAGAAACCCAAAATACAGTGACTCAAACAAGGTAGAAGTACAGCTTTTCTAGCATGACAATCCCAGAGGAAGGGAAGTAGTCCAGTGTGGTAGATGGCTTTGTTCCACTGGGTCATTTCTGGGACCCAAGTCTTTCTGTTTTGTATCCTGCCATCTGCTAGAGTATTGTCCTCACCCACATGGTAGAAGTTGATTCACCATTGCTAGGTCTTGCAGGAAGGGGAGACACACAGGAATCCCAGAAATTGAACACATCGCTTCTGCCCACATTTCATTGACCTGTTCTTAGTTCCTAGCCACACGTAGCAGCAAGACAGTCTAGGAAATGGGGTCCTTAACTGGGTGGCTACGTGACCAGCTAAATTTTGGAAGGTTCTGTTACTAAGGGAAGAAGAGAGTGGCAGTCTCAACCACTGGCATAAAATGAAGTCTTCACCCAGTTCCCGTATCCATCCAATCATCCCAGTAATCACTGCTGATTTCCCACGTATCTTTCCAAAGCTTGTGTATGTGTATATACAAATACAAATGTATATTCTTATTTTCCCTCTTTTCATACAAAAGGTAGCATGTTATACATGTTGTTTGCACCTTGCCTTTTTCATTCAACAATATATCTGGGAGATCTTCTCATATTAGTACATGGAGAGCTTCTTCATTGTTTCTCGCAGTTGTATTACGTGCCCTGTATAAAAGAACCATGCCTGCTTTATCAAGTCGCTTACTGATAGACATTTGGTTGTTTCCAGTCTTTTGCTGTTATGATGCTGCACTGAATACCTATGAGCAAGTATAATTTCACACATGAGTAGTATATGTGTACATTAAATTTCTAGAAATGAAATTGGTGATTCAAAGAGCATATGTATTTGTAATTTTAATAGATATTGTCAAATTGATTTACATAGAGATTGTACCATTTTACATGCCCAGCAGTAATGCAAGAGAATGCTGTTTCCTCACAGCATTGCCCACACAAAAATACAACTTGTGGATTTTTGGCATTCTGATTGCTAAAACACGGTACATGAGTATAATTTTAATTCGCATTTTTCTTAGGAGTGAGGACGAGCACCTTCATACATGTTTGAGTCATTTATATTTCCTCTTCTGTGAACTGTTCCGAGCCTTTGCTACATTATTATTATTATTTTTTAATTAATTAATTTATTTATTTTTGGCTGCATTGGGTCTTCATTGCTGCACGTGGGCTTTAGTTGCGTCAAGCGAGGGATACCCTTCGTTGCGGTGCGTGACCTTCTCATTGCGGTGGCTTCTCTTGCTGTGGAGCACGGGCTCTAGGCACGCGGACCTCAGTAGCTGTGGCACGTGGGCTCCAGAGTACAGGCTCAGTATTTGTGGCGCACAGGCTTAGCCGCTCCGCGGCATGTGGGATCCTCCCAGACCAGGGCTCGAACCCATGTCCCCTGCATTGGTAGGCAGATTCTTAACCACTGCGCCACCAGGGAAGCCCTGCTACATTATTTTTTGATCGTTGGCTTTTTCTTATTAATTTCTAGGAGTTCTTTGTGTAATATGGAGATTCGTTCTTTGTGATATTTTTTCCACCTTTCCGTTTGTCTTTTAACATTACTTTTTGTCATGCAGATGTTTTTCTTCCTTGAGTTCGATAATATTCCTATGGCTTCTAGATTTTGAGTCATAGCTAGAATGGTTTTGCAGTTTGGTGATTAAAGAGGGCTCAGGGTAACATGAGAGAAGGACTTGCATGAGAAGGTATGAGGAAAAGAAAGAAGCGTAGTGATGTAAGCCCAGGTCTAGGCAGGGGTGATACTTGACTGCAGCAATGACTTTTATATAAATTAACTAGACTTGATTTTTTTTTTTTTTTTAAAGACAATCAGATGTTTTTATTTATTTATTTATTTATGGCTGTGTTGGGTCTTCGTTTCTGTGCAAGGGCTTTCTCTAGTTGTGGCAAGCGGGGGCCACTCTTCATCGCGGTGCGTGGGCCTCTCACCATCGCGGCCTCTCCCGCTGCGGAGCACAGGCTCCAGACGTGCAGGCTCAGTAATTGTGGCTCACGGGCCCAGTTGCTTCACGGCATGTGGGATCTTCCCAGACCAGGGCTCGAACCCATGTCCCCTGCATTGGCAGGCAGATTCTCAACCACTGTGCCACCAGGGAAGCCCTAGACTTGATTTTTGAAAACACTGAATCCATGTTTTATTTTTATTTTTACTTATGATATCCTAACGTTATTTGTTAATATTTCACCTATAACTCTTGGCTTCGATATCTCCCTAGTTAGAGAGTCTTTTCTATGACTATTTCTTATTAATCTGAAGATATTGGAGAACTGCTATATAATTTTAAAGGATTAATTTTAAACCACATTTTTTACCTTGCTTAGATCATGATTCAAACAACCTACTGTAAAATAACATTTCGGGGACAGTTGGTATAATTTGAAAGTGGACTGGATATTAGTTTGGATTAAGGCACATTATTTTGTTAGGCAAGATAATGCTGTGGTGGTTATGTTATTTATTTTTTTTAAATCAATCATCAGTTTTATACACATCACTTTATACGTGTCAATCCCAATCGCCCAATTCAGCACACCACCATCCCCACCCCACCGCAGTTTTCCCCCCTTGGTGTCCATACGTTTGTTCTCTACATCTGTGTCTCAACTTCTGCCCTGCAACCCGGTTCATCAGTACCATTTTTCTAGGTTCCACATATATGCGTTAATATACGATATTTGTTTTTCTCTTTCTGACTTACTTCACTCTTTATGACAGTCTCTAGATCCATCCACGTCTCAACAAATGACTCGATTTCATTCCTTTTTATGGCTGAGTAATATTCCATTGTATATATGTACCACAACTTCTTTATCCATTCGTCTGTTGATGGGCATTTAGGTTGCTTCCATGACCTGGCTATTGTAAATAGTGCTGCAATGAACATTCGGGTGCATGTGTCTTTTTTTTTTTTCTTTTTTTTTTTAAACATCTTTATTGAAGTATAATTGCTTTACAATGGTGTGTTAGTTTCTGCTTTATAACAAAGTGAATCAGTTATACATATACATATGTTCCCATATCTCTTCCCTCTTGCATCTCCCTCCCTCCCACCCTCCCTATACCACCCCTCTAGGTGGTCACAAAGCACCGAGCTGATCTCCCTGTGCTATGCGGCTGCTTCCCACTAGCTATCTATTTTACATTTGGTAGTGTATATATGTCCATGACACTCTCTCACCCTGTCAGATCTCATCCCTCCCCCTCCCCATATCCTCAAGTCCATTCTCTACTAGGTCTGTGTCTTTATTCCCATCTTGCCACTAGGTTCTTCATGACCTTTTTTTTTTCCCTTAGATTCCATATATATGTGTTAGCATACTGTATTTGTTTTTCTCTTTCTGACTTACTTCACTCTGTATGACAGACTCTGACTCCATCCACCTCATTACAAATACCTCCATTTCATTTCTTTTTATGACTGAGTAATATTCCATTGTATATATGTGCCACATCTTCTTTATCCATTCATCCGATGATGGACACTTAGGTTGCTTCCATGTCCTGGCTATTGTAAATAGAGCTGCAATGAACATTTTGGTACATGACTCTTTTTGAATTATGGTTTTCTCAGGGTATATGCCCAGTAGTGGGATTGCTGGGTCGTATGGTAGTTCTATTTTTAGTTTTTTAAGGAACCTCCATACTGTTCTCCATAGTGGCTATATCCATTTACATTCCCACCAACAGTGCAAGAGTGTTCCCTTTTCTCCACACCCTCTCCAGCATTTATTGTTTCTAGATTTTTTGATGATGGCCATTCTGACCGGTGTGAGATGATACCTCATTGTAGTTTTGATTTGCATTTCTCTAATGATTAATGATGTTGAGCATTCTTTCATGTGTCTGTTGGCAATCTGTATATCTTCTTTGGAGAAATGTCTATTTAGGTCTTATGCCCATTTTTGGATTGGGTTGTTTGTTTTTTTGTTATTGAGCTGCATGAGCTGCTTGTAAATCTTGGAGATTAATCCTTTGTCAGTTGCTTCATTTGCAAATATTTTCTCCCATTCTGAGGGTTGTCTTTTGGTCTTGTTTATGGTTTCCTTTGCTGTGCAAAAGCTTTTAAGTTTTATTAGGTCCCATTTGTTTATTTGTGTTTTTATTTTCATTTCTCTAGGAGCTGGGTCAAAAAGGATCTTGCTGTGATTTATGTCATAGAGTGTTCTGCCTATGTTTTCCTCTAAGAGTTTGATAGTGTCTGGCCTTACACTTAGGTCTTTAATCCATTGTGAGTTTATTTTTGTGTATGGTGTTAGGGAGTGTTCTAATTTCATACTTTTACGTGTACCTGTCCAATTTTCCCAGCACCACTTATTGAAGAGGCTGTCTTTTCTCCACTGTATATGCTTGCCTCCTTTATCAAAGATAAGGTGACCGTATGTGCGTGGGTTTATCTCTGGGCTTTCTATCCTGTTCCATTGATCTCTATTTCTGTTTTTGTGCCAGTACCAAACTGTCTTGATTACTGTAGCTTTGTAATATAGTCTGAAGTCAGGGAGCCTGATTCCTCCAGCTCCATTTTTCGTTCTCAAGATTGCTTTGGCTATTCGGGGTCTTTTGTGTTTCCATACAAATTGTGAAATTTTTTGTTCTAGTTCTGTGAAAAATGCCAGTGGTAGTTTGATAGGGATTGCATTGAATCTGTAGATTGCTTTGGGTAGTAGAGTCATTTTCTCAATGTTGATTCTTCCAATCCAGGAACATGGTATATCTCTCCATCTATTTGTATCATCTTTAATTTCTTTCATCAGTGTCCTATAATTTTCTGCATACAGGTCTTTTGTCTCCTTAGGTAGGTTTATTCATAGATATTTTATTCTTTTTGTTGCAATGGTAAACGGGAGTGTTTTCTTAATTTCACTTTCAGATTTTTCATCATTAGTATATAGGAATGCAAGAGAGTTCTGTGCATTAATTTTGTATCCTGCTACTTTACCAGATTCATTGATTAGCTCTAGTAGTTTTCTGGTAGCATCTTTAGGATTCTCTGTATATAGTATCATGTCATCTGCAAACGGTGACAGCTTTACTTCTTCTTTTCTGATTTGGATTCCTTTTATTTCTTTTTCTTCTCTGATTGCTGTGGCTAACACTTCCAAAACTATGTTGAATATTAGTGGTGAGAGTGGGCAACCGTGTCTTTTTCCTGATCTTAGTGGAAATGGTTTCAGTTTTTCACCATTGAGGACAATGTTGGCTGTGGGTTTGTCATATATGGCCTTTATTATGTTGAGGAAAGTTCCCTCTATGCCTGCTTTCTGCAGGGCTTTTATCATAAATGGGTGTTGAATTTTCTCGAAAGCTTTCTCTGCATCTGTTGAGATGATCATATGGTTTTTCTCCTTCAATTTGTTAATATGATGTATCACATTGACTGATTTGCATATATTGAAGAATCCTTGCATTCCTGGAATAAACCCTGCTTGATCATGGTGTATGATCCTTTTAATGTGCTGTTGGATTCTGTTTGCTAGTATTTTGTTGAGGATTTTTGCATCTATGTTCATCAGTGATATTGGCCTGTAGTTTTCTTTCTTTGTGACATCTTTGTCTGGTTTTGGTATCAGGGTGATGGTGGCCTCGTAGAATGAGTTGGGGAGTGTTCCTCCCTCTGCAATATTTTGGAAGAGTTTGAGAAGGATAGGTGTTAGCTCTTCTCTAAATGTTTGATAGAATTCACCTGTGAAGCCATCTGGTCCTGGGCTTTTGTTTGTTGGAAGATTTTTAATCACAGTTTCAATTTCAGTGCTTGTGATTGGTCTGTTCATATTTTCTATTTCTTCCTGGTTCAGTCTCGGCAGGTTGTGCATTTCTAAGAATCTGTCCATTTCTTCCAGGTTGTCCATTTTATTGGCATAGAGTTGCTTGTAGTAATCTCTCATGATCGTTTGTATTTCTGCAGTGTCAGTGGTTACTTCTTCTTTTTCATTTCTAATTCTGTTGATTTGAGTCTTCTCCCTTTTTCTCTTCATGAGACTGGCTAATGGTTTATCAATTTTGTTTATCTTCTCAAAGAACCAGCTTTTAGTTTCATTGATTTTTGCTATTGTTTCCTTCATTTCTTTTTCATTTATTTCTGATCTGATCTTTATGATTTCTTTCCTTCTGCTAGCTTTGGGGTTTTTTTGTTCTTCTTTCTCTAATTGCTTTAGGTGCAAGGTTAGGTTGTTTATTCGAGATGTTTCCTGTTTCTTGATGTAGGCTTGTATTGCTATAAACTTCCTTCTTAGAACTGCTTTTGCTGCATCCCATAGGTTTTGGGTCGTCGTGTCTCCATTGTCATTTGTTTCTAGGTATTTTTTGATTTCCCCTTTGATTTCTTCAGTGATCACTTCGTTATTAAGTAGTGTATTGTGTAGCCTCCATGTGTTTGTATTTTTTACAGATCTTTTCCTGTAATTGATATCTAGTCTCATAGCGTTGTGGTCGGAAAAGATACTTGATACGATTTCAATTTTCTTAAATTTACCAAGGCTTGATTTGTGACGCAAGATATGATCTATCCTGGAGAATGTTCCATGAGCACTTGAGAAAAATGTGTATTCTGTTGTTTTTGGGTGGAATGTCCTATAAATATCAATTAAGTCCATCTTGTTTAATGTATCATTTAAAGCTTGTGTTTCCTTATTTATTTTCATTTTGGATGATCTGTCCATTGGTGAAAGTGGGGTGTTAAAGTCCCCTACTATGATGGTGTTACTGTCGATTTCCCCTTTTATGGCTGTTAGTATTTGCCTTATGTATGAGGTGCTCCTGTGTTGGGTGCATAAATATTTACAATTCTTATATCTTCTTCTTGGATTGATCCCTTGATCATTATGTAACGTCCTTCTTTATCTCTTATAATAGTCTTTATTTTAAAGTCTATTTTGTCTGATATGAGAATTGCTACTCCAGCTTTCTTTGATTTCCATTTGCATGGAACATCTTTTTCCATCCCCTCACTTTCAGTCTGTATGTGTCCCTAGGTCTGAGGTGGGTCTCTTGTAGACAGCATATATATGGGTCTTGTTTTTGTATCCATTCAGCCAGTCTTTGTCTTTTGGTTGGAGCATTTAATCCATTTTCATTTAAGGTAATTATCGGTATGTATGTTCCTATTCCCATTTTCTTAATTGTTTTGGGTTTGTTATTGTAGGTGTTTTCCTTCTCTTGTGTTTCTTGCCTAGAGAAGTTCCTTTAGCATTTGTTGTAAAGCTGGTTTGGTGGTGCTGAACTCTCTCAGCTTTTGCTTGTCTGTAAAGGTTTTAATTTCTCCATGAAATCTGAATGAGATCCTTGCTGGGTAGAGTAACCTTGGTTGTAGGGTTTTCTCCTTCATCACTTTAAGTATATCCTGCCACTCCCTTCTGGCTTGCAGCGTTTCTGCTGAAAGATCAGCTGTTAACCTTATGGGGATTCCCTTGTGTGTTATTTTTCCCTTGCTGCTTTTAATATGTTTTCTTTATATTTAATTTTTGATAGTTTGATTAATATGTGTCGTGGCGTGTTTCTCCTTGGATTTATCCTGTATGGGACTCTCTGTGCTTCCAGGACTTGATTAAGTATTTCCTTTCCCATATTAGGGAAGTTTTCAACTATAATCTCTTCAAATATTTTCTCAGTCCCTTTCTTTTTCTCTTCTTCTTCTGGGACCCCTATAATTCGAATGTTGGTGCGTTTAATGTTGTCCCAGAGGTCTCTGAGACTGTCCTCAGTTCTTTTCATTCTTTTTTCTTTATCCTGCTCGGCAGTAGTTATTTCCACCATTTTATCTTCCAGGTCACTTATCCTTTCTTCTGCCTCAGTTATTCTGCTATTGATCCCATCTAGAGTATTTTTAATTTCATTTATTGTGTTTTTCATCCTTGCTTGGTTCCTCTTTAGTTCTTCTACGTCCTTGTTAAATGTTTCTTGCATTTTGTCTGTTCTATTTCCAAGATTTTGTATCATCTTTACTATCATTATTCTGAATTCTTTTTCAGGTAGACTGCCTATTTCCTCTTCATTTGTTAGGTCTGGTGTGTTTTGACCCTGCTCCTTCACCTGCTGTGTGTTTTTTTGTCTTCTCATTTTGCTTATCTTACTGTGCTTGGGGTCTCCTTTTCACAGGCTGCAGGTTCGTAGTTCCCGTTGTTTTTGGTATCTGTCCCCAGTGGCTAAGGTTGGTTCAGTGGGTTGTGTAGGCTTCCTGGTGGAGGGGACTAGTGCCTGTGTTCTGGTGGATGAGGTTGGATCTTGTCTTTCTGGTGGGCACGTCCACGTCTGGTGGTGTGTTTTGGGGTGTCTGTGGCCTTATTATGATTTTAGGCAGCCTCTCTGCTAATGGATGGGTCTGTGTTCCTGTCTTGCTAGTTGTTTGGCATAGGGTGTCCAGCACTGTAGCTTGCTGGTCGTTGAGTGAAGCTGGGTCTTGATGTTGAGATGGAGATCCCTGAGAGATTTTTGCCGTTTGGTATTACGTGGAGCTGGGAGGTCTCTTGTGGACCAGTGTCCTGAAGTTGGCTCTCCCACCTCAGAGGCACAGCCCTGATGCCTGGCTGGAGCACCAAGAGCCTTTCATCCACACGGCCAAGTACGTGGGGGTTTTCTTGCCTTTTGGGAGGTCTGACGTCTTCTGCCAGCGTTCAGTGGGTGTTCTGTAGGAGCAGTTCCACGTGTGGATGTATTACTACTGTATCTGTGGGAAGGAAGGTGATCTCCGCGTCTTACTCTTCCGCCATCTTGCCTAGACCCCCCATGTGTCTTTCTGAATTACGGTTTTCTCTGGGTATATGCCCAGTAGTGGGACTGCTGGGTCATATGGTAATTCTATTTTTAGTTTTTTAAGGAACCTCCATACTGTTCTCCATAGTGGCTGTATCAATTTACATTCCCACCAACAGTGCAAGAGGGTTCCCTTTTCTCCACACCCTCTCCAGCATTTGTTGTTTGTAGATTTTCTGATGCTGCCCATTCTAACTGGTGTGAGGTGATACCTCATTGTAGTTTTGATTTGCATTTCTCTAATAATTAGTGATGTTGAGCATCTTTTCATGTGCTTCGTGGCCATCTGTATGTCTTCTTTGGAGAGATGTCTCTTTAGGTCTTCTGCCCATTTTTGGATTGGGTTGTTTGTTTTTTTAATATTGAGCTGCATGAACTCTATATATTTTGGAGATTAATCCTTTGTCCGTTGATTCATTTGCAAATATTTTCTCCCATTCTGAGGGTTGTCTTTTCGTCTTGTTTATGGTTTCCTTTGTTGTGCAAAAGCTTTGAAGTTTCATTAGGTCCCATTTGTTTATTTTTGTTTTTATTTCCATGACTCTAGGAGGTGGATCAAAAAATATCTTGCTGTGATTTATGTCAAAGAGTGTTCTTCCTATGTTTTCCTCTAAGAGTTTTATAGTGTCCAGTCTTACATTTAGGTCTCTAATCCATTTTGAGTTTATTTTTGTGTATGGTGTTAGGGAGTATTCTAATTTCATTCTTTTACATGTAGCTGTCCAGTTTTCCCAGCACCACTTATTGAAGAGACTGTCTTTTCTCCATTGTATAGCTTTGCCTCCTTTGTCATAGATTAGTTGACCATAGGTGCATGGTTTTATCTCTGGGCTTACTATCCTGTTCCATTGATCTATATTTCTGTTTTTGTGCCAGTACCATATTGTCTTGATTACTGTAGCTTTGTAGTATAGTCTGAAGTCAGGGAGTCTGATTCCTCCAGCTCCGTTTTTTTCCCTCAAGACTGCTCTGGCTATTCGGAGTCTTTTGTGTCTCCATACAAATTTTAAGATCATTTGTTCTAGTTCCATAAAAAATGCCATTGGTAATTTGATAGGGATTGCATTGAATCTGTAGATTGCTTTGGGTAGTATAGTCATTTTTGTCAATGTTGATTCTTCCAATCCAAGAACATGGTATATCTCTCCATCTGTTGGTATCATCTTTAACTCCTTTCATCAGTGTCTTATAGTTTTCTGCATACAGGTCTTTTGTCTCCCTAGGTAGGTTTATTCCTAGGTATTTTATTCTTTTTGTTGCAATGGTAAACGGGAGTGTTTCCATAATTTCTCTTTCAGAGTTTTCATCATTAGTGTATAGGAATGCAAGAGATTTCTGTGCATTAATTTTGTATCCTGCAACTTTACCAAATTCATTAATTAGCTCTAGCAGTTTTCTGGTGGCAGTTTTAGGATTCTCTATGTATAGTATCATGTCATCTGCAAACAGTGACAGTTTAACTTCTTCTTTTCCAATTTGTATTCCTTTTATTTCTTTTTCTTCTCTGATTGCCATGGCTAGGACTTCCAGAACTATGTTGAATAATAGTGGTGAGAGTGGACGTCCTTGTCTCGTTCCTGATCTTAGTGGAAATGCTTTCAGTTTTTCACTGTTGAGAATGATGTTTGCTGTGGGTTTGTCATGTATGGCTTTTATTATGTTGAGGTAGGTTCCCTCTGTGCCCACTTTCTGGAGAGTTTTTATCATAAATGGGTGTTGAATTTTGTCAAAAGCTTTTTCTGCATCTATTAAGATGATCATATGGTTTTTATTCTTCAGTTTGTTAATATGGTGTATCACATTGCTTGATTTGCGTATATTGAAGAATCCTTGCATCCCTGGCATAAATCCCACTTGATCGTGGTGTATGATCCTTTTAATGTGTTGTTGGATTCTGTTTGCTAGTATTTTGTTGAGGATTTTTGCATCTATATTCATCAGTGATGTTGGTCTGTAATTTTCTTTTTTTGTAGTGTGTTTGTCTGGTTTTGGTATCAGGGTGATGGTGGCCTCATAGAATGAGTTTGGGAGTGTTCCTTCCTCTGCAAGTTTTTGGAAGAGTTTGAGAAGGATGGGTGTTAGCTCTTCTCTAAATGTTTGATAGAATTCACCTGTGAAGCCATCTGGTCCTGGACTTTTGTTTGTTGGAAGATTTTTAATCACAGTTTCAATTTCATTACTTGTGATTGGTCTGCTCATATTTTCTGTTTCTTCCTGGTTCAGGCTTGGAAGGTTATACCTTTCTAAGAATTTGTCCGTTTCTTCCAGGTTGTCCATTTTATTGGCATAGAGTTGCTTGTCGTCGTCTCTTAGGATGCTTTGTGTTTCTGTGGTGTCTGTTGTAACTTCTCCTTTTTCATTGCTGATTTTATTGATTTGAGTCCTCTCCCTCTTTTTCTTCATGAGTCTGGCTAATGGCTTATCAATTTTGTTTATCTTCTCAAAGAACCAGCTTTTAATTTTATTGGTCTTTGCTATTGTTTTCTTTGTTTCTGTTTCATTTATTTCTGCTCTGATATTTATGATTTCTTTCCTTCTGCTAACTTTGGGTTTTGTTTTTTCTTCTTTCTCTAGTTTCTTTAGGTGTAAGGTTAGATTGTTTACTTGAGATTTTTCTTGCTTCTTTAGGTAGGCTTGTATAGCTATAAACTTCCCTCTTAGAACTGCTTTTGCTGCATCCCATAGGTTTTGGGTCGTCGTGCTTTCATTGTCATTTGTCTCTAGGTATTTTTTGATTTCCTCTTTGATTTCTTCAGTGATCTCTTGGTTATTTAGTAACGTATTGTTTAGCCTCCATGTGTTTGTGTTTTTTATGTTTTCTTCCCTGTTATTCATTTCTAATCTCATAGCGTTGTGGTCAGAAAAGATGTTTGATATGATTTCAATTTTCTTAAATTTACTGAGGCTTGACTTGTGACCCAAGATGTGATCTCTCCTGGAGAATGTTCCGTGCGCACTTGAGAAGAACGTGTAATCTGCTGTTTTTGCATGGAATGTCCTATAAATATCAATTAGATCTATCTCGTCTGTTGTGTCATTTAAAGCTTCTGTTTCCTTATTTATTTTCATTTTGGATGGTCTGTCCATTGGTGTAAGTGAGGTGTTAAAGTCCCCCCCTATTATTGTGTTACTGTCGATTTCCTCTTTTATAGCTGTTAACAGTTGCCTTATGTATTGAGGTGCTCCTATGTTGGGTGCATATATATTTATAATTGTTATATCTTCTTCTTGGATTGATCCCTTGATCATTATGTAGTGTCCTTCCTTGTCTCTTGTAACATTCTTTATTTTAAAGTCTATTTTATCTGATATGAGTATAGCTACTCCAGCTTTCTTTTGATTTCCATTTGCATGGAATATCTTTTTCCATCCCCTCACTTTCAGTCTGTATGTGTCCCTAGGTCTAAAGTGGGTCTCTTGTGGACAGCATATATATGGGTCTTGTTTTTATATCCATTCAGCAAGCCTGTGTCTTTTGGTTGGAGCATTTAATCCATTCACGTTTAAGGTAGTTATCGATATGTATGTTCCTATGACCATTTTCTTAATTGTTTTGGGTTTGTTTTTGTAGGTCCTTTTCTTCTCTTGTGTTTCCCACTTAGAGAAGTTCCTTTAGCATTTGTTGTAGAGCTGGTTTGGTGGTGATGAATTCTCTTAGCTTTCGCTTGTCTGTAAAGCTTTTGATTTCTCCATCAAATCTAAATGAGATCCTTGCCGGGTAGAGTAATCTTGGTTGTAGGTTCTTCCCTTTCATCACTTTAAGTATATCATGCCACTCCCTTCTGGCTTGTAGAGTTTCTGCTGAGAAATCAGCTGTTAACCTTATGGGAGTTCCCTTGTATGTTGTTTGTCGTTTTTCCCTTGCTGCTTTCAATAATTTTTCTCTGTCTTTAATTTTTGCCACTTTAATTACTATGTGTCTCGGCGTGTTTCTCCTTGGGTTCATCCTGTATGGGACTCTCTGCGCTTCCTGGACTTGGGTGGCTATTTCCTTTCCCATGTTAGGGAAGTTTTCGACTATAATCTCTTCAAATATTTTCTCTGGTCCTTTCTCTCTCTCTTCTCCTTCTGGGACCCCTATAATGCGAATGTTGTTGCGTTTAATGTTGTCCCAGAGGTTCTTAGGCTGTCTTCATTTCTTTTCATTCTTTTTTCTTTAGTCTGTTCCGCAGCAGTGAATTCCACCATTCTGTCTTCCAGGTCACTTATCCGTTCTTCTGCCTCAGTTATTCTGCTATTGATTCCTTCTAGTGTAGTTTTCATTTCAGTTACTGTATTGTTCATCTCTGTTTGTTTGTTCTTTAATTCTTCTAGGTCTTTGTTAATCATTTCTTGCATCTTCTCAATCTTTGCCTCCATTCTTATTCCAAGGTCCTGGATCATCTTCACTATCATTATTCTGAATTCTTTTTCTGGAAGGTTGCCTATCTCCACTTCATTTAGTTGTGTTTCTGGGGTTTTTTCTTGTTCCTTCATCTGGTATATAGCCCTCTGCCTTTTCATCTTGTCTATCTTTCTGTAAATGTGTTTTTTGTTCCACAGGCTGCAGGATTGTAGTTTTTCTTGCTTCTGCCATCTGCCCTCTGGTGGTTGAGGCTATCTAAGAGGCTTGATGGGAGGCTCTGGTGGTGGGTAGAGCTAACTGTTGCTGTGGTGGTCTGAGCTCCGTAAAACTTTAATCCACTTGACTGTTGATTGGTGGGGCTGGGTTCCCTCCCTGTTGGTTGTTTGGCCTGAGGCAACCCAACACTGGAGCCTACCTGTGCTCTTTGGTGGGGTTAATGGCAGACTCTGGGAGGGCTCACGCCAAGGAGTACTTCCCAGAACCTCCACTGCCAGTGTCCTTGTCCCCTCGGTGAAACAGAGCCAGCCCCCACCTCTGCAGGAGACCCTCCAACACTAGCAGGTAGGTCTGGTTCAGTCTCCCCCAGGGTCAGTGCTCCTTCCCCCGGGTCCCGATGCGCACAGTATTCCATGTGCGCCCTCCAAGAGTGGGGTCTCTGTTTCCCCCAGTCCTGTTGAAGTCCTGCAGTCAATTCCCACTAGGCTTCAACGTCTGATTCTCTATGAATTCCTCCTCCCGTTGCCGGACCCCCAGGTTGGGAAGCCTGACGTGGGGCTCAGAACCTTCACTCCAGTGGGTGGACTTGTGTGGTATAAGTGTTCGCCAGTCTGTGAGTCACCCACCCAGCAGTTATGGGATTTGATTTTACTCTGATTGTGCCCCTCCTACCGTCTCACTGTGGCTTCTCCTCTGTCCTTGGACGTGGGGTATCCTCCTTGGTGAAGTCCAGTGTCTTCCTTTCGATGACTGTCCAGCAGCCAGTTGTGATTCTGGTGTTCTCGCAAGAGGGAGTGAGAGCACGTCCTTCTACTCCACCATCTTGGTTAATCTCCCCAATGGTTATGTTATTTTTTAAATAGACTTTAGTAGTTAGAGATGTATACTGACATATTTATAGGTAAAATGTTATAAGGGATTTGCTTTAAAACATTTCAGGAAAAAGAGTGGTGGGTGGGTGGGCGGATAGGGTATAGATGTAACCATATTGATAAAATACTGTTGAAACTAAGTGGTGGATAATGGAGTCTATTATTCTCTTCTTTCTACTTTTTGTTTATGTTTGAAATTTTCCATATTGAAAAGTTTAAAAAGACTAAATATAAAATTAACATAGAGTTATTGCAGAAAACTGAAAAATGGACAAAGGCTAACGGGAAGAAAAAGAACATAATCCCACGAGCCAGACATATCTGCTGTTAACATTTATATCCTTCTGGTCTTTTTACCTTGTATAAATGTGTACATACACATTAATTTTAAAAAAAAAGAATGTTGAGGTCATTCAGTATCTAAATTTTCTGACTGACAGGTATGTTAACCTTTCAGTGTATCATGAATAATCATAGTCCTCATCGTCATTTTGGTGGTTCCTTAGCATCTCAGTATACAGGCGAATTACAATTTATTCAGTTGTTTCACTGTTGCTGGGCTTTTAGGCAGTTTCTTATTTTTCACCACCGTGAACATGAGTATCCTTACGGGTAAATGATTGTTCATATCCATATACAGATCTTTAGCCCTCGTTCCTAGAAGTGGAATCATTGGGTTGCAGGGTACGTACAGGGTACAATTGGATACAAATTTCAAGTGACCCTTCAGAAAGGTGGTACCATGTTGTACCTGCACCAGCAGTAAGTGGGAATACCTGTTTTTCTGTACTTGCAAGGCCAGAAGACAGACCGGTGCAGAGCAGTAATGAGTACACAGGAGTGATGAAGTGTAATTGCTGTACAGAGGCATCTCTGATACTTACATTGGGTGCATTATTGCCCGGTGTGGTGGGGAAGGGAGAGTTAGTTGCAGTGGGCATCAGCATGGACACATAGCTTATGTTGTATCAGTGAAGGGGCTGTGGGCTTACGTAGCACCGCAGTGTCTCTGGTCCTTCAGGGGAATCCTTGGTCTGGCCCAGAGCCCGTGGCTTCAGGTCAGTAGCGCATATTGTGCCGGTTACTCTCTCATTTCTACATTGTCATGTCTCTTGGGCAGTTTCCATAGATACTTGGGCTGTGTTCCTTAATCTATGTGTCTGTGTAGATAAGATCACCAGGAAGGCCTCCTCATGAATCATCTTTGAAGCCCAGCTTATCTTCCAACACTCTCAGCCTTGTTTCAGTACCTTTGGGTTTATCTCGGTGTTAACACTTTGATAATCAATCTTGTTTATTGCAAAATCTATATAGTGTTTAAAATTTGAGGCTTTCATAAAACGGTTGTTTAACATTTATCTGGGAACTACCAATTTATATTTATGTCAGTGTTCGTGTTCTGTATTCCATATGATTGCCTTGTTCTGTCCCATCAGCCAGTGGTATAGGCTGTCAGAGAACAGGATCCTGAAACTAGCTTTTTGTGTAAGAGACCCTAACTTAATAGTGAGCTTTTCTTTAGAATCTTGGTTCAAGTATAGAGTTTAGTGTAGTCAAACAGGTAAGACAGTTAATTCAGAGGCAAATCAACAAGGAACCTAGAAAATAGTAGCCAAAATATAGTATTAAAAATACAATAAAATGCTTCCCACGGTTCTTTTTAAGGAAATTAGGTCCTAATGAACACAGCTTTGAACTTAATTGTCTGTGTGTTATTTTGTAGTAATCAAGCTTTTATCCCTTTGACACATCCCTGAAGGGTGTCTGAAGTCGGCCATCAGAATCGTCAGACACAGCTTAGCCCCCATGGGTTTCCCATCTAGCGTGTGAACGTTTGTAAGAGTGAAAGAAATGATTATAAGCACACATACCCCCAGGGTCATTTGTTATTACATCACACGACTGCCTCCTTTTGCAAAGCTTAAAACAAAATGTATAGGAGCCCCCAGATTAGAGAGCTATCACCCAGAGAAGAGTTTATTTTTGTCATCTTTTTTTGGGTGTACTTGATGATTTTTTTTTCTTTTTAAAAATGTAAATTTGGGACCTCCCTGGTGGCGCAGTGATTAAGAATCCGCCTGCCAATGCAGGGGACACGGGTTCGAGCCCTGGTCTGGGAGGATCCCACGTGCCGCGGAGCAACTAAGCCCATGTGCCAGAACTACTGAGCCTGTGCTCTAGAGCCTGTGCTCCGCAACAAGAGAAGCCACCGCAATGAGAAGCCCGCGCACCGCAACGAAGAGTAGCCCCCGCTCAACGCAACTAGAGAAAGCTCATGCGCAGCAACGAAGACCCAATGCAGCCAAAAATAAATTAATTAATTTTTTTTAAAAATGTAAATTTGCCTGAAGTTCTCTTCCAGGGCTTGCCCTGAATCTTCCCCATTTACCCACTGTTTCCGAGCCCTCGCTGTGCACCTGGCTAGACTCTGCCCCATGTGCTAGGGAGGAAGGAACCTACTGTGAGGGGCTGAGATGTATGAGGCCCATTTTCTGCTTAACTCCATTTACACCTCAGAATGATATCGCGGTGTTACTAGTATCTGCGTTTTTAAGGAGGGGGAAAAAAGCAGATTTTGAAAAGTTCAGTAGCTTGACCGAGATCTCACAGGGAAGAAGTGGCAGCCGTAGCCTTGACGTCAGGAGCTGTACATCCCTCTGGAGCAGAGATGTCTGGGGAGCAGCAGCTGGGTACCGGTTGGATTGTGCGAATGTTGAATCTGAGTTTGTGTCAGTGTTTGGAGGAAGCCGGCAATGACAGGTTGCCTTTCAGTCATCGTTGCACCAGGGCCAGCCGTAATCAGCGACGCCTCCCCTTGCTCAGTAAAGCTGTATTTTGATTCTTTTTCAGTGTAAGAGAATGGAAATTATAGGGTTCTAAAGAAATTTAAATGGACTAAAAAGGTTTTAGTGCCTTTTATTTCTCCCTATATTAGTTTCCTAACGCTGCTCTAACAAAGTACCAAAAACTAGGTGACTGAGAACAACAGAAATGTATTATCTTACAGTTCTGGAGGCTAGAAGTCTAAAATCAAGGTGTCAGCAGGCTTGGTTTCTCCCCAGGGCTCTGAGAGAGAATCTGTTCATTGCCTCTCTCCTATCTTCTGCAGTCTTTGCTCTTCCTTGGCTTGTAGATGCATCACTCTGATCTCTGCCTTCATTTTCACATGGTGTTCTCATGTGTGTGTGTGCGTCTGTGTCCAAATTTCCCCTTTTTATAAAGACACCAGTGATACTGGATTATGGCCTCATTTAAAATTCAACCCATTGTGCTGTCAGTAATCATAGTGCCAATATGGTACCCACGGTCCTCCTGTGCTTGACCTGAAGACAGGATTGGATTCTCCATTGTCCAGATGCTCCAGGGCCTCGATGTTGCTTTCTTGATTTTGGGGTCATTTGACAGAACTACCCACAGCCAAGTCTCTGCCACCCGAGCAGGCTAGGGTGGGGAAAAAAAAGAGATTCTGAGCTTTTTATTACTTTATTACTTGGTGCAAAAATTATAAGCCCTTCGTGACATCCAGTAATTGTTTTCCATTATTTGAGACATTGAGGGGTACTCTCCGTCTTATTCTTTTGTATCAGCAAAGCAAGAACACGAGCATGCGTTCTAAACAAAGAGCAGCTTTCAAGCAGGGAATTTGTGGTCTTCCAAGTTACCCCTTCTCTGGGAAGCATCCTTTGCTGGAGAACAATAGACATTAGTCACAGTCTGTTAATTCCCCCTCTTTCCCAGGAGGAGGAGATTGCATCCACAGCACTGTTGGGGAGTTTCAGAGCCTATGTTAGAGTTTTCCATAAGGAGCTTCTGTAACACCAAAGGAGGCGTTCTAGGTGACCTCAAGAATGGGGTCTCTTAGTTTATCCAGGCCTTCGCCCTCCCCACCCCCACCAAAGTATTACTTCCCTTGGGGCCAGGGAGTGAGTGGCAGGTCTGTGGGAAGAGCCATTCTCACTGTGCGTGTGTGTCGTGCAGACACCAGCTGGAGACACCGGGACATTACTCTCATCTGGCAGCATTCTACGAGGACAAGAAGGGGGTGCTCCACGCCGGTCCGGGGAGAGGTGGCAGCCTGCCCCCTGTCTACTGGCTGCCTTCCATCCACCGATACATGTACCCCGAGATGAAGGTAGGTCAGCCAAACTCTCTCACAGCCCTGGACTTAGGTCTGGGGACAGCAGTTGTTGATTATTGTTTTAATGAATAAGGAAATTGTGTCTTGGGCTGATGCCCAAAGTCTGCTTTTGATAGAATAGGATTGTAACCTAAGCATTTGATTCTTTTAAAACATAAGGCAAGTTATCTTAAACTAATATGCTTTCTAATACTTCTATAATCATGGTGCAAAGCTGTATTGATAGGCCAGTTGTGGTGGACTCCAGGGGGGATGAGGTGGACCTGATTCTAGTGATTGCTTCAGGTAGTTTAAAGGCAGACATTTGAACTAAAGATGAAGAGTTTGAGCAGTTAAGATATTTCTTAGTTACAGTAGTTTTGGTTTTCCTTTATTGTGTATTTTTTTCTGAAGTACTTTGTAAATACTAGAATATGTTTATTTACCATTAACAAAACACCCAGCCAAGTGTTAGGCGTTGGGAAGGTACAAAGATCACTCCTCCTCCTCCTCCTTTTTCCCCCGTCCCCCCTCCTCCATCTTCCTCTTCCTCCTTCCCATCTCCCGTCCCCTACAGGTGGTCGCAAGATACTTCAGTGGAAATTTCAGGCTCCCTGGTAGAGAAATTATGCCATGAGTTCTAGAGAACTCTGGGAAGGCACCTTGGAAGAGGAGTTGGTCCTTGAAGTATTTGGCTGGGGGAAAGTGAGGGAAGCTAGTTCCAGACTGAGGGAAGGCATGAGCAACAGTGGGGACCATGGTCCATCACTTTGTCAGCACCTTCTGTGAGTTAGACATTCTGCTGGCTATTTATCAGTACCTGTTGCAGCACTCTTTAAAGTGGATTTTATTTTTTTTTACAGATAAACCAGTTGAGGTTTATAAAGGTTCAGTGACTTGGTTAAGGCCTTATAGCTAGTAGGAGATAGAGCCAGGATGTAAACACAGGCCTGATGCCAAGGTCAGTGCTCACTCCTTACCCCACTTCACTGCCTTTGTGAGGTCGTGGGCGTGAGAAAGCACAGGGCAAGTTCATGGGATGTGAGCAGAATAGTTTGACTGGGATTGAATTTCAACGTCAGCTGGCCAGGAGAGAAAGGATTGGAACAATAGGTTGGAATCAGATTGTAGAGACTCTTAGATACTAGACCATGGAATTTGAACCTGAATAAGTACCAGTTAGGGTCTTGTTAGGAAAACACAAACTATGTCAGATATGTCAATACAGGGAATTGGTAATACAGGAATTGGAAAACCAAAGGCTCAGAAAGGTAACAAGATAACCTAAACACTAGAAATACAGACAGTGGCTACCACCCTATATTAGTTTTATCTGTTGCTGCATCACAAATTGCCCCCAAATTAATGGTTTAAAACAGTACATATTTGTCTCTGTGAGTCAGGGATCCAGGCATGGCTTAGCTGGGTCCTCTGCTTCATGGTCTCTCATGAGATTGCAGTCAAGGTTGGGGTCTTATCTGAAGGCTTGACTGGGGAAGTATCCACTTCTGAGCTCACGTGGTGGTTGGAAGGATTGAGTTCCTTGAGGGCTGTTGGACTGAGCGCCTTGCGGACTATTTGTTGCCCCCAGTGGGTCTCTCCAACATGATGGCTTGCTTCAACAAAGCCAACAAGTGAAAAAGACTGTTAGCGAGATGCAAGTCATAATCCTTTGTACCTAACCGTGGAAGTCACAGCCCTGCAATGTTGCCGTATTCTGGTGGTTAAAAGCAAGTTACTCAAGAGGAAGAGGCGGTTGCATAAGGCCATAAACACCAATAGGTGGGGGGTGTCCCTGGGGGTTTGGAGGCTGCCTGCCACGTGCTCCCGGGGCTGGAGTAACAAAGAGGGGAAAGTGACATTATCAAAACCGCAGGAGCTGGGGGAGGGGCCCTGCACAGCTGGCGCTCAGACCGCTGGCACTGTGCACCTGCATCGTGTTAAGAAATTTTAAGTATATAGTTCGGTGGATTTTTTACAAAGTGAACACATACATAAAGAAAAATTTCAAATAAGCTTATAAAGTAGAGGTCAGATTTAAGACTGTTACAGAGGAAAAAAAAAAAAAAAAAAACCTGGGAAGTGAGAGGAAGGCAGGATTGCAGTCTCTCTGAGAGGCCCAACAGTGGCTGGTAGATGTTCCCCCAGGGAAATGGGAAAGTGGGAGAGAGACAGAAATGGGGGGACTGAGCCCCAGGAGCAGGTGAATTTCCTAGGGGGATACAGGTGAAAGGTGAGGGACGAAGCGTGAACCCCGAGGGGCCTGCCAGCAATGGTGACGGAACAGGAAGAGGAGAGCGTACCTGGCATGAAAGGGCAGAGGGAAAACAGAGGTGGGAACTGTGCAAGTCAAGGGAAGAAGCTACAAGGCCGCGAGAAGGGAAGTGGCTTGGAGCGAAAGCAGGAGAAATGTCGGTGGTGCTGTGCAGCTGGACAGGAGAAGGGTCGAGGCGCAGCCTGCGGGGCCGCCTCTCTCCAAAGGGAGGAGGGCCCCTCGCCGGGCCCAGGAGGGGCTGCTTCTCGTACCTGCAGGCCTCCGCACGCCCTCCTGCAGTCCCCCACCCCCCACCCCCCCATCACGACTCATATCAGCCTGGCCTTTACGGGCTTGTGCACCTGCCTCTGCCGCCAGCCTGTAAACTGTGCCAGGGCAGGGCCTGGCCTTCTGTTCATTGTGGGAACCAGACTGCTTAGCTCAGGGCACAAAGCGAGCACGTGGGAAATGCTTCTTGCCAGAAGGCACACGTGTCCATGAATGAATGAATAAATAAGTACAGGCAGAATTGAGGACTGATGGTTTACTCTAGGATTCCAGGGCCCAGGACACATTTGGACAAAACCCTGCCAGGCCTTCGTGCAGGAGAAGCACACGTTTAGGGTGTGAAGATAAGCAGAGTGGGCGCTGAGAAGAACCTGAGGGGCTTTGGCTCTGTTCTGTCTGGTTGGCGGGTGGAGGCCGGCGGGGGCTGAGGTGGAACAGTCAGGAGGAGGGAGGGAAGCAGAGGATGCGAGGCTTTCACGAGAGAGTGTGATTGGAGGCAGTGAGCAGCTGTGGTCTCGCGCTGCCCCTTCTCCCGGAGAGTTGGGACGTGGTGGCAAAGGAGTGGCAGAGGGCAGGCGGGGCCCCTCGGGGACAGCCCTTCCGCAGGCATGGGGTGGGGGTTGGCTGTGGTGCGGGGCGATGCCTTGGGTAGGGAAGCCCTCTCGCCGGTGGTCCAGAGGAGGCAGGCTGGTGGACCGCTGCGGCCACCCCGGGGCTCGGGTGGCGGTGCCCCAGAGGGCTGCCAGGTGTCACACCCAGCGCGCGGCCTTGGTGCCGGTGGCACCTGCCTCCAGAAGTGCTCTCACCTGCATCCCGAACGGCTAAAGAGCAGTATCACTTCTGACGCTTTAGCGTGCAAGTGACCTTCCAGAAGGCTCACAAAGCACCTGCCTTGAAGCCTCATGTCTCGTCGGCGACAGTTGTGGCTGCTGCATGTGGCTTTTCCCACGTGCCAAGGGTTCCACACGGTTTTTCTCAAATGGTCCTTCTAGCCATATGAAGGATGCGACAGCGGTCTCCCTATTTTACAGATGAGGAAAGAGAGCCCGAAATGCTGGCTGGCTTTCCCGAGGCTTCCCTGTGAGTAGAGGGCAGAGCAGGACTGGCCCCCAGCTTTCCCTGGGTCAGAGCTCGAGCTCTTGACCCCGGGATGCGCCTTGGCGGCAGGGTCCCGGGAGGCGACCCTCAGGGTTGAGGGCTCCTCGCACTGAGAGGAGGCGGGGGTGGGGTTAGGTGCAGGGGCTTGTGTCAGGGAGCCCCGTGGGGTAGCCCGTCATCTGTGCCCACACGTCACCTCGCACGGGAGCCGGGTCCCTGTACTTTTGGGGTCTCACCCGGGACTTGCCCGCACGTCACCTCGCACGGGAGCCGGGTCCCTGTACATTTGGGGTCTCACCCGGGACTTGCCCGCACGTCACCTCGCACGGGAGCCGGGTGCCTGTACATTTGGGGTCTCACCCGGGACTGTCAGCGCATCCTTTTCTTCCTTCCAGTGCTCAGTCGTGTTGGGAGCTGAACTTTCTCACTGATGTGTCCGTCACCTCGGAGAGACTCTCCGAAGTTACGTCCAGCTTTGCTTCTTCTGCACCGCTTTCCCCGGGGAAAGTAGTTTAATGATCCCTAAACTCACACTTCAGTGTATCAGGGGAGCTGTTGAATGATGGACCTCTAGTTTAAAGATAAGACTTTCAAAGTGAAAAATACCATTTTACGTGGAAGTAACCGTCCCTTATTGTATCTGTTTGGTGGTACCTTGGTTTTTTTTGTTGTCGTTGTTGGCCGGGGAAGGGGTGGTTAGCGCACACCTGTACTGAATATTTTTTGCAATATTTCTAACAGGCGATTCCCCTCCCACCCCCTTTTAATTTTTTCAGATCACACACCCAGCTGGCTGCATGTCTCAGTTTATTAAGTTCTTTGGGGAGCAGATCCTCATCCTTTGGAAATTTGCCTTACTTCGAAAGCGCATTTTGATATTTTCTCCCCCTCCAGTGGGCGTCGTATGCTATAGAGGTAACTAGAAGCCAAAGTCAGGGACTCTTCCCAAGTTCTCTGCAACAGAAACTGCCCCAGTCTTTCCAGTGTTGACCAAGGCCAGAAGGGATTGAGCCAGATCAGGGCCTCGGGGGTTTTAGGCCCGGGAGTGACACGGTTGGATTAGTATTGTAGAATGTGGACTCTGGCGGTGCGGAAGACGATCGGGTAACACGTCAGTAGTCTGGTGAGGGAGAAGGGTCTGGATTAAAGCAGAGAGGATGGATGCTTGATATGTTTAAGAGAGAAACCTGACAAAGTCTGGCGTCTGGGTGTAAGGTGCTGACGTATGTGAGGTAACGGAGGAAGAATCTAGGATGCCGAGGACGGTGAGGCCACCAGGCGGGGGACTGAGGAGGAGCAGGTGGGGGGCAGCGTGACAGAGTTACCTTGGACGTGACGAGTTGCTGCTCTGAGGCCTTCTCGAGCGGTACTCTAGGCACTGCTACAGTTGGGTCAGGACCTTGGGGGACACGCTGGGCCAGAGAGACAGACCTGGGGGTGGCACAGAGGCCGAGCTGATAGCCGGGGGTGGGGGTGCCGTCATTTGGGGAGAATGTGAGTGAGGAGGGACGTGCCAGCATGTAAGATGCGGGCCCGCGAGGTGAGCCAGTGAAGAAGGCGGAAGGCAGAGGGGGTGTAGGTGTGCAGTCAGAAGAGGGGAGGGGACCAGGAGACGCGGGGCTCGCGGTGGGTAAGAGTTCTGAGAAGGGAGAGGGTCAGCAGCGCCAAATGCTAAGCAGGACCTCGAGAGACGAAGACTGAAACGTGTCCGTTGGGTTTGAGCGCCTTGGTGGAGCTGACAGCTCTGAGAAGCCGGCCGGCAGGCTGGGAGGGAGGGGCCGCAGGGGCCCGGGCGGCCTCACCCCCGCTGTCCCCGCAGTGTACTGCTGCTGCTGCCTGGCCAACGTCTCCCTGCCGGGCATCGGGGGCACCGTTCCCGAGTCCAAGCCTTTCTTCTACGTGAACGTGGCCGACATCCAGAGCCTGGAGGTGGAGGTGTCCTACGTGGCCTGTGAGTACGGGGCCCGCCCCATCCTGCCCGCACGTCCCTGGCGGGGTCGCCCGGGGCCCCGATTTCCCGGCAGGGTCGGGCTGGTTCCCTGTAGGGCCGTCCTCCGGGGTCCTGCCGCCTGAACCCCAGCTCCCGCAGGCACCACCGAGAAGATTTTTGAGGAGAAGCGGGAGCTGTACGACGTCTACGTGGACAACCAGAATGTGAAGACGCACCACGACCACCTGCAGCCGCTGCTGAAGATCAACAGTGCTGACCGGGAGAAGTACCGGCGGCTCAACGAGCAGAGGTAGATGAGAGCCCGGGGCTGGGGTGCCGCCCTTGTCGGGACAGCCGGGGGGCTCGCGTCAAGCCCGCCTGCCGCCCCTTCCCTCTGGGCACATTTCTGCCCCTCTGCCGGGAGCCGGGGTTGAGGAAGCGCCCAGCATATAGTGATGGGCAGCAGGCATGTGTGGGGTGACTCCTTTCTGGCGGCCTCTGGAATCTGTGAAGCCCGAGGAAGCGTGTGGGTATCAGTGGCGAAATAAATGGCCTCATCACGTCATCCCTATTTTATGACAGTTAGGAAAGGTGGTCACTTGAGTGGGATTACACGGGGCAGAACCAGCCCTGAACTCCAAGCCCTGTTGATCTTTGCTGCTGCCGCTCTCCCTGCCTTTGGACGGGGGCCAGGGTGCGTGTGTCGCTCTGGATCAGCCTCCTTCCTGGGAGGCGGTGGCCCGTGCAGATGCCTGGCCGGTGACCTAGCCCGTTGCTGGGGTCCTTGTAGCTGCGCCAGAGGCTGACGGTCATCTCCCGCCCCCTGGCAGGCAGATGCTGTTGTATTCCCAGGAGGTAGAAGAAGATTATAACCCTTGTGAAGAGGACCTCTTCGTGCTGTAAGTCGGCCCAGGCGGTGGTCGTGGGCCTCCCCGTGGGTCCCTTAGCACTAACGGCTTTAGCCTGGGTCCCTCCCGTGTTACCTGCTGCAGCCCAAGGATGCCCTTTATTGCCACCAAGGGCACTTCGAGCTGGGCTCCACACAGAGTCAACCTGAGCCCCAAAATGCTGTTAGGGGGACCCAGAAAAGTTAAAGCAGCAGGGGAAGGTTATTAAGAGAAAATGGGAGTCCCCGCAGTTGTCTTCCTGTTGGGCATTTACACCCAGATGTCTGCTGCATAGGAGCTCTGTGTGTCCCTCAGGATGCAGGGACTTCTCATTCCATTGCTTCCTTTGAATAGAGCAGTTCCTTGTACTGAGTATTATGGGATAATCAGAAACTTAACTCTTGAATTGAAAGACATTTCTTTCCTTCAGAGCTGTTGGTGGTCAGGGTGGGAGCCATGGCCTTTATACCTCGTTGCATTGATCTCATTCATAAGCAGCTGTGTGAAATAGTGCTCAGTGATAAGAACAGAATTGTAATTGAACCAGAAACAATTTTCCCAGCTTCCGGCTTGGTCTTCCCTACCCCGCCTCCTGGGATGGGGGTGGGGAATAGCACTTGCAGTTAGAACTGTTTCTGGCCTTGATATTGGCTTTGATAATTCAACAAAGGTGCAGTACTTTGATTCCAATAAAGTGTACTTTCTAATGCATACATGCTGTTTAGCTGTAAAAGTATCTGGGAACTGAGCAGAGAACCAGCAGTCTCATCAAGGCTTGACAGTCTATTGAATCTGAAATTCCAGAGCGCCCAGAGCTGCTTTGGGCACTAGGCACCTTGCTCTATGCAACACAGCTGAAAAGTCTAGACAGTTAATGCCTTTTCTGACTGCAGTTCATATATTCATACAGTACTGTAAGTTTGTGACATTCAAATCATGCTCTGTGCATAATTAAAACAAAAAAAGCAATCGAAAGAACCCAGCTGCGTACAGATGGTGATGAGCTATGGCGATATCGGTGCCTCCAGGCTGACTCCCCTTCCTCCTTCACTGCCCGCTCCAGCACGGCTGGCTTCAGGTTGCCCCGTGCCCGCCCTGGTGCCTCTGAGCTCCACCTTTTCTGTGTGGGTACCTCAGGGGCTGGAGAGCCAATTCAGAGCCCTTCTCTGCCTCTAGGAAGGCTCACCTCCTGCTGCCGGCTCTAATTACCCATCCAGGGCTTTGAAGGTGAATTTCACTTTCTCACATAAAGTCTTGACCTCAGAACTGCATTATCAGTTTTTTTGGTTTTGTTTTCTGTCCTTCTCTTCCCTTTATGACTAAGCAGAAAGAGAGGAACAAAGTTTATGGGGGCCTCTCCCTACAGATGTGTTTAAACCCCTAGTGACCTCCCTCTCAACAGGAAAATAAGTTTTTGGCAGTCAGGCCGTCAGTTGCTTAGAGATTTTGCTCATACCATGGTTAACGCCAGTTCTTTGCTGACCTTAGCGGCACTTGAATAACCGTTTAACTTTTATCCTGTTTTCTTCTTTTAAAAGATATGTCTGAGTTTTGAAACCATTTAAAAGTATATCAAGCAAAGCAGTGTAGTTTTGGTTCCCCATGTGCGGCTTACTTGGTGAGCTTTCGTGTCTTTTCTGCCCTCCCTTTCCCACGTCTTGTCTTGTGAATGCAGGTTTTTCCTAGAGCAAAACAATCGGATATTTCAGACTTTGCTGGAGGTGTCCGCCAGTCAAGACAAAACTCTGACAGCTGAGCATGCCCGGGGCATGGGTCTAGACCCCCAAGGAGACCGGAGCTTTCTTATGGACCTGCTGGAGGCCTACGGCATCGATGTCATGTTGGTCATTGACAACCCCTGTTGCCCATAGGAAGGATGAGTTCACCCAGGCCCCAGATGGCCTGATTTTTAATTAAGTTGACACAAAGGAACACTGTTTATACTTCCAACAAATGTAACTTTTGCATCTCCTTCCCTCCCTCCCAAGAGGTAAGACGAGAGCACCTTGGTTTTGTAGGTCGTTGGAAGCTACCACCTTCAGAGCTGCCGCCGGTGTGGTCTTAGGAGTTATCAAAGCAGATGCTCTCATTGCCTTGTTGAGGGACTTGAGGAGATGGGGCGAAGACCGCATATCACCAGGAGCGGGCCGAGCTCTGGAAACGTGGGGCTGGGCTGCTGAGAACGTCTGTCCGGTCTTTGTCGCTTGACATATCAAGAATAAGAGAACTCTCCAGTGTGGCGTTGGATGTCCACCTGCCCGAAGCAGAAGCTAGACCAGGTGGCTTTTCAAGGTTATTTTAATCAGTTCTGGAAGTCTAGTCTTGGGATCAAATCCCTTTTCCTGTTTATTAGAGTAAATCTGTGTTTCCTCTGTTCACGTAGGTAAGAGGCTTCAAAGAGGGACAAAGGATATTTGTGTCACCAAGTATGAGCTTCTCTAAGGACAGATGACAGGGAGAGATTGCTTCTCAGTCACCTGAGAACTAAAATTGTAGAATGAAGCTTGAAACCTTTCTCTGAGTGAGTTAATGGTGGCCACTCCACGTAATAGTCCTTTTTCTCTGAATCCCCTCCTCTTGGGACGGGCTGGCAGATTCCTTCAGGCCGATGTTAACAAGAGTGTGTACCAGTTTGGAGCCCTCGTAAACAAACTTCTCTTTAGCAGAGACGACATTTGTCGAGCTAAGTAATTGGGACCAGAGGTGTACAGGTTTGTTAGCGAGCAAACGTGGCAGTCCCTCCACCCAGGAAAGTAGTTGGGAACCCTGAGTGTGAGCAATGAGCTCCTCTGCTTTGCTCTGGAACGTTCTGACCTGGGACAGCTCCTGCCAGCCCTGCCTGTTCTCTTTGGCTGGGGCGTTCAGTGGATGCCAGCTTAGGTGAGACGGCCACAGTTTGTTAGCCAGAGAAGCTAGCTCCTGGAGTAGCGTTTAGGTCTTTTGGGTCTGTTTAGGATTTTGACTTGGGATCCTGGGTTGTTGGTGACAAATAACTTCTTGCCCTTCACCATTTCTGCCTGGCTCTGTTATTGGAATAACCATCAGTATATCCATGTCTGGGACCAAGTTCCAGCCAGGCAAATGTACACAGCAGAGAGAAAAAACTTCCAAATAGATGGATCACATGTCTTATCTCAAGACTAGCTTTATAGGGCTTATTGCTTTATTTAAAAATATTTTCACTGTAGCTCCTTGACATGGAATTCAAGACTAAAGAAATTCACATGTGGAAATGCAAACAGACATTGATTAATCAAGGTAGCATCTTTTATGTAAGTATATAAATAAGTTTGGGCATTGAATTGTAAACTGTACATTTTTCTCCTCTGTGGGTTTAGCCTTCATTTCAGTAATACATATGTTTACAAAAGAAAAAAAGAATCTGTGTTTAGAAGCTGAAGCTTCACTGCCTTTTTCCTGGAAGAGTGACTGCCTCCTCTTGCCCCTGGAGAAGAAGCGGCCTTTCTAACTTGGGTCAAGTTATCGTTACTTTTATACTTTTAGTGGTATCCGAAGGTTCAAGGCTTTCTAAGTTGGGGGTGAGGTGGTCAGAAGTAGGGGTGGGCGTAAAAGGGAAGGTCAGATTCTCGTGGAGGACATAGGCAGACCCTCTTTCTGTGCAACTGGGGAATTTGTTGGGAGAATACTCTTTTTAAGCACTTCTGCCCCAGAGGCCTTCTGCGTGTGAACGCTTTTGTTTTTGTGGTATTGTAACTCCAAGCTCAGACGTGCTGACGTAAAGGTAGTAGGATGAAGATGAGATTCCTGTATTTCCCTTTGAATGGTGGGCCCAGGCTTCTGTGCTCCTTTTAGCTCCCTGCCGTCCTAGGCAGCTGTCCATCTGGCATCTCTGTGTGTCCTCCCGATGCTCACGCAGAGGTCTGGGCTGGGGGTGGTCCTGGGAGGGGTGCACCCATGAGGCAGTGCCACTCTGAGGTCATACGCACCCTGGGCTCGGCTGACCTTGAAGAGGAAACCCAAGAATCGGTTCTTCCCTGCATTGCCAGCTTCCTGGGCGGGTGGCGGGGTGGGGTGGGGGGGCAGGAGTCTGGTGCAGTGCCCTCTGCTGGGCTGGCCAGCGCGCTGTTGCCCTGTAATTACCTTCATCACTGCCTGTGGTCCCCCAAGGATGCAGGTGTGGAGCCTCTTGCTTCTGAGGTCAGAGGTCACCGTTTGAAGGCTCCCGCCTTCTCCCTGATCTCTCAGGTGAGCAGTACCCACAGCGTCACTTGCTGCCAGGTCTCGGAAAGGGGACTTCGTTGGTGAGGTACCAGGCAAGACTCCCTGCACAGGGACAGCAGAAGCTAGAAGCCACACAGACCTGCTTTTGTGTCACTGTGGAAGTATTTTCTGAGAAACCATCTGCTTTTGTTTGGAAGCTTTGGAGAATGTCCCTCTTCCCTGTCCTCCGTAGGGACAGGGCTTACTGTTATTACTGTGACCTTCTGGAGCAGTTTGGGAACCTCGGGTACGTTGACTGATGGTGGCCTTCTGTCCCTCTAGACTCTTGGACCACCTCCCTCTCTCCCCACCGCCCACCACGCCAGCTGGCTTGGTCCTGCTGGGGAACTTCAAGCCTGATCTAACGCCAAGCTGTGAGCCACGTCCTAACTTGGAAACACTGCTGACCTGAGACACGGGGGCTGCCAGGGCATCCCTGAGTCAAGTTAGAAGAAATTCTCGGTGGCGAGAGTCCTTGTGGGACCTAGAATCCAGGCTCGGGGTTTGTTGATGTCTGTAAGATACGACAGAGTTCTGGTAAAATGGATTTTTCACTTGTGCAGGCTGGGCAGATGGTACCATTCAGACTGTGGGACAATGTCCAGTTGTCCTCTGGATTAGGACTCTTCAGGAGTCAGAAATGGTAGGACTTATCTTTCACCAGACCAAAAAGTATGGGCCAAATAATAGTTTAGAATTAGCTTTGGCTTTTGCTAAGCATGAAGCACTCCTTAGGCCTGGTGTAGATCCCTTCTAATGTAAGTGCCTGTACAGTCCTCAGTGAGTTATGATTGCTGTGCATCAGCAGGCATTTGTCTCCCGTAGCCATCATTCATCCTGGCATCATGTCTTCCATTTGGCTGGAGACGGGAAGTTAAATTCATTGATATATTGATAGAAATAATTTAGCATAGGAATTTGCATTTATAACTTACCTTGTTTTGTCCCACGTGAAAATCAAGATGGGAAATTTAAGTATAGCACAGGGTGCAGATAATTCTCAATACCACGTGTGAAGATTCATTTATCAGTGTAACTACCTATGATATTTTAGCTAGAAGATAAAGATAAATGAAATCATAGCCGAATCACTGTTTTTCATTCTGGTGGTTATGAGGATGAACTTGCTATTTGTCTTGATACACTGAAAGCCCTTCAAACGCAATAAAAAGATAAGATTATTCACCTTTAAACCGAGGCCTTTGGGGAACCTTTTGTAAAGGGCAGTGATGAGTTAACCTTTTAACGGCAGTACAGCAACCCTCCAGGAAGAGGCGGGGACCTCAGGGACTGTTTGTTTTGTTTTGTTTTGTTTTAAATGAAACTGCAGAGCCCAGGGAATGAATTGAGGTGCTTTCTCCACTCCCAGGACGGATCATACTTGCAGAGGTAGAGGAGGGGGAGGGCGCTGCTGAATAAAATAAGACAGTGAACTTGCTTTGGTGTGATGACAGTTCTCAAACAGGCAAGGTTAGTACGGGGACCAGCGTGTCTCACATGGGCTTTCATCTCCCCGTTAGGTTCCTGGCTGGTGGGCTCAGACTCTGTGAAAGGGCCAGTCCTCGGGTCTTTTCCCTGCATTCCTGCGGTACTTAGTGCCCTGCCGTGAGGATCCTGCACCTGGGGCTCACTTCAGCAGGCCAGTCCGTCCCCTCTCGTTTCGGGAAAGCCCTTTTGTGATTCAGGTAGGGGAAGAGGAGTTCAGGGCTCCTTTTACTCCCAAGTCGTGGATTTTTAATATTCCATTTGTATACCAATATACCTCTGTTCCCCGGAGCTACTGGGGTGCAGAGTGCTGTGGAAAAAGGCTAACTGTGAATTTAGTTCATGTTTTTCTTATAAGAAATGGAAGTTTATTTTTATATCGATATTACTATGTGATGAATTGAGTATGCAGATGTTGGAAGGAAATTTCAAAACTATAATCCTAGAAGAAACGGGCAGTATTGCAATTTGGAAGCAGCTGAGACCCCATAAGAGTTTTGTTATTTAAATGTTTTGGTGAGTGAATGAGGACTGTCCTGTGAAATCTAACAAACAGCCTCTTGAGATGAAGTTGACAGTCCGATGGAGGAGGACACACAGTCACCAGCCTTAAGTGAGACTCTTGTATGAACCGGGGTGAATGTGATCACGCTGATTACCAGGCTCCTTAGCTGGAGGGAGCTGGGGGGCAGGGGTAGTTTTACAACTGGCACTTTGACTCATTTGTGGCGCTGGAACACAGGAGCCATTTGGTGAAACTGCACATTTAGAAAGGAAGTAAGAATTTTCCAGAGCTAGATAGAGAAATGATGATGGAGAAGTAAAGCCCTGCTTTCATCTCTTTAGCATTTATTCTAGAAGCTCAGCGTAGTGGGCTTTTAGAGGTAATAGGATCTAAATTCAGAAAATGTATTTAACTACCATAGAAGGATAGGTATGAATTACCTCTGCTGTGGAATGCCTCTTTAGACTAATGGTACATCTACTTTGCTTTCTAAGGACAGTTGGGGGGATGCAGGGGTGGGGTGTAGGGTATTATGAACTAGCCGGAGATGACCCACAAAACGAAAAATCCACACACAGGTCACTGAGCTCACTGGTTGTTAACATATACCATGGACATTGGAGTGAAAACTCCTTCCTTTGGCCAAATCAAGCAAAGATAAAAGTCTCAAAAAATTTTGAAGGCAGCATCAGGAAATGCATTTCGGTCTAGCCCTCCAAGACCAGTGAGGAGAGCTGTAGATTCTGTGCTTTTGAACAGACTAGGTAGGAGAATTCAGGGGTACGGAGTAGAGGAAAAACAGAACTAACCTCCTTTGTTTATCCCAAGCTTGTTGGCTAAATTTTATTATAGGTCTGAGAGAGAAACCTTTTCTGATAAAGAAATGGTTGTAAGCCTTGGGGAGAGTTCTGTTTTTTCCAAGTTAGGATCAGCATAGTTTCCCTGTCGCCTTAAATGTCAAACCCCTATTTTGATTAATACCCCAGTGTAAGAGTTACAGCAATAAGAGAAACGGAATCTGTTTTTGTTTCAAGTATTTACCTCATAGTATGAAATTAGTAAGACAGTTCATAGATCTCACCCTGAATATACTGCATCTGGGTATGTTGTTCTGTCTCTTCAATGGTGATCATTTTAAAGGCCTAAAGGAAGCTGGGGTTCATCCCGAAGAGTAAATGTTTCTTGAATTGATTTTGTTCTGTGGTGCAGATAACATCTGTGTATATCATATGTGTATATATCTGAACCAAGTTGTATGCAGAGAGGTTGATATATTTACAGAAAACAGTTTTTACAATTAAAATTCACATTTTAACATGAACATGTGTGCTGCAGTCCTTCACTTGGTCCAAGAAACGTGGTTTGTGGTAGGAAGGAGCAACAGCCCCGGGCACGAGCAGAATCCATGGCGCTCAACACCGACCTCACTTACGGTGATGACGGAAGAAACCAGAGCTGGTGCCTGTCCTCCTTGAGGCCATGGTCTGGATACACATTCTCCAGGTAATGAAACCAAAGTTGGAAATAACCATCCCCATTCCATCAGAAAAGCCAGGGCTTGTGCACCCTCCATCATACCAGACAACTTCTGGAGAAGGACCCCCACGGAGACCAAAGCTTTTTTGTTTCACATCTTCCTCCTACTAAAGTTTACTTTAAAGCATTATATACTGAGACACACACACACACATTTTATTTTTAACCTTCTGGGGAGTTTTACTTATTTTAAGGCAGTATAGACTCAATTCCTAACATTGTTAGCTCTGTGTTCCAAGCCAGGCTCCTACCTTCCAAGTGACGTGACCATATATTACCTATTTCCTAGGGTTGTGAGAACACAGCTAATCAGTCGCATGTGTAAAGCACTGGCACATAGTAATTACAACCATGCATACAAATCGGCCATGGGGTTAAGCAAAAGGCTTTATACTAAACTATATTTAATATAAAATATCTGCTCTGTTTTTAATAGAAATACTCTTGGTTTTTGAGTGAAATTAGTCTGACAAAAGGTTTGTACTAAACAAGAAGGGGGGACTCGGGTTCTCCTCGGACCCCTCAGCATTCCAGGTCTAGCTGGCGAGGGTCTCTCATAGCTGCGGAAACATCCTTTACGTGGACCTCATACGGAAGGACAACAGAAAGGCAGCAGTAGATGACAGGGCAACCATGTTCTCAGTAAATAGTCTGAATCAAGAAAACAAAATTTGAACTAGGACCTGTTTACATTTAAAAATGAATAAAAAATACTAATCTGAATTAAATATCCTTCCCCAATCATATGTTCCATTATTTCTATGGAAAAATTAGACTCACTAAAACACATACATGCTGGTAGCCAAGATTCTGTGCGGGTCTTTTGCACTCTATTATAGAAGCAATATATGCCAGATTCTCTTGGCTTATGCAGACTGTATTTTCTTACACCACAGCTCTCCCTCTCCCCTCCAGGGGCAGCATGGAGTGGCTGCTCCTTAGACTGCATGTTTGGACCTGCTGCTTTTTGTTTTGTTGCTTTCGCAAAAGCACAGCTTTTAACACCACTCTGAAGAACACAGAGGTAAACAGGTAAGCATTATCTTATGGGCTTTTCCGTCATGGTCTTTTCATAGCTGCTTTATAATCCTTTAAGCATTGGTCTTCACTCTCCAGGGGGCTCGTGGGTGCAGGCATGTGCGCTGTCCTAAAACTTATCTACCCGAGGGTGACCCAGCCAGTTCTTCTTCCCCTCTTCCCCCTTGTGCAATTTTCCTTCCTCTTTACAAAAAGAAAACCTTACGTCTCATCCAGCTTACTGTGGTGCACTGCTCTCTGGAATATAAAAACCTCAGGGGCACCAAAGTGATTATCATGCCTAGCTAACGAATCCTTAGCAAGGTAGGTAGTTTCTGGTTCTCTGTCTTCAACAAACTAAAGGAGGATCTCATCAAGCTGTTAAGTTGATAGGTCACTGTGATTTTTGATATGCAACTCAAAAGAACTGCATGACATTGTTATAACAGAATTTTTTCTGTCCCATCTGCTTATTTATGTATTTACATCTGTAAGGTTAAGGCTTGTCTCATCTTAGCTGTAAATAACATGTGCTTTTGGGAGGAGACAAAATGGTGGAATAGAATGACATGAGCTCACCTCTTCTTACGGAAACAGAATCACAACTAACTGTTGAACAACCGTCGACCAAAAAAAAACGCTGGAACCTACCAGAGAAGATACCCTATATCCAAAGACAAAGAAGAAGCCACAATGAGATGGTAGGAGGGGTGCAATCGTGATAAAATCAAACCCCATACTTGCCAGGTGGGCAACCCGCAAACTGGAAAATAATTATACCACAGAAGTTCTCCCACAGGAGTGAAAGTTCTGAGCCCCACGTCAGGCTCCCCAGCCTGGGGGTCTGGCAACAGGAGGAGGAGCTCCCAGAGACGCTGGCTTTGAAGGCCAGCAGGGTTTGATTGCAGGAATTCCACAGGACTGGAGGAAACAGAAACTCCACTCTTGGAAGGGCACACACACGGTCTCATGTGCACCAGGATCCAGGGAAAAAGCAGAGACCTCATAACAGACTGGGCCAGACCTACCTGCTAGTGTTGGAGGGTCTGCTGCAGAGGCGGGAGGCGGCTGTGGCTCACTGTGGGGACAAGGACACTGGCGAGTATTCACTGGCATGAGCCCTCTTGGAGGCCACCATTTTCTCACCAAGACCTCGCCCCCACCCAACAGCCAGTGCTAGGACGCCTCAGGCCAAACAACCAACAGGGTGGGAATGCAGCCCCACCCATCAACAGGTAGGCTGCTTAAAGTCCTGCTGAGAATACAGCTGCCCGGTAAACACACCCCCTGACACGGTAAACACACCCCCTGACACGGCCTTGCCCACCAGAGGGACAAGACCCAGCTCCACCCACGAGTGGCCAGGCACCAGCCCCTCCCACCAGGAAGCCTGCACAAGCCTCTTAGACAGCCTCAGCCACCAGGGGCCAGACCGCACAAGCAGGAAGAACTACAACTCTGCAGCCTGCAGAATGGAAACCGCAATCACAGAAAGTTAGGCAAAATGAGATGGCAGAGGAATATGTCCCAGATGAAGGAACAAGATAAAACCCCAGAAGAACAACTAAGAGATAGGCAATCCACCGGAAGAATTCAGAGTAATGATAGTAAAGATGACCCAAGATCTCAGAAAAGAATGGAGGCACAGATCAAGAAGGTACAAGAAATGTTTAACAAAGAGCTAAAAGATTAAAAGAACAAATAGAGATAGATAAACAATACAATAACTGAAATGAAAAATACACTAGAAGGAATAAATGGGGCAGAAGAACCAATAAGTGAACTGGAAGACAGAATGGTGGAAATCACTGCCATGGAACAGAACAAAGAGGAAAGAATGAAAAGAAATGATGAAAGTCCAGGAGACCTCTGGGACAACATTAAACACACCAACATTCACATTATAGGGATCCCAGAAGGAGCAGAGAGAGAGAGAACCTGAGGAAATATTTGAAGAAGTAATAGCTGAAAACTTCCCTTGTATGGGAAAGGAAACAGTCACCCAAGTCCAGGAAGCAAAGAGTCCCAGTCAGGATAAACCCAAGGAGGAACATGCTGAGACACATAGCAATGAAACTGACAAAAATTGAAGACAAAGAAAAAATATCAAAAGCAACAAGGGAAAAGCAACAAATAACATACAAGGGAATTCCCATAAGGTTATCAGCTGATTTCTCAGCAGAAACTCTGCAGGCCAGAAGGGAGTGGCACAATATATTTAAAGTGATGAAAGGCAAGAACCTACAACCAAGAATACTCTACCCTGCAAGGCTCTCATTCAGATTTGATGGAGAAATCAAAAGCTTTACTGACAAGCAAAAGCTAAGAGAATTCAGCACCACCAAATCAGCTTTGCAACAAATGCTGAAGGAACTTCTCTAGGCGGAAAAGAAAAGGCCACAACTAGAAACAAGAAAATTATGAATGGAAAAGCTCACCAGTAAAGGCCAACATACAGAAAAAGGAGGAAATCATCTGCACACAGATATATCAAAACCAGCAACTGTGAGAAGACAGCACAAATGCAGGATATTGGAAATGCATTTGAAATTAAAAGACCAGCAACTTATAGCAGTCTATATATAAACAACATTGTTTTATCAAAACCTCATGGTAACTGCAAACCCAAAATCTACAACAGATAACACAGAAAGGAAAAGAATCCAAACACAACACTAAAAGTTAGTCATGAAATCACAAGAGAAGAGAACAAAAGAGGAAGGAAAGCCATAAACAAAATGAAAAGACAACCCACAGAATGGGAGAAAATATCTGCAAACGATGTGACTGATAAGGGATTAATCTCCAAACAAACAGCTCATGCGACTCAATATCAAAAAAAACAACCCAATCAAAAAATGGGCAGAAGACCTAAATAGACATTTCTCCAAAGAAGACACATGAAAAGCTGCTCAACATCACTAATTATTAGAGAAATGCAAATCAAAACTACAATGAGGTATCACTTCACACCAGTCAGAATGGCCATCATCAAAAAATCTACAAACAATAAATGCTGGAGAGGGTGTGGAGAAAAGGGAACCCTCTTGCACTGTTGGTGGGAATGTAAATTGGTACAGCCACTATGGAGAACAGTATGGAGGTTCTTTAAGAAACTAAAAATAGAACTACCATACGACCCAGCAATCCCACTACTGGGCATATACCCAGAGAAAACCGTAATTCAAAAAGACACATGCACCCCAATGTTCACTGCAGTGCTGTTTACAATAGCCAAGACATGGAAGCAACCTAAATGTCCATCAACAGAGGAATGGATAAAGAAGATGTGGTACATATGTACAATGGAATGAATGAAATAATGCCATTCGCAGAAACATGGGTGGACCTGGAGATTATCATACTAAGTGATATATGTCAGACAGAGAAAGACAAATATCATATGATATCATCACTTATGCAGAATCTAAAAAAAAATGATACAAATGAACTTACTTATTTACAAAACAGAGACAGACTTGGAGAAGGAACTTATGGTTACTAGGGGGAAAGGCAGGGGGAAAGATTGGGAGTTTGGGATTGACGTGTACACACTGCTATATTTAAAATAGATAACCAACAAGGACCTGCTTGTATAGCACAGGGAGCTCTGCTCAATACTCTGTAATGACCTAATGGGAAAAGAATCTGAAAAAGAATAGATACATGTATATGTATAACTGAATCACTTCGCTATACACCTGAAACTAACACACAATTGTTAATCAACTATACTCCAATACAAAATAAAAATTAAAAACTTGAATAAACACAGAAAAACTGCTTTTTGATAAATGAACTCTAGGATAAAGAGCATTCTAATAAAATGTTGATTTTTAATTATCAAAAATTTATAATATTCATCAATTGTATTTTAATAATTTATAACATTTATTCTGTAGTGAGTTAACGCTTGAAGAACTAAAAAAAAGTTACTTCCACTTACATTTTTTGTTGGCAAGAAGATAGATAGGTCCAATGGAAAGAAAATGTCAAGCATAAAAAACATTACATTATGATAGCATTCTTTGCTGAAAGTGGTTTGGAGATACACATACAAGGATAATCGACATTTTCAATGACAGAAAACTTACTCATTTTTGTAAATGGAGGATGAGTGTTAAATTGTTATATATTTCAATTACACTGAATATGTTTAAGACAGTGATGTAACAGTTTTATTTTAAAATATCAATATTTACATGACACCAGAAAGTATATACTTTGGCAACTAACTTCCCGTGAAAAATTTTAGCTGTCAACTTAAAACTGAGGGGATACATGATTTTTCAAAACACTTTTAGGAAGTTCATAAGCAGAATAGTGTGTGGACCACTGCTTTACAAGACTGTGTCCTGTTCAGTTTGGGGGACACCTCTTGTAGTAGAACCACCTGGGGAAGGTGGACACCTTTTTAAAAATGCAGATTCCTGGGCTCCAGCCCCAGACTGAGTTACTAGATTTGGGTTGGGCCCCAAGTAAGTCAGTTTTCAGCATGCACCCCAGGTGGTTCTCATGCAAACCAACATTTAAGAAGCACTACTTCAGGGGAAAAAACTAGTATTTTACAGTATTTCAGCCATGGCTGAAGAGGGAAACACCTCAGGTATGTTTTTGATTAAGGAGAGAACTGAAAGACGCTAAGAATTGGAGCTCACAAAGTAGCAGCACCCATGGAGGAGCCCGGGGAACGGGACGGGGCGGCAGAAGGCAGGCGCTTCCCTAGACTTCCCAGGGCAGCCATAGAGCCCAACAGGAGAGGAAGAGCCACTCAGCCCAGGATCCTGCTTCCCACTCAGGGGAGCTAACAAGGTCTAGCCCTTCTCCATCCATTGGGGGGGGGGGGATTTCCTGGAACTAGCCTGAGGAAAAGCAGTATTTAGAACGGACGGACTGTCACAGCAGAGTGAAAGCATGCGCTGCTGGGAAGCTGGCTGCAAAGCTGGGAAGCACTAGCGAGGAGGGTCGGGGGTACTTGCCATGAACAGGCCCTTGGGGTCCTCTGACAGCGCTGCAGGGACGGGGAGGCCTTGGTTCCCTTTTGGTCCCAGGGTAGCCTAAAGTGCAGTGTCGGGCGCCCACCTGCAGCCCGCTCACTGGGCCGTGCTTTGCAGCAGCTGCTCCCTCTTCCGAGGGTCGCAGAAGAACCGTAGTTTCCCGGGGAGCAGTTTCACCTCCACGGGCATCGCCTCGTACTCCTCGCTGTCAATGCTGAAGGAGCCCCCTGCTCCCTGTGGAGGAGAGAATATTCGCAACAGCTCACGCCCACACTGGCTGCAGCTCGTCACCACTAGGGCACCAGAGCAGGTGGTTAGGGCAAAGATCCTCCTCTCTGAGGATCTGGTCTGACGTGCTTCTTTTTTTTTTTAATTTATTTTATTTATTCACTTTTGGCTGCGTTGGGTCTTCATTGCGGTGCGCGGGCTTCTCATTGCGGCGGCTTCTCCTGTTGCGTGGAGAGCACAGGCTCTAGGTGCGCAGCCCCCAGCAGCTGTGGCACATGGGCTCAGCAGTTGTGGTTCGCAGGCTCCAGAGCACAGGCTCAGCAGTTGTGGTGCACGGGCTTAGCCGCTCCGGCGTGTGGGATCTTCCCGGACCAGGGATCGAACCCGTGTTCCCTGCACTGGCAGGCGGACCCTCAACCACTGCGCCACCAGGGAAGCCCCTGGTCTGATGTTCTTTGAAAAGAGTATTTCAGTGCCTGTGTCAGACACGGGGCTGGTTCCGGAAATAGCCCTATTCTACCACCATGACAAAGGTTTCAGTGGCCTCTGTCTCCTCCCAGAGTATTTTGGGATTTGTGAGACAAGGTTATCATTTTCAAATGCTTACTGTAAGACAGGGTCCTGTCACATCTTTAAGGAATTCATAGAACATACGTGTATGTCCTTCTCAGCCCTAATCTTTCTCAAATGAAAAGCAAGAAACACAGCCAATTCTCTAACGAAAGCCGTTACAGCCACTTGATGATTTTCATGGTTCTTTAGGACCCGCTTAGCTTTACACCTAAGGTATAGCAACATTAATATTAGATTCTGTAAAACCCTTCTGTAACTCATGCATTTAATTCAACATTTGCTGCGTTGAAACTATGGTGCCAGCCACTGTGGGGACACCTACCTTTTTGAACACCTTAGTTTAATAGCCACAAGTCTTCAGAGGCCACCTGTAGTAGGTTTTTTTCCACTTATAGGTTATTCTACTAAGCTTGGCATTTCCCAGTACAGAAAAATTTACTGCCATCCTGAAAACTGCTTCCAGATCCTTTTTAAAAAATGTGAAGCTAGGACTTCCCTGGTGGGGCAGTGGTTAAGAATCCACCTGCCAATGCAGGGGACACGGGTTCGAGCCGTGGTCCGGGAAGATCCCACATGCCGCGGAGCAACTATGACCGTGTGCCACAGCTACTGAGCCTGCGCTCTAGAACCCACGAGCCACAACTACTGAGCCCACGTGCCACAACTACTGAAGCCCCTGCGCCTAGAGCCCATGCTCCGCAACAAGAGAAGCCACTGCAGTGAGAAGCCCGCAACAAAGAGTAGCCCCCGCTCGCCACAACTAGAGAAAGCCCACACGCAGCAACGAAGACCCAACACAGCCAAAAATAAATAAATTAATTAAATTATAAAAAAAAAAAGTGAAGCTACAATCCACTATTAACATTTGCTAACTGGAGAATTCTGTGGGTATAGTAGCTATCTGCATAATTTACATTCAGAAAAATAAAAGCTCAGGAGACCTAAGGATCACTTTACAGAACCTTGGCTTGACAACACCGGAAGTCTTCAGGAGCCCAACTCTAAACCCGTGACTCATAAGGGGCTTCTGTCATCTTTTCAGGTCTCCCTTAATGTAACCCAGAGCCTGGCACAGTGCTCAGCACGTACAAGGTACCTAAAAAAGGGTCTGTTAATAGGAAGGAGGGGGAAGAAAACAGAAAGGAAGACAGACCAGGAAAGAACCACAAGCTCTGGGACAGCTCACCCCCGCTCACCTCAGGAAGAAGCAAAGTGCAGCGGCTGGCCTGAAGACACTCGGTGCCGTCAGCGCGCACCTTGGGGTCTCTCACCTTTTTACTTCTGTTGGTACAGGAAAAAGCAAGCTTGGAAACCAGTGCTGGCAACTGCATTCGACTGCAAGAACACAGCAAGTTCTGCCTGTCTTTTGATGAGATGAAATAGATGGACTCATAATCTCTTGCACCGCGGGGTTCTGTGAATAATTATTCCCCCAGTGATTCTTGCTTAGTGTTGAGATACGTTCTAGATTGAGGTTTATTTATTGCAGAGAACTGTGCTTGAAGTTAAGACTGATTTTTCTCTGAATTGTTTTTTATTTTTAAATAGTTAGATGTATACCTAATTCTTGGGCTATTTAAAAATCTCAAATTTAAAAATTGGAATGAAATGAAATTCTTTAGAAAAAAGTACTAAACTTTTGATATTTGGTACTTCTTGTGAGTCTATTACTTGAAGGAGAAAATTTTTTATTCTAATTTAAACTAGATATTTATGTGAACAACCAATCTTAGTAGTTCTTGAATGATTCTCTACTTAGCATAGTGCATCTTTACTTGGACTACATGGCTTTAGAGTAAAACTATCAGCCTGTCCACACACGTGCACGTGCGCGTGCGAGCACACACACACACACACACACACTGTCCCCCTCCCCCTCGTGTATATACCCTTCGGCCAGTCAGGGTCAGTGGAAAAGGGGTAAAAGCTAATCTCAGAAAATTAGTCCATTCTTTATCATTAATTAACAAGAGTAATTCCTTCATCTATGAAACTTCATCCATTTTCTAAAGCAACTTTACAGTGTTCTTATCAGATACCCAGAGGAAACAGACATTACTTGATTTCCCTTCCTGTAGAGACCAAAAGGAAACCATGTTATTGCTGTTGCTGAAGATGGTGACAGCAACAATGGAGAAACATAATGACTTCGTCTAATTTAAGCAATATCACCGGGTTTTCTTCCTGTTTTGGGATGTCAGTATTATGAAGGAGATTCAAATATAGCTGGTCCCACTGGCCAGACTTTCAATTAAGACACTGTGTGGCTTCTGGACCCTTCCTAGGAGAAGAAAGACTTTTCCCTTCTTCCTTTTACTACAGTTAAGTAAGTCAAAGGCTGCAGAAGCAGCTATTCAGCAACTGAAGAATTGGTACCAAAGGCAAGAATAACACAAACTGATGAAAGACACTGTACTGCCGGTGCTGGTGCAGAGAATGAAGTAGCCATGGAGACCGGGCCGCTGCAGCAGAAATGTCTAATCCTTAGATGGGCACCAGAGGGAGCTCTGAGACAGAGCTCATAAAATCTGAGCAGATTCCCAGTTGGCATGGTAACACACAGGCTCCTCAGATGCTTTGAAGGCTGGCAGAGGGTTGAGAGCATTCTTAACCAATAAAATTCTGGCAGAGGTAGGGCTTAACAAATCAGACAGGACTTGGAAGGGTATTTTGTAGTGGAAAAGGGAAAAAAAGCCTGGAAAATGTCCAAGGTACTCAATACCTTTTCATCAGTGCCCTGGGAAGAGGGCAAGGTGGGCTGACATGAATGGTAACTGATGCTGTGAAGTGCTTCACACTGAAAAAGACTTTTCCCACACAGTCCTTTGAGGCTCAAAAACAATCCTGAGATAGAGGTGATTATATCACACCATTCTGTACACAGGGAAAAGGATTCAGAGAAGGTAAAGGATTTGTCCAAGTCATAAGGCCAGTAAGTGGCAAAATCAAGATTTGTACCTAGTAGTTCTGACCCTGAAGCCAAAATTCTGGGTATGATACCACGCTACACTGAATCCTGTCATTTCAGTCGAAAGACAAAGACGGCTCCCATACTCTGATCTTCCCGAAATGAATGGGGAAGGCCACAGTAGGAGAGGTACACTACACATGCCAACTCAAATGAAAAAAGGATGCTGTGGTTCCCAAACCAGACAAGTCCTCGGTTGGATCTCTGTCTTGGAGTGCATGGGCACTCAGATTGGTAAAGTCTGAGAATACAAACTACTTAAAGCCTCACTGCCTACAAACCCCAGTCCACTTACCCTATACTTATGAAGTCTCCTTTGCTGACCGTGTTGGGTTCCATGCAGATGTTCATAAAGTCTTCTTTGCTCTAAAAAGGTGAGGAAAACTAAAATTAATGCTCTAAATTTTGGCTAATGCAGCCTGTTGCCCTCCTTTAGCCTTAGAGGGTCGCGGTTGGAGCTGTGTATTACGGAGGGGACTTTACTTTCAATGACTTTATCCTGAATATATCCTCAGTCCTTTTTTTTCTTTTTACATTAAGACCTTTATTGAAGTGGTATTTACATACCATAAAATTCATCTCTATTGCTTGCTTGTTGTTTTACTACATACGTAAGCTAGGTAAAAACTCGGGTTTGGAGGGTTGTCAAGTTCTGTCGCTCGCTAATAATCGTAGCTGTTATAGTCTCTAGGGTCCCCTCCCTGGCAGGCCAAGCTTCCAGCCCCTCTCTCCCAGCAAGTCTCCACCCTCGCTGTACGTCATCATCACGCCACACTGGCTGGATCAGCTTCTTGGTGTGGAGAGCCCCCAGGTATCTGTGTTTTTTTTAAATGCTCTACATGCAAACTTGGTATGTGACCAGAGTCGAAGAGCAGCAATCCTTTTATGCCATGGCAATGTTTTTAAAACTTTACATTCCCAACCACAGAATATTCTGGAAGAATTGAGCTACAAGGAAGTGGCTATAAAAACAGACTTGGTTCCTGTGCCACTCCCCACCCTCCCCCCGCCTCCCCACAATTTACCACCAGTTGGTGGCTAGCAGTACAAACCTGGCCCTCTGTAAGTCAATCCCAACGCTTCTGGGTCTGCTTCAAATAGAGGTTTGTTTATTTTTGGACAGGTTCAAAATCTGTAGCCCCAGGATCACCCCCAGGCCTCTGAGAGCTGACAGCCTGTGCCTAAGGTTAAAGGGCACTACCAAAGCACAACTTCACATCTCAACGAGGAATTACAAAACATAGAGGGATACCTCCGCTCCAGGGTCACCTTTCGTTAAATGACTTACTGTCACCTATGTACCATGAACTCCTCTAAGTGCTAGGGTTGTGTCAACGAATGAAAAAAACAAAAACTTCTGCCTACAAAGAACTTACATTCTACCAGCGAGAGTGGAAGGGATAAACAAAACACAACCACAATAAAATAATAAACTTCATGTATATTAGAAGCATGTTAGGGCTTCCCTGGTGGCGCAGTGGTTGAGAATCCGCCTGCCAATGCAGGGGACACGGGTTCGAGCCCTGGTCTGGGAAGATCCCACATGCCGCGGAGCGGCTGGGCCCGTGAGCCACAATTGCTGAGCCTGCGCGTCTGGAGCCTGTGCTCCGCAACAGGAGAGGCCACGATAGCGAGAGGCCTGCGCACCGCGATGAAGAGTGGCCCCCGCTTGCCACAACTGGAGAAAGCCCTCGCACAGAAACGAAGACCCAACACAGCCATAAATAAAATAAATTAAGATGGCTAGCAGGACATCAGAGCCGTTTAAAAAAAAAAAAAGAAAAAAAAAGAAGTATGTTAGAGTATATCCGTGTAAAAATAGTAAATTGTGGACTGTGTATGTATATTAGCATAAATGGCAAATTATAGAGTATATTAGAAGTATTATTAGAGTATATTATAAAAATGAGATAAAAGGTGGTATTGGTGGCATTTTCAGTATATGTGCTACTGAAGCAAGCACGATTGGTGGCGTTTTTAAAGAGGGGTCCAGGTAGGCCTCATTGACAAGGTAACGTCTAAGCAGACACCTGAAGGAGGTGAGGGCATTGTGGAAATCCAGGGCAAACTAGCAAACATCACCTGGAGGGCCTGTTAAAACACAGGTCAGAGCCTATGGTTCAGTAGATCTAGAGTGAGCCCCAAGAATCTTCATTTCTAACAAGGTCCCAAGCAATGCTACTGCTGCTGACCCAAGGCCCACGCTTTGAGAACCACTGGCCTAGGGAACTGCAGTCCACACAAAGGGCACTGCCAGGGCAGGCGCCTTAGGTGGAAGCAGGCCTGACGCGGCAAAGAACAGCAAGGAGGCCAGTATGGCTGGAGCAGAGTGAGAAAAGGGGACGAGAGGAGATGAAATCAGAGGGTTCAGGCGCTGGAGCAGTAGGGCCTTGTGCACCCCCATAAGGAAGTTGGCCGTCAGGCTGAGTGAAGTGAGGAGCCACTGGAAGGTTCTAAGCAGAGAAATATGATTTGGCTTTTGTAAAATTAGGATCTCTCTGGCTACTGTGTTTAAAGGAGAAGGAAAGGGAAAAGGGCAGGGAGACCACTTAGGAACATACTGTAATAATCGGGCGAAAAGACGACGCTGGCTTGGATCAGCTGGCAGTGGACACTGTGAGGCGTGCTGGCCATATTTAGAAGGTGAAGCCGCCAGGGCTTCCTCTGAGATTTGATGTGAGGAGAAAGAGGAGCCAAGACGTTTGGCCTGAACGATGAAAAGCATGGAATTACAATCAACTGCGCTGGAGGAATACTGAAGAAAAGGCAGTTTTCAAGGGGTGGAAGGGAAGACCAGGAGCTCAGTTTTGGACATGCCAAGACTGAAATGTATCTTAGACATGGAAGGGGATAAGTAGATATACATACAAGTCAAGGATTTGACTTTTGTTAAGAGTGCAATTGCGAAAATCAATGTGTTACAATACACTACAATGACAGATTCAGTGAGAAAGCCTTATCTCAATAGTGGCTGGAAAGGTACTTGATAAAATTAAAGATCCACTCATGATAAAAACTCTCAGCACACTAGGATAGGAGTGGAAGGGAACTTCCTTAATCTGATAAAGGGTATCTACAAAAAACCCCATCAAACTCAAGAATGAAGCAGTGAAGCCTTTCTCTCTCAATCAGGAATGAGACAGGGACGCCTGCCATCCCTGCTTCTGTTCAACACTGTACTGAGGTCCTAGCCTATGCGATAAGACAAAAGATTAGAAGAAGGTTAAGTATTTGAAAGGAAAAAATCATATCCACTGCACTATTTGCGGTTGATATGACTGAATCTATAGAAAATCTAAAGGAATCCATAAACTTAACATAACAAGAATTGTTAGGTTGCTGACGCAGCATCAATATAAAAAATCATTACATGTCCATCAGCTAAATCAGTTAAAAAAAATAACAATTTAAGAGATACTATTTACAACAGTATCAAAAATTAAGATAACTAGGAATCTACCCAGCAAGACAAAATGTTATAGAGAAAACTATAAAACTTCATTGAAGGACATTAAAAACTTAAATAAATGAAGATATGCCATGTGCATACGATAGAAGAGTCAATATTGTAGACATGTCATTTCTCCTCAAATTGATCTACTGGTTCAATGTAATGCTGATCAATATTATAACAGATTTTTATGTGGAACTTAATAAACATTCTAAAGGATTTGTAGAGGTCGAAGAGCCAAGAGACTCTTTAAGAATAAAAACATAGAGGGACTTACTATAAAACTATAATAATTAAGAGAAACATAGTATTAGTACAAATATAGAAAAATAGAGCAAAAGAATAGACTAGAAACATCTCCATGTATACAGATACTTGAGGTATGACAGAGGTTTACTGCAGATCAGTGGGGTGTGGGGGGAAGGACATTTCAATAAATGGTGCTTGGACAACTGGCTTTCTATATGGAAAGAATATAAAACTGGAGCCTTACCTCCATCATTCACAAAACTCAATTATAGGTGGGAGTACTTCATTTTTAAATAAATATGGAATCATTTGCTGCAAATCATGTTAACCTGGTTTTTCATTTAACAATATACGATGAACATCTTTCCATGTCAATAAATATAGAGAGAACATTTTAAATACATGTACCAAAATGTATTTCTCATCAGTGGCCTGATTAGCTTGTTTCACATATTTTGCTATTATAAATACAGTGAACATAGCTCTACAAGAGATCCTAATTTTCAAGCATTCCACACCCCTCAGGCCTCTTTCAGACTCTGAATGGACTTTTTTTTTTTAATGATAAATGAACATTTTGAGCTATTACATGGCAGCTTCATTGTCTTTGAATATTTTATTGCATTTGCTTTTATTTTTACAAAGAGGATAGAAAAAAAAAATGAATGTGCTGCTGCTAGCGATAAGCAGCACAGGATCATATACTTTTACAATTGGCACAAAGATAAAAAGCTCTCGGCACTCTGAATGAGGCTAATCTCGAGCCACAATCACATACATACTCACTGAACTCAATCCATTCATTGGTATTCAGTCATCAGAGCAAAGAACAAGGTTAAAGAACATGAACAAAACACTGGAAGTACATATCATCAGAGATTGAGTATAAAGGAAATGTATAATTAGAAATCTTATCTTTCTTTTTAAAATTCCTCTTTTTAACAGAGTATTTTTTTTAACCTTAATACGTTCACTTTCACCAACATTTTCAGACTCTCTACATTATGTATCATCTGATTATTTCTGAAGGATAAATTTCTAGAAATATGCTTAATAGGGCCAAGGGTATGCTTACATTTCAGATGCTTAATATATACTGCCAAAATGCCTTGGAGAAAAAGTGTTCCGATTTCTCTTTCCCTCAAGAAAACCTGACAGCCCATTTCCCTATCCACACCAGCACTGAACACCAGCATGCTTTTTAATCTATGGCAATTCAATATTTACTATTTTAATTTGTACTTCTTTGATACTGAGCACTTTTTCTGTTTCTTTACCTATGAAATTCAGAGAGAAGTTATATCTACCTGATAGTGTAGTTATGAGGATTACATGAGCTGACACTGTAAAATTCTTAGGACAGTGCTTATCATGTAGTAAATATAAGCGATTTTTTTCAAGTTTATGTCCTTTGTGAATTTCTAATTATGCCCCCTGCCTGTTGTTTATATTAGTCCTTTGCCCGTTTCTTATTGATTATCCTAACAGTTAAGCATAAAGGAAAGCTATTAACTCCTGGTATATCACATCCTAATATTTTTCCCAATTTGTCATTAAAAAAATTTTTTTTAAAGATTGATAAATTATAAAGGAAATCTAAAAATGAGTGTCATTAAAATTTTTGTTTATAGTTTCTTTTTTATTAGAAGTAGACAAATGCATCAATATGATTTTTGGTTAGATGCCAGGCTTGGAAAGGCCTCGTCCTCCCAAGTTTATATTGATAATCACTTAAGATTTCACTCTAGTGTTTTTAAGTTTTATTTTCTTACATTTAACCTTTGCGAAAATCCGACCAGAATCAATTTAGAAGGTGAAAAGAGCTATGTGATCCAAATGTTATACAATGGACATGCATTACCTTTATAATTAAAAAGCAATCCAGTACTCTGAATATTAATATTGGAATCAAGCTTCTCACTACACTTGTCCCCCTCATTCATCTTACTACATTCATATGTTCAATTCCATGTGCCAGTTTTCAGACTGACCAGGTTAGTTGTGAACGTACTACTTTGATTCACATAAAAGCTGAACATAGGATTAGTCCACGGTTAAGGATAACTTTCCTACTGGCATGCTCATTAACATAAACTATTAAAGTTTTCTCTAGACCAGGGGTCAGTAAACCCTTACAGTGAATGGCCAGAGAGTAAATGTTTTAGGCTTTTGGGCCATTCAGTCTCTGTCACAACAACTCAGCTCTGCCACTGCCATATAAGAGTGGCCACAGACAACGTGGATATGGATGAATATGGCTAAGTTCCAATCAAACTTTACTTGTGGATGTTGAAACTTGAATTTCGTATACTTTTACCTATCACAAAATATAATTCTTCTTTTGACTTTATTCCAACCATTTAAAAACGTAAAATCAATTCTCAGCTTGCAGGCTGTAGTAAAACAGGTGGCAGATCAGTTTGCTAACCTCTGCTTTATTTCAAAAAATTTTTAGCCTTTTATCTATATCAGCACTATCCAGGAGAGCTTTTTGCACTATGGAAATATTTTATATTTGCGCTTTTCAATATGGTAGCTACTAGCCACATATGGTTATTGAGCACTTGACATGTGGCAGAAGTAATAAGTTTCAAATTTTATTTGTATTAATTTAAATTTAAGCAGCTACATGTGACTAGTGGCTACCATACTGGTCAGTGCATTTCAATAGATTGGACTCAATATGTAAAATAGAGATGTTTGTGTGTATACATATATACATCTATATAAATGTAGATGTATATATAGTTTTCTCTCCTGGAGACCTAAATCTACATATTTAATATAGTCACAAAAATAATGGATATTTACTCAAGTAAAAGTTCCACAAATTTTTATTCCTGTGACAAATGGGATTAGGCTAACTCCATTTCTAAAGGCCTTTTGCCCTCAGTTCTCTCAGGCAGAAGGCTTGGTGACAGACACTTGATCAGAGCCCCTTAAGCTTTTAGGCACTTCACTCGCTGTTTCTTCTCATTGCTATTATTCCTCAAAGGCACCCCACAGCCTCCTGTTCCTGATCCTTCCCTCTCTATCCCCACAGGGTAAAAATAAAAACACCAAGTTAGTGGAAGAGCATGTAGCCTTTGTCACTTTCTCCCAAATGCTTTTCTACTTAAAAAAACAAACAAACAAACACACACTTACTGCCAGGTCAAGCTGACTGTTCCGGGTCGTGATGGACAGTTCAAGGGTGGACAGCTGCACTTCTTTCCAGACCTCTGGGCTCACCTCTTGGGGGGCTGTGTGAATGCATTCGATACAGGTCAATGTCTCCCATGAACATCTCAGCACCACCACCACAGCCAGCTACCAGTGGCTCAGATGGCCTCCCAAGCCCATCTGCTGACCACCCCCCCCCCAACCCCACTTAGTTTTCTTTATCTCATACTTTTGATACACAGGTTAAAGGGCCAGGCTCAAAATGGAATCTCTATGCCTGAGACACCCCTATCAAAGCAGCCACAATAACATAAAGGTTGGTGACAGAAAGAGGGAGTCACTGGGAGTCACAGCTGACACAGGCTGCTCCCATGCATGGGACCCTGCTGCTGCTGTTTGGGGCCTGCACTGTGCACACAGAGGGCTGAGTTCAGTGACGCTGGAAAGGAGAGCCGAGCGCCGAGGCGGGGTCTGCTGCAGGCAGGCCTGAGCTGACCAAGGCTTTCCAGTCGTCAGTGCCCTCGCTGCTCACCGTCCTGCGGCTGGACCCAGTAGGATGCGAGCCTTCGTAATATCCTCCTGTACAAAGAGGGCCGTGGAAGGGTCTCTTCTGCTCCGCTGGGAGGTCGCTCTGTAGGTCCCGTGTATGAGAGAGAGGCTTGATGAGTCTGAGGCCACTCCTTTCAATGTGAAGAGACAAAAACCTTTATCATGCAACACGATTCCAAACTCTTGGAGTTTCTCTCTACAAAGGACAGTATTCCACCCATATCTGCTTGAAAGCTAACTAGTAATCTCCTCTCATGGGATGAAATTATCTCTAATTTGCAGTGTGGAATCCTCATGCTTTCTTTTCCTATTGAAGGCCTACAGGAACCCAGTGACTGCGGCCTCCACTGCTCTCCTAACACAGAGCAGAGAGGAGATCAAAGTGGACCAGCAACCAGCCACTGCTTATACTTGTGTAAGAAAACCTCAGTGTGAACAAGCATAGAGTCATCCGATACTGTGACTTAGAGATGGTGACACAAACATGAAATCCAGTTGTATCACATACCTTCTTCACTTCTGTTACCATATTCCACTCAGAGACCAGACTGCTTTAGTCCAGCCTCGAAATCCAGCCCAAGGCCTCTCATTCCTGCTTCAAAGGCCATCATTCTCAACTCTAGATTTGTCTTCTTCCTGGCACCCTGAGTCCAGTGCCATCCTGGGTCCCATCAGTGTCCCCAGGGATGATGAAAACAACACCCTAGCCTCTCAGCCCTTGACGTCACCTCTAACCCACCACAGCCACCGATTTCCATGGCCACGTCCCGGTCCTTATCGGTACCCGGAACTACTCCATCTTAGAAATCTAAAGCCCTGATATCCTACCAGCTAATCACTTCCCATATTCTTCTGGTTCTTTTGTGCCCAATGGCTCTTAGGGTGAACTACTCCCTTGTTCTCAAGTTTCCATGGGGTGAATTACAAAAGAGTAACAATTCCAACTTCTCTCACTCCATCTCTTACTCCTTCCCAAGTCCAGAAAGACCCAACCCCTTCTCTTCTCACTCTGGAAGTGGCCGTCCTGCGGACTCACGCATCCACTGCTTCCTCACGCAGTGAGGTTACTTAGCAGTCTCTGCCCCGAAGGAGATGTTTTAAGTGGATAAATTCAATTTGGAGTATTAGGAAATCAGATTGTGACCACGTATCCAAGCTGTGCCCTTCACTCCTGCTGACATTTATAAAGCTGGTATGCTGATTTCCATCTGCTTTGTTCCTGCATTTGGTTAGTCAGAGGAGGAAGAGAGGGGTGTGATTTGGGGGCCCGTGGAGACCCTAACCACACCAAGCTCTCAGTCGCACTGAGAATCCCAGCCCCTGACCACGCCATTTGTCCTCAGGCCAACCAGATGAACAGTGGGTTACTTTATATCACTCTCTTTCCCATTGCTTTTGGCCCTTGTGTCTCCTTTCTTCCATAATGTTTGCCCTGAAAAGCCCCTATTCTTGATCAGTCTGTCACTAGGTGTCTGTACTTCTACATCGTGGCTCAATATTATTAGAGGGGGAAATAAAACACTCCTGCTGAGTACTGACACAGGGAAAACAATCACCCAAATGAGCATATCCATGTCAACAAATTCTTGGTCTAAGGTTGTCCATGCCACTTGATAATCCTTTTAAACCCACCTATTTTCATCTTTCTTCAAAACTCCCCATACCACCACGACCATCACCACCATCACCATCACCACCACCATCACCACTATCACCACTGTCACCATCATCACCATCACTACCATCACCACCATCACCATCACCACCATCACCACCACCATCACCACCACCACCATCACCATTATCACCAACACCACCATCACCACCACCACCTCACTTTCAAAAGATCACTTGCTTCCTGAGCTTCAGTGAGAATATCAAGACATCAGTGAGAACCGCCTTACCTCTTTATAAATATGTTTTCATCTGGACCTCTTCTTTATTTCTCTCCTGTCTCAAGGAAAAAGGCGTCCCTCCCCCGTCCAAGGCTAGTCCAGGACTTTGGATCCCACTCCCTTCCACTTGCTCGTGGAACTAGCTGAGTCAGTCATGCTTTCTGTGTCCTTTCTCTCTTCTCCTCCCATTCTTTTTCTCTTCTGCTTCAGGAAATAAAGACATAGATATCTCTCCAATTAAAAAAAAAACAGAACACTCCAGTGGCCCCATATTTCTCACTAGCTTTTGTTTTTTTATGTCCTTCTCTTCAGAGTCGAGATCCTTGAGGGAGTGGCTCTACTGCCTCTACCTTTTGCTCCCATTTACCCCTGAACTTTCTTCAGTGCGGCTTCAGCTCTTCCACCCACAGGCTACCGAACCTTCAGAGGGCACTCACTTTCCTGCCTCTATTTAGACTCTGCCGTTGCTTCTTGAAATCTCACTCTCTTCTTGAAATTCTCTCTTCCATCGGCTTCTGTGTCGGTACTTCCTCCTGGAGTCTCTCTTAGCGGTTCCCAGGCATCGTCTCTGGCTCTTTAAATGAAGGGTATTCCTGGCCATCTATTCTCACTAGTAACTTCATTAAATCCATAGCTCAATGCCACTCATACACTTATGACATTTATATCTATTTTTTTAGCCCATATCTCTCTGAATTCCAGACCGAAGTCACGACTGTATTGCCACTTGTCTGCACCACCAGTGTGTTAAACTCAGTATGTGCCAAACTGAAAATTTCATCTTTCTTCACAAACTTGATTCTACTCTAATATTATCAGCATTAATGGAAAACTCTAGTTACCAAACTCTAGTCCCTCAAACCAGAAATCTGGGAATACTACACGCTCCTTCCAACTTTTGAGGGCTGTACCTCTTTAATCCATCCTCTGTGGTCAATATTCACTGTTACCACCTTATCACCTCTCAACTGGATTACGTTAACAATCTTCTACCTGATGCCTTTGCCTTTAACTACCCATGTCCAATCTCTTGTCCACACTGTTGCCAAACAATTTTTCTAAAGTGAAAATCTGCTCTTGCCACTCCCCTGCTTAAGACTCAATAACCCTCTAGTGCTTTAATGATAAATGTCAGATCCCACATCAAAACCTGTCATAAGCGGTCCTGACCTAACCCTCAAAGTCCCCTTCCCGCCATGCTACTGCATTGGCCATAATTAAAGACCGTGTTACACCACTGTGACTTCACACATCCTCACCGCTCCACTTGGAATGCCATTTATCTAGTCCTGTATGTATTTCAAAATCTGGCAAAAGTGTCACCTTCCCTGGGCTGACTTTACCAACCTTCAGTCAGAGGTAAATGCCCCTCCTCTCTGCTTCCATCTTATTCTCTCCATATTTCTCTCTTAGCACTTGCCAAACTGCTGATTTACTTGGACCTCACCCCCAGCACTTGAATATTTCTTGAGGGCAGGAAACCTGTCTTATTTGACTTTGCATTCCAAATATATAGCAGGGCTTGCCACACAACAGGTATGCAGTAATTGTTTGCTGAAGAAATGATGGAAACAGTTTACATGCTCCCAGATTCTACAACTTAAATACGTAGTTACTCTATTTCTTCCTGAATGCAATCCCGACTCCACCAACGTAATTATCCCCTCAAGCAACAGCAGTAATGCATTTTACTCACACAATTTGCCTTAGGTATAGAAAGTCCTTGGCGCCCCCCAAGTTCATTTTAATAATCATATAGATTGGTTACCCCTAGTACTTTAATGGTTTTGTTATCCATCTGGAATTTATTTAGAAGGTAAAGGGAGCTATGTTTTCCAAACGTATTGCAATGGACATATATTACTTTTGTAATTCGAAAAACACTCAATACTCTGAATGTTAACATTAAAACCAAACTTTTCACTACATTCAAACTTCATCTGCCAATTTTCAGATTGGTCGAATTGTAAATATACTACCTTGATTTGCGTGAAAGCTGAACACAGTATATAGTACACAGATAAGCATGACTTTTCTATTAGCATTTTCATTAATATACATTGTTGAGCTTTTCTCTATGCCAGTATTTCTCATTGTATAGTCTACAGCAGCACGGCCTGATAGAACTTTCTCTGATGATGACAACTGTCTCTAGACCTGTGCTGTCCAATACGGCAACCACCACCCACATCTGGCTAGTTTGAAAAAGCATAGTTTGAAGCACAAAGCATAGTTTGAAACCTCCTATATTATACACAAGCCTATATGATTAGATATATTCAGATACAAAACTTCAATTCATTTCCAGATGCTAATATAGACACACTTGCAAATAGTTAATGAGATACAGGTCATTGTGTTCAAGGTTTGTCTGGTAAGAGTGAGTGAATGAATAGACAAAGGGAAGTAAAATACTAGAATGAAATTAAATATGGGCTTGGTAATGGAGAAGGTAAGTTGGTAGATGAGAGGAATCACAACAGGAATGCTTTCTGCATTTGTATATAAGTAAATATGCCCCATTTTAGTGTTGGAGCACGCCATATACATCTGTAGCAAGAAATTTTTTAAAATTCCAAATACACACATCACAGAGGAACAACAAAATATCAGAGGTCAAACTTCTACATTGTAAACTGTATTTACCTTAAGAGTGCTGAAAAAGTGGGCTACTTTGGTTTTTAGAGGCCCAAGATACCAGTACCTGAGAAAGACCAAGATAAAAATGTAATTAGAATATTAAAAGAACTATCAATGTGCTAGATACCATTCATGACGGATAATACATTAGAATTACACCTTTACCATGAGTGTCTGCTCTGGAGGCTTGGAGACTGTGGTTTAGCATAAAAAAAAGTATTGCAGTAAGTTTTTAATCTGCATTTGAATACCATGTCAAACCGTACATAATTAGTTATACAGCAGCTAGATCCTTGCAATTTACAAGGGATATATAATCAGAGTCTCCTTGAATCTCTAAATTCACAGGTATCACTGTAATATATACTTTCCACCATGGAATACAGTTGAGTATACATTCTAAATGAGCGGAGAGTGATAAAGCCACAATGAGATGCAGTTGCTGGGTGCTGATGTATTACTCATGAGCTAAATGGCTGCATTCTGTACACCGTGTTCTCTCTCGCACACAAACATACAATTAAAATCTGTAAATCAGCATAACTTCACATTACTCATGTTATGCAGCTTGAAAATGGCAAATGTGAAATCTGGGAATGAAGAGGGTCTACTTCATATTGCTAAATACCTAAAAGCTACTGAAGAGAAAAAGATGCCTAGTTGGAATTAGAAAAGTGGCATAAAGTAGATTTCTCTCTTAAAACTTATCTCTGTCACCTACCAACCCATCTTAACTGCTCCCTATTTGTTTTGGATCAATATGTATTTATTTAGCACTTACTATGTATATGGAGGAAATGCAGCAATATAAAGAATATAAAATTCTTGCCTTTGAGGGCTCCTAATTTGAGAAAATAAGGCCCCCCCAAAGTAATAGAAAATAACAAATAAATAAACATATTTATATGACATGGTATAAACTGATCACTATTCATTGGTAAGGAGAGTCAAGAGGCACAAGAAATCATTAAGGGCCAAAAATTGAAGCAGCCACACTTGCATAATGAATGACACAAGAACAAAGTAAGGGCATGAGACCTAGAAACATGGGTTGGATTTAGATACATGAAAGAGGGAAGGAAATCATTCTAGGCAGAAGGAGTAGTAAAAGTACGGGAAACACTGAGAGTAATAGCCAGAGCAAAAGCTTTATTTAAAGCAAAGATACACAACTCTGTAATTAGGGGTGCTGACGGATTAAGTTGGGGCTTGAATGCCCAAATAAGGAGTTTAGCTATAGAATGAGCAATGTGGAACCACTCTAACTATTATCCAGGTAAGTACGGTGAGGCTATTAATGAGGGCTTTGACCATCTGATTTTTTTGTTTTTGTTATTTTGTTTCAAAGGTTACTCAATGATTTGCTTCTTTTCCCAGTTAGCCAGACAGAAACACATCCCATCCAAGGCAGTTTATTTCTAAACTGCCTACAGTTCCCTCCATCTGTATCAATAGCAAGTTCTGACACTGCACGTGCAATCTTCCTGAGGCCAGCTAGGAATTGGTTTCTCGCATCCCGATTATGTCTCTCATGACACACAGAGCGACTCAGTGCATGGTCCTAATCCAGGTGTAACCACCACCAGAATTTTAAAATTCACTGCTCGGAAATCAAACAGAATATGGGCCCACGTGTGATATTCCTAAAGGGCTGACCTATGCTTGTGCTCAGTACATTTAGAAAGCAATTTGCTCTCATCAGACCTTCTCAGGGGAAACTAAGCAATCCCTCTTGGTAAATTGCTGGCATTTGAGATTACAGATCAGACACAAAGATAACTTGTGGGATCAAGATAACCACGGCATACTTGCAAATAAAAGCTGTGAAATATTAAAGAACACAGTGTATGATATAACATAGTGATATCTCTCTTTGGACAGTCCACTGTCAGGAACTTCATTAGCAGGAATAACCAGTGGAACAAATGAGAGAAATTTCTGTAGGCACTTCCCTGGCAGTCCAGTGGTTAAAAGACTTCGCCTTCCAATGCAGGGGGTGCGGGTTCGATCCCTGGTAAGGGAGCTAAGATTCCACAGGCCACACGGCCAAAAAAACCAAAACATAAAACAGGAGCAATATTATAACAAAAATTCAATAAAGTTAAAAATGGTCACATCAAAAAAAAAAAACACAACAAAACAAAAAAAAATTTCTGTAAAGAAAATGAGCAGGAATGCCTACAATGTGAAAGCGGGGTTTCTTGATAAAAGCTGTGTGTGAGATCAATCATAATTCATTTAAACCATACTAAGATTGTAAGCCCGTTTTCAAGAAGAGGTAAAGAAAAACTAACACCCACCAGGCGAGGAGGGAACCTCACGCCGCGTCTGCTCAGCCCCACCTCAGGAAGCCCTGCCCAAGCGGCCTCTCCATGCAACAGAACAGGACACACCCTCTTTCCGAGCCAGGAGTCTATTCTACACGATGAATTCTCCAAAAATAAGCCTGTTCGCATGAAAAGCCAGCGGCGGCCCTCTAATCACCTCCTCCACAGGCCTGTTTCTTCCATCTCCCAACGCAGCCAGGCATCTGCCTTTCTTCCTCCTCTGAAAGAGGCGGCCTGGGGTCTGTGGATCTGCTAGGCTTTCAGAAAGAACACCTCTCGTGGGGGGTTGTGAAACCCGACGAGGGCTGTGAAAGCTCCACGAGGCTGTGGCCCCAGCAGTGCCTCTGACTTGGTACCCAGCTAATCAGGCCGCAGGAGGAGAGGCCAGCCAGTGCCCCTCCGGGCTAGCACGGCCTCACCCACGCTCACATACGACGTCTTGAAAGAGAGATGCCCGCTGCTCCTCTTGAGCTTCCGCCAGGCTAGCGTGGAGGAAACCGGAACTCTCCGCAGCCTCTCTGGCACGTAAGAACTTAAACCTCTACCTCTGTTATTCACACATAATTCAACCTAGATCACTACATATTGAAACCGCAAAGACAGGGACAGAATAAGAAGGTGTCTCAAAATCACCACACGTTAATACAGTGCCCCTTTACTTGCTAACTGAGACGCCAGCATCTCGGAAGGATCCCCATCGAAGGCCGGTCAGTGCAAACACTGGCTGTTCCTTTTCACCCTGGAAGTTAAACACATTTAATTTAAATTAATGACGACAATAACTTGGAACTCTCTACAGGTAAGTAACTGAGTGCTCAGTAAAAGTACTTAAATAAACTGTCCTGTAAAATGAAGCTAACTTTTTTGTATAGGCCTCATGAATCCGCTGGCAAGAAAATATAGTATCATACTTCAGACTGTAATCATTATGCTGATTCTTGGACCAATTAGTCGGGTCAGCCAGAATTTCTTCTCTCTCTTATACTTGTCCAAGGCAAAGATAATTTAAGCCTGCGTTCTCTTTGGAGGACCAAGAGCTATCAAGGAAGATCAGCAACCTGGTGTGTACTCCAGAATGTTTCACTTGGATATCTGAAAATACAGCCAGATATTTGTCATAACAAATCAGGATGAAAAGTGATTCAGATTCAGTCCAGTGCTTTATGTCCAAATACTGCATATAATAATCAGCAAGCTTCTAATAAATCAGTGAGTTGATTTAGCAATATATAGAAAACACACAATTGAGCCACTGCCTCCAAGTGTTTACACTTCATCATGGGCTTTCCTATATGAAAATATATACACCAGGATTCTGAAAGGGACTTTCCCGGTAGCTCAGAATTGCAGCTGAAGCCCAAGGGTACCCCACATTCTAAAGAGAGCTGCCAAATGCCAGACACAACTCCACAGAATTTGCTAAGCAGGCACAGAACCAGCTCGGTTTCCACCATACAATCATTAGAACCAGGGTAAGCAGAAGATTAGGAACTGGAGGAGAATCCTTGGCACTGTAAGTTGTTGGCCTAGAGAAAGCGTCTAAGTCTTCTTAGGAGAGGTAGTCCTTCCCCACTCAGTCCCACTTTCACTCCTGTTCCCGCTACACTGAAACAAGTGAGGGTTTTCTAGGCAGATCACACATGAATAGGGCCAGCCTACCAGTAAAAGACACTGGCCTCTCATTCCTTGGTTGTGTATCTGTTGAAGCAGATTTCCTTTTCTGCTCTCTGTACCTGCTTAAGCAAGAGAAGAAGGAGCTAGAGGGAAAGGAGCTACAGGGAAATGGCAGAGCAAAGAGGTGATGGTAAGGTAACCCACTACTGGCACAGCAAGGATGTATTAGTCTCCTGGGTGCCTAGTGCATACTGTGGAAGACAGCAGGGCTTGAGCCATCCTGACTATACTAAGCTAATCATTCATTCATTCTTTTTTCATGAATCAACATTAACGGATACATATTATATATTAGGAACTAGTGATAAAAAATGTCCTCAAAGAGCTCAAGGTATAACGGGGGGTAGAAAGACACAGACAATAACAACACAATGCAGTAGGTTCAAAGAACAGAGATGTGTATCAAGTATTATGAAAGTACAGAGCAGGTGCAACTGTATAGTGAGTGAGGGAGCCAAGGAGATGGATGGTCAGGGAAAACACAATATAAGTTTTAAGACAAACCATAAATTTTAAAGAATAAGGTAAAATCTGAACAGACTGATTACTAGTAAGGAGACTGAATCAATAGAAACCTCTCAACAAACAAAAGCCCAGGACCAGACAGTTTTACTGGTAAATTTTACCAAACATTCAAAGGAGAATTAATACCAATCCTTTTCATACTCTTCCAAAAAACAGAAGAGGAAGGAATTCTTCCAAACTGATTTTTTGAGGCCAGCATTACCCTGATACCAAAACCAGACAAGGACAATACAAGAAAACAAAATTAAAGGCCAATATTCCTGATGAACATAGATACAAAAACCCTCAACAAAATATTAGCAAACCAAACTCAAACATACATTAAAAGGATCACACACCATAAATCAAGATTTATTCCATGGATGCAAGGATGGTTCAACATCTTCAAATCAGTCAGTATGATATGCTACATCAACAAAATGAAGGATGAAAATCATATGATCATTTCACTAGATGCAGAAAAAGTATGTGATAAACTTCAACACTGATTTATGATAAAAACTCTCAACAAAGTGGGTATAGAGGGAACATACCTCAACATAATAAAAGGCCATATATGACAAGACCATAGCTAACATCCTACTCAACAGTAAAAAGTCTTTCCTCTAAGATTTTGAACAAGAAAGATGCCTACCCTTACCACTTTTATTCAACATAGTATTGGAAGTGTTAGAGCAATTAGGTAAGAAAAAGAAATAAAGCCATCCAAATTGGAAAGGAAGAAGTAAAACTATCATGATTTATGGATGACATGACAGAACTAATAAATTCAGTAAAGTTGCAGGATACAAAATCAATACACAAAAATCTGTGGCATTTCTATACACTAATAACAAACTATCAGAAAGAGAAATAAAGAAAAGAATCCCATTTACAACTGCATCAAAAGAATAAAATATCTAGGAGTAAATTTAAACAAGGAGGTGAAACTGAAAACTACAAGACATTAATGAAAGAAATTGAAAATGGGAAGATATTCTGTGCTCCTGGATTGGAAAAATTAATGATGTTCAAATGTCCATACTACCAAAAACAATCTGTAGATTCAATGCAATCCCTACCAAAATTCCAAAGACATTTTTCAAAGACATAGAACATATAATCCTAAAATTTGTATGGACCCACAAAGAAACCCCAAACAGGCAAAGCTATCCTGAGAAAGAAGAACAAAGCTGGAGGTATCACACTCCCTGATTTCAAACTATATTACAAAGCTATAGTGATTAAAACTGCATGGTATTGTCATATAAACAGACACATAAATCAACAAAGAGCCCAGAAATAAACCCACACATATATGGTAAATTAATTTATAACAAAGGAGCCAAGAATATACAATGGGGAAAGGACAGTCTCTTCAATAAATGATCCTAGGAAAACTGGACAGTCACATGCAAAAGAATGAAACTGGACCACTATCTTACACCACATAAAAAGATTAATTCAAAATGGATTAAAGACTTCAATATAAGACCTAAAACAATAAAGCTCCTAGAAGAAAACATAGGGGGTAAGCTTCCTGACATAAGTCTTGGCAATGATTTTTAAATTTGACACCAAAAGCAAAAGCAACTAAAGCAAAAACAAATAAGTGGGGCTACATCATACTAAAAACCTTCTGTTCAGCAAAGGAAACCATCAACAAAATAAAAAGGTAACCTACTGAATGGGAGAAAATGTTTGCAAATCGTATATCTGATAAGGGGTTAATATCCAAAAAATACAAAGAACTCATATAACTCAACAGAAAAAAAAAAAAAGCAAGCCACTTGAAAAATGGGCAAAGCATAGAAACAGACATACTGATGCCCAGCATCATTAATCATCAGAGAAAGGCAAATGAAAACCACAGTGAGATAACACCTCACACCTATTAGAATGGCTATCATCAAAAAGACAAGAAAAAACAAGTGTTGTTGAGAATGTGGAGAAAAGGGAAACTTTGTGCACGCTGGTGGGAATGTAAATTGGTGCAGCCACTATGGAAAACAGGATGGAAGTTCCTCAAAGAATTAAAAATAGACCTACCATGTGATCCAGCAATTCCACTTCTAGGTATTTATCCAATGAAAACACAAACGTTAACTCAAAAGATATATGCAACAGACACCGCAGAAATACAAAGCATCATAAGAGACTACTACAAGCAACTCTATGCCAATAAAATGGACAACCTGGAAGAAATGGACAAATTCTTAGAAAGGTAGAACCTTCCAAGACTGAACCAGGAAGAAACAGAAAATATGAACAGACCAATCACAAGTAATGAAATTGAAACGGTGATTAAAAATCTTCCAACAAACAAAAGTCCAGGACCAGATGGCTTCACAGGTGAATTCTATCAAACATTTAGAGAAGAGCTAACACCCATCCTTCTCAAACTCTTCCAAAAAAACTCCCAAACTCATGCTATGGGGCCACCATCACCCTGATACCAAAACCAGACAAAGATACTCCAAAAAAAGAAAATTACAGACCAATATCACTGATGAATATAGATACAAAAATCCTCAACAAAATACTAGCAAACAGAATCCAACAACACATTAAAAGGATCATACACCACGATCAAGTGGGATTTATCCCAGGGATGCAAGGATTCTTCAATATACCCAAATCAAGCAATGTGATACACCATATTAACAAATTGAAGAATAAAAACCATATGATCATCTCAATAAATGCAGAAAATGCTTTCGACAAAATTCAACACCCATTTATGATAAAAACTCTCCAGAAAGTGGGCATAGAGGGAACCTACCTCAACATAATAAAGGCCATATATGACAAACCCACAGCCAACATCATTCTCAATGGTGAAAAGCTGAAAGCATTTCCTCTAAGATCAGGAACAAGACAAGGATGCCCATTCTCGCCACTATTATTCATCATAGTTTTGGAAGTCCTAGCCACGGCAATCAGAGAAGTAAAAGAATAAAAGGAATACAAATTGGAAAAGAAGAAGTAAAACTGTCACTGTTTGCAGATGACATGATACTATACATCGAGAATCCTCAAGATGCCATCAGAAAACTACTAGAGCTAATCAATGAATTTGGTAAAGTTGCAGGATACAAAATTAATGCACAGAAATCTCTTGCATTCCTATACACTAACAACGACAGATCAGAAAGAGAAATTAAGGAAACAATCCCATTCACCATTGCAACAAAAAGAATAAAACACCTAGGAATAAACCTGCCTAAGGAGGTAAAAGACCTGTACTCAGAAAACTATAAGACACTGATGAAAGAAATCAAAGATGACACAAACGGAGAGATATACCATGTTCTTGGATTGGAAGAATCAATATTGTGAAAATGACTATACTACCCAAAGCAATCTACAGATTCAGTGCAATCCCTATCAAATTACCAGTGGCATTTTTTACAGAACTAGAACAAAAAATCTTAAAATTTGTATGGAGACACAAAAGCCCCCAAATAGCCAAAGCGGTCTTGAGGGAAAAAAACGGAACTGGAGGAATCAGACTCCCTAACTTCAGACTATACTACAAAGCTACAGTAATCAAGACAATATGGTACTCGCACAAAAACAGAAATATAGATCAATGGAACAGGATAGTAAGCCCAGAGATAAACCCACGCATCTACGTCAACTAATCTATGACAAAGGAGGCAAGGATATATAATGGAGAAAAGACAGTCTCTTCAATAAGTGGTGCTGGGAAAACTGGACAGCTACATGTAAAAGAATGAAATTAGAACACTCCCTAACACCATACACAAAAATAAACTCAAAATGGATTAGAGATCTAAATGTAAGACCGGACACTATAAAACTCTTAGAGGAAAACATAGGAAGAACACTCTTTGATATAAATCACAGCAAGATCTTTTTTGATACACCTCCTAGAGTAATGGAAATAAAAACAAAAATAAACAAATGGGACCTAATGAAACTTAAAAGCTTTTGCACAGCTGCACAGAACCTACAAACAAGACAAAAAGACAACCCTCAGAATGGGAGAAAATATTTGCGAACGAATCAACGGACAAAGGATTAATCTCCAAAATATATAAACAGCTCATGCAGCTCAATATTAAAAAAACAAACAACCCAATCCAAAGATGGGCAGAAGACCTAAATAGACATTTCTCCAAAGAAGACATACAGATGGCCAAGAAGCACATGAAAAGCTGCTCAACATCACTAATTATTAGAGAAATGCAAATCAAAACTACAATGAGGTATCACCTCACACCAGTTAGAATGGGCATCATCAGAAAATCTACAAACAACAAATGCTGGAGAGGGTGTGGAGAAGAGGGAATCCTCTTGCACTGTTGGTGGGAATGTAAATTGATACAGCCACTATGGAGAACAGTATGGAGGTTCCTTAAAAAACTAAAAATAGAATTACCATATGACCCAGCAATCCCACTACTGGGCATATACTCTGAGAAAACCATAATTCAAAAAGACACATGCACCCCAATGTTCACTGCAGCACTATTTACAATAGCCAGGTCATGGAAGCAACCTAAATGTCCATCGACAGACGAATGGATAAAGATGTGGTACATATATACAATGGAATATTATTCAGCCACAAAAAGGAATGAAATTGGGTCATTTGTAGAGACATGGATGGACCTAGAGATTGTCATACAGAGTGAAGTAAGTCAGAAAGAGAAAAACAAATATCGTATATTAACGCATATATGTGGAACCTAGAAAAATGGTACATGTGAACCGGTTTGCAGGGCAGAAATAGAGACCCAGATGTAGAGAACAACCTATGGACACCAAGGGGGGAAAGTGGTGGTGGTGGGGTGGCGGTGGGATGAATTGGGAGATTGGGATTGACATATATACACTCATATGTATAAAATGGATAACTAATAAGAACCTGCTGTATAAAAAATTTTAAAAATAAAAAAAGTTACATGCACCCCCATGTTCATTGCAGAATTAATTACAATAGCCAAGATATGGAAACAACTTAAGTGTCCATCGACAGATGAATGGATAAAGAAACTGTGGCATGCACACACACACGCGCGCACGCACACACACACAGATTCAGGAATATTATTTAGCCATAAAATAGAATGAAAACTTGCCATTTGGGACAACATGGGTGGACCTTGAGGGCACTGTGCTAAGTGAAGTAAGTCAGAGGAAGACAAATACTGTATGATCTCTCTTATATGTGAAATCTAAAAAAACAAAAAATAACAACAAAGAAAACAAGCTTATAGATGATACAGAAAACAGACTGGTGGTTGACAGAGGCAAGGAATGGGGGTGGGAGGAATTTTTTAATGCAATCTAACTATGTTTTTTGATCCAGCATTTATATGTATGTGTATCTGTATCTATATCTATATCTGTATAATTCCTGGATTCATTCTTTTATCTATTCATTATAATTTTTGCAGATCTACCTAGGAGGGTCCCAAGAGTGAGTTAAGCACTATATAGTATTGAAAGAGAAGGAACGAGGCTGAATCATACAGTACTGGACTAGGGAAGATGCATGCTAATTAAAAAAAAGAGAGCGAAATCAGGTCCCTTGAGGAAGGACACTATATTACAGTAATAAGTGCATACTATAGTGATTTCCGCAGTCCTTCCCCAAAAAGGAAAAATAAATAAAGCACCTGGATTGGGGAGGGTGGGAAGAAAGTAGAGAGAAAGAAAAGAAACGAGGAGAAAGGGCGCTCTAGCCTAAGGGAGAGAATTAACACTATGTGAATAGTTTGCTGTGTCAATGGGAACATTTCCCAAATGTTTCTTAAGATGTTAAGTGTTACAGCTGATGATGATGATGATAGAAGATTCCATGTTGAAATAAGTTGGGAAATATCAAACTTATTTGGTTTGAAAGAAGTTATGTTTACTGCAATTCTTCTTAGAGTCTTTAATATGTTAATGTACATTATAAATTTCCAAAAGAAGAAATACAATATACAGCTTTCCTGGTTGTTAACTGTTCAGCCCTTCTCTGGGAAGACATCTTGCATAAGTAATATTCCTTAGGGAAATGCTGTTCTAAAGCATGCAGTGGAAGCAAGAAGTGCTGAGCTAAGTACTCAAGATTTCCTGACTGGTGCTCTAAAACCATTTTCCCTTCCTTCATGTAGGGGGAAGAATTTTGGGACTCTTCTGTTAAGATTAACCGAAAAGCCTTGCAGCCTTAAGGTTCCACGGAATTGAGTTGCTATGTTCCAGCAAGGGGGTAGGAAAGGAGTGTGAAGAATGTGAAGAGTCTAGAAAAGCAGACGGGCACGGAGCCCTCAGGATTCAGCAGAGGCCTGAGGGTCAGTAGTGGAGACCCTGGTCCCAGTTGGAGGACACACGAGCACAGGAAAAATAAGCAAGGTCAGCTGGACAGAGTGGAAGCCAACAGACAAAGCACCACTGTATCTTAGGCCAGTGAAGTTCTGGGCGATAGTCAGATTATGAGATGGAGAGATCAGAAAACAAGAACAGATACTGTACAGAAAGACAGGCACACAGCCAGATCTTAGCAGCAAAGGAGATAAGCTGCTCCAAGTCAGAGGCTCCCCTGGACAGAGTAAATCGCTGCAGGGAAATGGCCTCATGCTCTGCAGAGGAAAACAACTGGGAGAGCTGGTTGGAACAGAATTTAAGGAACAGTGACAGGAAAACGATCCTGGTCAACTAGACAACTGCCCGACCTATGGATTTTAGGGATTCTAGATGAAGAAAAAGAATCAAGGCAGAAGGAGCTCAGCAGCAGCTCTAAGCATCGTCGTATGAGAATGATCAGAGCTGGGGCTTTAACAGAAGGAAGCCAGGAATGAAAGACAGGGGAAAGGGGAAGAGTCTCACTCTCACCACCTCCCGTACCTTCCTCATTTGGTTCTGGGTTGGCAGGGTCTGAGTCCAACTGAGAGACCAAAAAGAAAGAACTAGGAAGAATTCCATAAATCTTTACAGTAGTTACTTTAAAGTCAAGTTCCAGGCATTGTAGATGTCCACATGGGAAAACTGCCCTTTAAAAATCATGTGACAGGCCAAGAGTGATCCCACCTAGACAAAGCAGTGAAGGAAAAAGCAATGGGCTGTAAGACAGAAAATCCTTATTCTACTTCTGTCTACAGCACAACTAGTCATACGATCAGATAACCCTTTTTTAAAAATCTGTCCAGTGAAGATACTAATACACATCTTGCCTCCCTCACTGAGTTAGAAGTCCTAAGGAGATGCGAACTCACACTATACAATGAAAACATAAAGCACTATTATAGCTTCCAAGGACTATTTCTTTTATTTTTGGAGAATCTTCCATTATATGTTTAATTGTGTTTCAGTTTGTTTTTTAAAAGAAGAGGAATCTGGTATCAGGCTTCATCTGCAATGCTTTTCACCACATTCTGAAAGCAATTTCCAGAAATAAAGAAAAAAGAGAAGACAAATTCAGCCTAGCTGGGTGCCTCAGAAACAACAGTAGAGGCTACTATACTATGTTTTCTAGGAATTGATTTTAAAAGTTTTCTGCTTCCTGGGGTGTGTTACCAATATACAGAGCCTGTGGTAAATTTGATACTGGTTTCATCAATTCACAGAATCAGTATGTTTGAAAGAAAAAGAAAAAAGAAGACAAGAGACATTTAAATGCAAGCACAGTCAAGAATGTTCAGTTAAATCCTAATTACTCTGGAATGTATTACTTCTCACACATAAATAAGAAGCAGTAAATCACTCAGTTACTAAGAGATCTACCCTGATTCACTCCTTTGACAGCAACAATACTTTAAAATAATGGATGCTGATCTGTAGTCTCTTTTCCAGGCTAACATTCCTTTCAGCACATTTTGTGAAAACGATTAAGCTTTATTAGATGCTAAAGAATCAATTGCAACTTAAATCACTTTTATCCTGACCAACAAGGTCATGGTGGAGAGTCCAGATATCACTGCATAAAGCACAAAGGAAAATAAAAGGGAAATGGGTTGCAAGCTCACGGGTTCATCAACTGTAAACGTGCATATAGCAAATGCCATATAACTAGGAACGACATTTTAGGATTGAAGTTTGGAATCATGACACAGTACAGAGCCTTCTTCCACAGATACTAGGACACTTGCATGAATATAAAATGTGCATAGCCTTTGAAGGAAAACCTGAATGTAGCTGGTACATTCTAAGGCTAAACCTGAGTAAAGTATGCAGGATTCACTGTTTATAGGATTATTTGGCTTTATGGCTCAGCCTTCTTAGGAACCTGCCTTTTCCAGGGGGAAAAAGAAGAAATTTAGATGAAGAAGGAATAGATACTTAACTACCATCAAGCGAGAATATCTTTTCCCTAGGAATTAAACCCTTTTTAGAGAGAAGATTCTGATCAGGAATCAGGAATGGCTATTGGGTCTTCTTCCCTCCAAAATTTTAATTTTGGTAAGATGTCAAACCAAAAAACCTTTTATACGTGCAATGAACACCATATTTACCTCTCACCCAGCTTCACCAGGCCAACATTTCCCCACATTAGCTTTATCTCTGTGTGTATAGTTTGTAGTATTGTTAAATCATTTGCAAATAAATTGCAGGCTTCATGGCCTTTCACTCCTAAATATTTCAGCATGTATCTCCCAAGAACAAGGACATACACAGACATAACCATAACACCACTGTCACTCTCAAGAAATCTCACACTGGCATATAACATCTAATATATCATCCATATTAAAATATCTCTGATATCTTTTACGGCTGACACTGTTTTTCATTTTTCCAGTCCAGGATCTCATACTGGACTTCATTATGATATTTCTTTAGTTTCCCTTAATCTTGAACAGCCTATCTTCTTTTAGATTTCATGACATTGACATTTTTGAAGAAGCCAAATCAATGGTTGTTTTTAGGATGTCCTACAATTTGGATTTGATTGTTTTCTCACTATTAGATTCAGTTAGGTTAAGACTAATGTTTTGGGCAGAAAACTACATAGGTGATGTTGTATCCTTCTCGATATATCACATCAGGAGGCAGATAATGTCCATCTGTCCCATTACTGGTGATGCTGTTTGATCACTTGGCTAAGGCAGTGTGTGCTAGATCTCTCTACTATAAAGGTACTTTTTCCCTTTGTAATTATTAAGTAACTTGCGATAATTTGAGACTGTGTGGATATTTGTTTCTCAACGACCTTTTATCCAATGTGTGTAGCATCCATTGATGATCCCTGTTTGAATTAATGATTTCACTAGTGATTGCCAAATGGTAATTCTCTAACTCTGTCGTATCTTATACATTTACAATTTGGCAATTCTTCTGTAACATAACTATAGATTCACAGATTCATCATTTTTATTTAATGTATTATAATCCACTAGCATTATTCTTTTTGATGTTCAAACTATCCCAAAATTGGCCAATAGGGTACCATCAGGCTGGCTCCTATTTTGTGTTGTCTTCATTCGTTTTTGAGTAGTTCTTTGCCTTATTCTTGCCCTGCCTCTGAAAGACATCTTTTCACAGAATCCTCGTAAGTTTTATTAGGGAATGGTATTTAGAGACCAAAATCTGGATGCCAGATATGCTAACTGTTGTTGGGTGTCACTGCCTTTAGGCCCCTTCAGTGGGCAAAGCGAGCAAATATCTTTCTAGAATAATTCATGAGTTTATCTACAAATCGGTAAGAAAATGTTAGACAACCCAATAGAAAAATGGGAAGTTCTGTTCCTCTCTAGGATGTAGGAAGCAACAAAGAACATTGTTCCCACCCTACAAATGAGAAAAAGCCTGATAATCTACAGAATCATAATTATTCTTAAGCCCATCAGAGAGCTGACAATGCAAGACAACCAAGTAACCTGAATTCCAAAGAGAAGGCCCTCCAAAAGACAGATGGGTCACGAGAAAGGTTTCGCCTTTGGCAGAGCATGAGATAGAGAGGTGGCCACCATACAAACAGGTGAGACGAAATCGGGTGCTGTCCTAAGTGCGTTATATTTATTAGCTCTTTTAATACTCAAAACAACCATATAAAACAGAAAAATTACTTGTGGGCCAAAGGTAATCAACAGAGGAACTAAAAATCATGATACAACTATACTGAGAGGTGATACAGAGGACTTCTGATAAGAGGCCAAGAGATAAGGTCTAAAACTGATAAACCAAAAAGTAGTATTATATACTTAAACTGAATTATACACCTAAAAATCGTTCTGATGGTAAATTTCATGTTTTGTGGGGTTTTTTTTTTTTTTTAACCACAATTTTAAAAAGTAGCATCACGAGCATACTGATTAGTGATAACTAGAATAAACAGGTAAAATTATCTTCTCTGGGGGGTTATACTTCAGATAGGAAAGGGTAAGAAGAGGGACAGTTGTTTTCCTTATAATCTTACTTGAACTACTACATTTTTTTTTAAAGTATGTATTACTTTGTTAATTTTTTCAAACTCTGATGAAAAGATCTTACCTTGATCTGCAAGACATCAAGTGGAACTGTCTCTCCTTTCACAATGGCAAGTGTAGCATCTGTAATATGTCTAAAAGATAACAAGAAGGAAATGATCATGTTGTGAAAAATAAGCAACACCTCCCCCAACACACACACACACACACACAGAACCACACTCCTACCCAGAGTACTAATAGCTGGGTCAAGAAAAAGACAAATTCCTTCAAAATACTCCAAGAAATCAGAACAAAGGTGTATAAAAGAATTACTGATACAAATCTAGTGGAAGGCTCTGATACAGACTCAAAGAGAAGGCTTTGGCAAAGAGAAGTTTATACAAGGCACCAATCATTTATTTACTTCACATTTATTGAGTCTCTACATTGTGTCTGACTTTTATCACTGGAAAATATGATAAATAAATAATAATATAACATCTTTCATTCATTGTAAGAGAATGAAAGTCAAGCACTTCAAAAACCATATTCCTTTTTACTCTAATAATCTGAAGGATAGCTAAAGGACAGGATTTGCTGGAGTTATCTTAGCAAAATATAATAAATTCCCAAAATATACACATTAATTCCAATGCTTGGATTACATTCTGGGTTCCCTAGGAAGCAAACTGAAACTTAAGAAACAGCCTACTTTACTTTCTCATATTTCTCTATCAACATATCTTTATCCCATTTTCCCTCCAATACAGTTGCTATCTGGGAAGTAGGTAGCAGTTTAGAAAATGAGATTCAATTTAGGAGAAAGCAAGACACATGATCACCAGTTTAGATTAATTTGATATGAATACATTAATTTCAAAGGAAGTTATTAGAAAGACTCCTAAAGCTTTGTGCTTGCTCTGAGTAATACCTAGCGCATTAAGAGGTTTAAGAAGTGCTTTTGAGAGGCTGACCTTTAAAAAATGTTCCAACTGAAAAATGCCTTTTTCTATTAATTTTTTTTTTCAAACTTCCTTGGCAGAAGATGGTTAAAATGCAACCTTAAATTTATCATTCTCCAGCAATAATTGAAAGTTCTAAATAAAGCAGCACTGTAGCACGAAACAGCTATTTTTTAGGATTATTTATCTGCAACATTCCAAATTCAAAATTCCTTTTTCTTCTGTAGTAATTATGGTACAACAAATCTTGACAGCAATGCAAAAAGCAAAGCCTTGTTCTTTTAAGTAGCCTCAGGCATCTGCCATGTTAAGAGGTCTACAAAATTATGAACCCAGGGCAGACTGACTTAATTATTAAGAGCCCTGGGGCATGCTTATAAATTAAGTTTTATAAATCTTTAAATTATAAATAGAAGCAGCAACAACATTAGTTTAACTACAGGGAAAATCAGCTCCTAAAAAACTGAAGGCTATCTAAGACCCTGAGAGCAGCCACACCGCACAGACACTGACTTTTGGATAGGTGAGGCGTTCTCTAAGGGACATGTCCTACTTCGGCATCACTGGCATATCTGGTAATGCTGGCAAGCAGTTCTAATAGTCTATACTGACAGGCGGAAAGAGTAGCTAGCTAAAGTAACCAAGACCCAAACCAGATAGGATTTGTCTCAGATAAGAAAAAATGTTTAATTCATTGTTTGTCATATTTATAGCCCCTCAGAAATTCTAAACTGGGAAAAAAAATATGGCAAACTGAAATGCCACATTAGGCTGCAGGATGATTGGTAAAGAGCTGAACACTCCCCATCAGACTAAGGCTTGAAGCATGAGACACGTTTTAATAAAGGCCTGATATGTGTCAACCCTTATGCCTGGTGTTTGATATATGGCGCAAGGTTTTTATCTAAAAAAAAAAAAAAAAAAAAAGTTAAAAGATAAAAGATGACTCCTAAAACGACAACAGCAAAAATAAATCCACAAAACCTGCCTATTCAAAATCCCAAAGCAGAACTGGACAGCAACATGCAAAAGAATGAAACTAGACCACTAGCTTACACCATACACAAAGATTAGCTCAAAATGGATTAAAGAATTGAATGTAATAAGACCTGAAACCATAAAACTTCTAGAAGAAAACATAGAGGGTAAGCTTCTTGACATAAGACTTGGCAATGATTTTTGAATCTAACACCAAAAGCAAAAGCAATAAAAGTAAAAATAAGTAAGTGGGGCTACATGATACTAAAAACCTTCCGTGCAGCAAAGAAAACCATCAACAAAATGAAAAGGCAACCTACTGAATGGGAGAAAATATCTGCAAATCATATATCTGGTAAGTGGTTAATATACAAAATATATAAAGATCTCATACAACTCAACAGAAAAAAAAATCCACTTGAAAAATGGGTAGATAACTGGAATCGACATTTTTCCAGAGAAGACATACAGATGTCCAACAGGTACATGAAAAGATGCCCAGCATCATTAACCATCAGGGAAATGCAAATCAAAACACAATGAGACATCACCTCACACCTGTTAGAATGGCTATTACCAAAAAGATAAGAAGGGCTTCCCTGGTGGCGCAGTGGTTGAGAATCTGCCTGCCAATGCAGGGGACACGGGTTCATGCCCTGGTCTGGGAAGATCCCACGTGCCGCGGAGCAGCTGGGCCCGTGAGCCACAATTACTGAGTCTGTGCGTCTGGAGCCTGTGCTCTGCAACAAGAGAGGCCGCGATAGTGAGAGGCCCGTGCACCACGATGAAGAGTGTCCCCCGCTTGCCGCAACTGGAGAAAGCCCTCACACAGAAACGAAGACCCAACACAGCCATAAATAAATAAATAAATACTTAAAAAAAAAAAAGATAAGAAATAACAAGTATTGTAGAGGATGTGGAGAAAAGGGAACCCTCCTGCACTGTTGCTGGGAATGTAAATTGGTGCAGCCAGTATGGAAAACAGTATGGAGGTTCCTCAAAGAATTAAAAATGGAACTACCATATGATCCAGCAATTCCACTTCTGGGTATTTATCCGAAGAAAGCGAAAACACTAACTCAAAAGATATATTCACCCGTGTTTGCTGTTCAGCATTAGCTAAGATACAATACAATAGCTAAGATATGGAAACAAGCTAAGTGTCCGTTGACAGATGAATGAATAAAGAAGATGTGATATATATGTGAGATACATATATATAAACATTTGTGTGCACACACACACATACACTGGAATACTATTCAGCAACAAAAAAGAATGAAATTTTGCCATCTGCAACAACACTGATGGACTTGGAGGGTATTATACTAAGTGAAGTAAGTCAGACAGAGAAAGACAAATACTGTATGATATCTTATATGTGGGTGGCATCTTTAAAAAAAAAAAACAAGGGACTTCCCTTGTGGCGCAGTGGTTAAGAATCCACCTGCCAATGCAGGGGACACGGGTTCGAGCCCTGGTCCAAGAAGATCCCATATGCCACGGAGCGACTAAGCCCGTGCGCCACAACTACTAAGCCTGCGCTCTAGAGCCTGCAAGCCACAACTACTGAAGCCTGCGTGCTAGAGCCCGTGCTCCACAACAAAAAGAAGCCACTGTAACAAGAAGCCCATGCACCGCGAGGAAGAGTAGCTCCCGCTCGCAGCAACTAGAGAAAGCCTGCGTGCAGCAACGAAGACCCAATGCAGCCAAAAAATAAATAAAATTAAATTAAAATTAAAAAAACAAGTTCATAGATGATACAGAGAACAAATTGATGGTTGTCAGAGGTGGGGTGTGGGAGGTTGGTAAAAAGGGTGAAGGGAGTCAAGTTATAAAATAAGTCAGTCATGGGGATGGAACGTATAGCATGGCAACTAACAATAAGACTGTATTACATGTTTGAAAGTTTTTAAGAGAGTATATCTTAGAAGTTCTCATCACAAGGAAAAACAATTCTGTAACTATTGAATGGTGACAGATGTTAACTATAATTATTGTGGTGGCATACAAATATCAAATCATCGTGTTATACACCTGAAACTAATATAATGTTTTATGTCAACTATACCTCAATCTAAAATAAAAATCCTAAAGCAGAAAAAAAAATCCAAAACAGAAAATCACCTGAGTATTATTATTGTTATTGATTCTAGAAGGTTATAACAAGAAATGTCTTGAGAAGATTTCAATTCATTCATTCAACAAATATTTTTTATTGACCTCCCCCAATGTATCACAAAGCTTACGTTAAAGATCAGGCAACTGACAATGAGAACCTGCCTGAAAATGATTTGTCCAAGATTATATTTTTAATCACTGTCAAAGCCACGACTCAAATTCAAGATTCCCATCTTCTTGAAAGACTAAATCTTTGTTTACATAATGCTTTCGAAAAAAAACTTGCCTGACTCCTGAGGACACTGTTAGACTCACAACAATTTAATTTAATGTCAGGGCTGCACTACTTTCTCTGTCTACTTTATCCACACTGCCTTCTACTTTTGGCATTCCCTAAAGGATGTAACTATATTTGGTTGTTTTAGCTACTTATATTATCAAGGTAATGGAGCCAAGGCTGCTGCTGGCCCAGTCTCCACAGGGAACTTGCTATTTGTCATCATGCATACTTAAAGCAAACAAATGATCACTGCAAATATGTCTTCACCAGAGAATCTTACAACACAAAAGCACACAAACAGTATGCTTGGATCAGTGAAGCTATCTTCTTAAGTGGCAGAAGGACATCAGTATTCATCTCCATACCTGACCTGAGGACTTAACATTAGACCACCAGGGTCCCACAACCCAACAGAGAAACTTCCCAATCAACCCAACGCTTGAACTCTGATCTCTTCCTCTTAATGATCTGAAGTTTCAGGCTATCAAAACTCAAAAAGAAAATTATATCACACGTGTGAATTTTCCATTCCCAGGCTCGCTCACCCACAAATGCTACCATCCCACATTGACAACCTACTGGACTTTGTTTCCACTTTCGGCAAACAGTGTCTGACTCAAACTACTGGTCTGGCCCAGTGGGATAAATCCAATGGGAATCTTACTGAAGGTAGCCTGGCGGGGAAGAAAACAAGAGCAAAGTTTTATTGTCATGGTCAGAAAATGAGGTTGAATAGAGAGGCACAGGTGTGTCCACTATGACAAAGTAACTGACCCTGGGCCTGCCTCCCAGCCTTCCTTCCCACACCCCTAGACCAGCAACCAGGTAATACTGACGAAGCAGGTTCTAGAACAAGGCAGTTCATGAAAACAACATACCTTCAAATTTGGAAGGAATATTTGGGTGCTCACTAATGGCAACAGGTTGAAAGAAATTTGGTTAAGAAAATGAGGGTCTTAGATATTAGATAAGTGCATGATTGTGACAGACTGTATTATATTGCCACACTATTTGACAAAGTTGCAGATAGAATTCAACTAAAAATGTCTAACATTTGTACACTGACTGAGGACAGGTGAAAGTGCCTTATAAACTACCTCAAGTATAAACAAGGCTAAGAGAATAAGCAAGGTCAAGTAGCAGAAGAATGGCATAGTAGAGGACTTAATTAAAGGCCACAAATAGACAGATACCATAAGGTTCCTAAAGATTATTTTGAGCTCAGTCTACTATTACCAAAGGGACTGGGAAGGATCTTCTTTCTTGTTGTTACTTATAAAATATTTTATCACACTTTTCTACAATAATTTAAAGTAATCTTACAAATACCCATGTACCCAAGACCCAGATTTAACAAATATTACATTTTGCCATATTTGCTTCAGAGTTTTAAGAAATAAAGTGATGCAGATACAATTCAAGTCCCTTCTCCTCCTACTCCCCTTTCCCTTCCCAGAGGAAGCCTTTATCGTGAGGTTGGTGTGATTCCTTTCCATCCACATTGTTATCCTTTTACTACATAGTTTAGGCATCTATTAAGAGTATCTTTGTTTTCTGAATTTTAAAACTTTGTAGAAATGCATAACATACTTTGGCAACCTGCCTTTTTTTATTGAATATTTTTTAGATTTACCACGTAGATATTTATAAACCTAGTTCATTCATTTTAACTGTTGTATGCCTTCCAATATATGAATATACCACAATTTATTAATGAAGGAATCCTTTGAAGAAAAGATTCTATAGAGAAATTTTATATTTTAAACAACTCTTGGTAAAAGCCATTGGATACCCTGGATTCCCAAAGCAGAAAAGTCCACCATGAGTTAATAAAAGTGTTCTATGACATAGGCAGAAGTACTTTATTTTCTAAAATCCGAGGAAGCACAACTTGTGCCCATCTTAAAATATAAAAAGGGGAGAAAGGGTAAAAGAAAGAAATAAAGAGAGATAAAAAGAACAGGAAAGTAAAAGTCAAAATGCAATTATTCTTATTTTAAAGCTCACCTCATCTGCTCTTCGAAGAACTCCAGTTATAACCTACAAATGTTTTAAAAAAATTATTATGAACAACTTGTATTTCCTTTATCATAAAAGAATTGGATTCAATTTTCATGGACCACAAACTTGTTCCTGTTTTCTTCCTAGAAACTATGTCAAAAGATGTATTGGCTCTTAAAACACAAACTATTCTCCAATAAGATCAGAGCTAGATTAGACTTTATTCTCCACCTAGGATCAATAGTACTATAAAGGCTAAGATAAAATAATTATAAAACTTCTACATTATATTAGTAAAATTACGTTTTAAGTTCTATAAGATGGGTATAAATGTGATGTACACATCAATTATACTAAAGATCCTAGTTTCCTACTATGAAGTACACATATCGGAAAAAAAAAACAGCACTTTGCTACACTCAGAGAGAAGCCTGCTCTCAATAAATGTTTCTTACGGATGAATATGAAGACAAGGGAGATTTTATTCCCTCTATAAAAAGACATTTTTAATTTGAATTTTTACTTAATTTATTTTTTATTTTTAAACTATAATACCCATGTCTTGTAAAAACTGTGAAAAATACCTGAAGAAAAAATACTTTCTCATAAACCCACCAGGCATCATTAGTCAGTTGTTTATATTTTGCTATATTTCCCTCCAATTCTTTTATTTAACCAGGGCATATTTTGATGACTAGATTATACCAGATACACAATTTGGTTTCTTTCTTAAAAACATTTTGTAAAGTCAAGGCAAAGGCCAATCTTCTCCCGCATCTCCTGCCTCACTGAGTTTCGGGATTAAATGGGGCTGTCATGAGGTCCACTTCATTACTTTGTTGGCATGCTATCCGTATTCTTCACACTTCATTAAAAAGCCATAAACACAATTACAAGATCATTAGCACAGCCTTTTTAAAAGAAGCTTACTAAGGCTCACATGATTGCTAAGTCAAACACAGGACAGTGCCCTGTCTGCTGTTAGCTACTGGTCCCTGACCACCAATGAAACCACAAAAATAGAGGCAAAAGACAATGAGAACCGAGGTACGGATGTGACTTATGGTACACAGGATGGGGTGACTGAGTGGGAGGGGCACCTGCACCTCTTCTTCTGAAAAGAAGAGCATTTCCAGGGCAATATACTTACTGTCCTTATTGGACCAAAGCAGGCATTAAGGAAATGGAATTGTAGAACAAAAGCAACGCATACATCGGAACATGTAGACCTCTGCCTCTAAATGTACCATTAGGAGATAACATTACATGGGATGGAAATGATGTGAGAATGGACAGATGCATTTTTTTAAAAGGCAATTGTTATTTAAGTTTATTTTATAAGAAACCTTCCCATAATTGAAACAGTGATTCCCTAACAAACAGGGCTACTTCATAAGAGTCTTCAAAGTATAAAAAGCGTTTCACACCCAGCACCATTTTGTACCCTGTTTTATTCCATTTTATCCAACTTAAATTTGATAAAAGAAAAACCCTTCTATGTGCTGGGTATAGAATTTATATGAAGCAATGAAATAAAAGTGCATGAGAAAAATGTAATGCTATACTTGTTTCAGAGAGAAACAATCCTAAAAAGAATGGATTACAAAGAAATAATTTCCTTAAATTATAACCACTTTATGCCACTGCTCCAAGACCTAATTTCTATTTTCCTCCCTTTCAAAATGGTTTCAAACAGAAAAGCGGCCACACCTCCTGCAAAGTCCCATCTCCTCCAGCAACAACGATCACATCTGTGTTTTCCAGCAGTTCCAGGAGCTTCTTGGCTTGGCCCTCATAATCTGTCTGCAATACAAAGGAAGCCTTTGGTAAATTTATCATCCTAGAGCCACAAGCCCAAAGGTCTAAAAATATGGGATATTTTCTTTAAAGTTTTACACTGAATCTTAAATTCTACATAACTGATATACATGAAAAACTAAACAGCTATCAAAGCAACTATGTATGGTTTTTATAGTTTTATATTTTTAGAGCTGGAAGGGACCTCAGAAACCATCTAGCCGGCTCCTTACTTTAAAAATAAAACTCAAACCTAGTGATTTGTCTCGGTTATACAGTCAGCTAGTCAGAAGAATCATTTCTAGTCCAGTGCAGGTTCTATTACATCATTTACCCAGTGACTTTCATCTGCAAGCAGAAAGTCAAGTGTATATGCAAATAAGGAGAAACAGATGTAATGAAAAGAGCACAGATTTGAGAGCCCAGGAGACCCAGATTAAATCCCAACTCTGCTACTTTTTAGCTGAGTGGCCTTAAACTCTCAGGATCTTAATTTCCTTATCAATGAAATCATGTGTACTGGAGGAAGGGAAAAGTGCTTCCTCCTAATACTGTTGGAAAGCAGTATGAAAAGCGACTAGCAAGGTAATTGTTCTTAACTGGCACTGTACTACATAAACGGTTACTGTGGTTTTGCTATGATTGTACATAAAGAAATATAGGTAGGACTCAAAGCAGTCACAAAATGGTGACTAAATGGTATGTAAGCCTCACCATTTGTATTGAGAATACCTCATTTCAGATACATATGTAGACTTAAATGAATGATCTAAGCCACCACCTCTAAAACCAAACACTGAATTTTAACAAATGTAATGTAACTAATACTGAAATAAGGAAACACTCTCTCCTGTTGACACTTTACTGGACACACTAATAGGCAAAAATTAAAGATTTGGATGTCAGATGGGCTAAAGCACCTAGGCCACTAAGTCACAGTCAACACACGAAAAACGAAGTCCTTACACTAACACCATCTAATCTTATGATGAATGGTTCTACTTTTATCCTGAAAAATGAAATGACTGGCTTTGCAGTTATACATTTGTAAATATTTCTCTTTTTTTTTTCCCACAGTTATCAGTTTATTAGAAAGGATTCAGATGAACAGACAAATGAAGAGGTACATGGGGCAAGGTGTGTGGGGAGGGGTGTGGGGTCTCCAGGCCCTCTCTGGGTGCACCACCTCTCCCCAGATCTCCACAGGTTTACCAGCCCAGAAGCTCTCCAAACCCTGTCCTTTTGGGTTTTTGTGTCGGTTTCATTACATACCCATGGTTGATTAAATCATTGCCCTCTGGTGATTGAGCTCAATCAATCCAAATATTTCACTTTTAAAAAAAAGAATATAGGGACTTCCCTGGTGGCACAGTGGTTAGGAATCTGCCTGCCAATGCAGGGGACACGGGTTCGAGCCTCGGTCCAGGAAGATCCCACAGGCCGCGGAGCAACTAAGCCTGCACGCCTAGAGTCCGTGCTCCGCAGCAAAAGAAGCCCGCGCACCGCAACGAAGAGTAGCCCCCGCTCGCCTCAACTAGAGAAAGCCCGCGCACAGCAAAGAAGACCCAACGCAGCCAAAAATAAATATTAAAAAAAAAAGAGAGAGAATATATGTTGATCCTGATTAAAAGGATGCTTTGTGAACACCCCGAAATAGGTGATCACTGGGAATCTGCACGGGTTCGCCAAGAACGAGGCATTTCAGAGTATCCTCATCTTTGACAGATTACTAGATCAGAAGATCAGGAAATCCAGACAGACATTCTATTGGGTCTTCAGCAAGGCACCTGGCAAGTTATTTGATAATATCCTTGGGGACAAGGTGGAGATAGGTGGGAACAATATGCTAGAATACAATTGGGTGAATTGATTACCAATTGAATGTCTACGTTCAAAGTAAGATGCTCAGTGGAGGGACATCAAATTGTAGGTAGATTCCTGGTGACATTTATTTAGGGCTCTCCATTCAGCCTCTTCCTACACAACACTTTATCAACAACAGAGAGGAAAGGTAATTGACTGAATGCGTAAATGATACAAACCTGACAATCTTGCCCCTCCTGACTTCTTCAACCTCATCCTATCTCCTGTCTCCCCTTGCTCATTCTCCTCCAACTACATCTGCCTCCTCACTCTTCCTCAAGCCCCAAGTACACTCCTCCGTAGAGCCTCTGAATGTGCAGTACGCTCGGCCTGGATGCTTTCCCCAACCTACCAGCATGACTCACTCATTTCCCCCACGTCTCTTCCACAGGTCATCTTACCAGACTGGCCTTCCTTGGCCTCCTGAACTAAACTAACACTGCCATTACTCTTGTTCTCCTTACCCTGCTTGATTTTTCTTGTTGGCTCTCATCACCATCTGACAAATCATATGTTTATTTGTATATGTTTCTTATCTGCATCCCTCCTTTTCACACTTTGAATGGAAGCTCTTTGAGGACAGAGAGGGAAAACTTGTTTTGTTCAGACTGTATCCTCAACTTGTAGAACAGAGCTTACTTTCTAGTAGGTACTCAAATATTTGCAAGAAAAATTGATAAATATGAATAAGTACACGAATGAAAGAACCAAAATTCAAAAAGATATTGAAAGATTTAACAGACCATAATTTAAAAGATTACATTAATAGGGATGACACATTTGAGGCTCTGATCTTAAGAGGAAAATTCCAAATGCAACAAAGAGAAAGGATAAAGAGTGGCCTAATGATGCAGAAAACTTGAACCTTATAGCTTTCACAAAAATTACCTCAAAATGGATCATAGACCTAAATGTCAAATAAAAAACTATAAAGCTTCTAGAAAATAACACAGTAGAGGATCTAGGTGATCCTGGGTTTGGTGATGAGTTTTTAGATAAATCACCAAAAGCAAGATCCACAAAAGAAAAAAATTGATAAGTTGGACTTCTTTACAGTTGAAAACTTCTGCTCTGTGAAAATACTGTTAAGAGAAAGAAAACACAGCTTTAAAAGACAGTATAAGAGAAAACATTTTCGAAACACATATCTGATAAAGAACTTGTATTCAAAGAACTCTAAAACTCAACAATAAGAGAACAAACAAGAAACAACTCAATTAAAATAGCAAAGATTTGAACAGACACCTCACTGAAGAAGATATACAGATGGAAAATAAACAAATGAAAAAATGCTCAATGTTATATGTAATTAGGGAACTGCAAATTTAAACAATGAGAAACTACTATATACCTATCAGAACAGCTAAAACCCCAAACACTGAGAACACCAAATACTGATGAGGATGTGGAGCAACAGAAAATCTCCTTCATTGCTAGTGGGAATGCAAAATGGTACCGCCACTTGTGGAAAGCAGTCTGCCAGTTTCTTACAAAGCTAAGCATACCATGTAATACAGCCACTGCACTCCTAGGTATTTACCCAAATGAGCTGAAAAATTATGTCCACACAAAAACGTGCACACAAATGTTTATGGCAGCTTTATTCATAACTGCAAAACTGGAAGCAATCAAGATGTCCTTCAATAGGTAAATGGATAAACAAACTGTTGTACATCTACATGATGGAATATTATTCAGTGAGAAAAGGAAATAAATAAGCTATCAAGTCATGAAAAGACAAGCCACTGAGGAGCCCAGGTGAGACCAACACAAGAACAGCTCTGAACACGGATTGTTGACCAACAGAATTGTAAGCAGAAAAACTGTTGTCAAGGCAGTTTGTTATGTAGCAATAGATAACTGGTATAGAAATAAATCTAAATACATTAACAATTACAATAAATGTTAACGGATTATATGGTCCAGTCAAAAGGCACACACACAAAAAGCACTGGATCTTTAAAATATCCTGTTTTCATGCCTTTACCAATGATGCATTAAAATATAAGGATACAAAATGGCTTAAGTAAAGATAAGTAAAAATTATACCAGGTAAAAACTAATCAAAGCAAGCTAGTATGGTTACTAACAATACTAAATAAAATAGACCACAGTAAAAGACAGCATTAGTGCTAAAGAGAGTAACTCTATGACACTGTCAACATGCAAGAAAAATGAAGTAATTTGAAATGTGAATGCATCTACTGACATAGTCTCAAAATATAAAAAAGCAAAAGTGGATAAAACTACATAGAGAAACAGACAAATCTATCTAGTGGGATATTTCTAACACCTCTTTCTGAATAATCTATAGTTAAAACAGAAGAAAAAAATCAGTAAGGACATGTAAGATTTGAGCCACACAACTAATAGACTTGACTTAATGGACATATATAGAACACGGTACCCAATAACTGATATATATTCTTTTTAGGCCTACATAAAACATTTATGAAAACAAACCACATGCTAGGCCATAAAACAAATCTCAATAAACTTAAAATACTGGAATTATATAGACTACATTCTCTGACCATAACACAATTAAATCAGAAACCATTAACAAAAAGATGTGGGAAAACTTTAGATTTGAAATTTTTAAAACATGCTAAATAACTCATAGGTCAAACAAAAATCATGATGAAAATTAGAAAACATTTAGAAATGAATGATAATGAAAATATTATATATGAAAACTCCTAGGATGCAGCTGAAGCAGTAAAGTTTATAGCTTTCTAAGAAAACACCAGGAGAGAAGGGTGGAAATTAATGAAATAAACAGCCAAGTTAAAATGTCAAAAAGAACAGCAGAAAAAAAGCCAAAGAAAGTAGAATGAAGAAAACAATAAAGACAGACCAAAAATTAATGAAAAAAACGTAAATGAAAGGATCAACAAGCCAAAAAATGGTTCTTGGCAAGGATTAATTAAATTGACGCACCTCTCACATGACAGGCAGGCAAAAAAAAAAAAAAAAAAGCACAAATAAACAATAAAACAATATTGAGCAAGAAAATGATGTATTTCAGATGTTACAGAAATTTGAAAGTTAAAAAGAAGATATTATGAACAACTTGATGCCTATTAATTTGAAAACTTAGATGAAATTCACAAATTCCTTTAAAAAATTTACCTTACTAAAATTAATTCAAGAAGAAATAGAACTTCCTGATGTACTTCTACAGCCATTAAAGAAATTTAATATACAAAAAAATTTCCCTTCAAAGAAAGCTCCAGGCCCAGATGGTTCTCCTTGTGAGTTCAACCAAACACTCCAGGAACAAACAATATCAGTCTTAAATAACCATTCTCAGATCTCTCATACGTAGAGTCTGCAAAATGCATTACAGGTCCTGAAATAAATGACAGTTTTCTTCCCCACTCTCCCATCCCCGGAGGCAGACAACTAGAAGACCACACCTCGGACAAGCTGGAGAAGAGAGTTCAACATCAACATTGCATGGTCAATTGGACTAAATGACCGTTCAATCTCTATGATTTAATGAAAGTGTGTAATATTAAAAATTGGTATACCATAGATTTCCAAACATGGTAACAGTGATTTTCACCAAATACACACACCTATGTACATACCACACACATAGCACTTAAAGTCAAGAAAGTGGAGTCTTGAGGCATCTTCTAGAATAGCACAATTCCCTCTCATTTATTTTTGTCCCCATTTCTTCTTACCCAAATCTTGAAAATTATAAAGCTTTACCACTTAAAATCCCTCACCTGAAATAATTCCTCACCAGAAAGAAAATGTTTACCTGTCTGTGGAACTACCAAGAAATTAAATTATTTACTCAAACTTGAAGTTTCTTTTTAATAGTCAGAAAAAGAATTCTTACAGCTGTAACAACTTTCATCTTCCAAGAGACAATAGTTCCATGTCCTATCTGTCAGATGAAAGGAGCCAAGTTCATGGCTCCATTTAATCCTGTTCTGAAAGTGAAAAGCTGACCGTGGTTGGAAAAAACAATATTATCTTATTAATTATCAGAAGAAGAACACAACATTGACTTCTCTGTTCTTATCTTCTTAAGTGATAAGCAATTTCTGCTAAGAAGTCAAGAGAAGAGGATATGTTATAAGGAGGGGTAGCTTGGATAAAATCAACGCTCTAGAGCAGTTCTCACCTTAACGATAGTCACATCCATGCCAGATAAGTGTAAAATCGGGGCAGCATTTTTTTCAAATAGAGTCCTGGCTTTGCTGTAGACAAAGGAAAAAAACACAAATATTTTAACACGAGTTCTCAAGAGGAAATATAAAAAGCCCAACCATCTTCTCTGGAAGAGAACAAGAAATAGTGTAGAGAACACGTTTCCTCTATTTGTTCAAGGACAGGAAGGCTAGTGAAGAGTAATGAGTTTCTCGGGATATAAACATGGCCTCTTTCACTCTGGGGCCTCAAGGATTTTGCCCCTTGTGTCTATACAATAGCTCTTACCCATGTGGGATGCTTACAGTGCACAATCCAGTTCCTCTAGAGGAAGTGTGTACACTAGATATGGCTCCACTCAGGCGACAATGTCTAATTCACTCAACAAGCATTTACTGAGCCTCTACTGTGTGCTAGACACATCTAGGAACTGGGCAAACAACAGGACAAGGCAGACAAAAATACGTGTCACTGAGGTATAATGTAATAAGCCCTCATGGAACTTACTTATATTCCAGTGGTTGACTGAGAATGTACTAGAAATCAAGGGATACAGAAGCTGCAAAAAGTCCCCAATTGCAGAGTCTCAAAGATGAATAAATGTTAAAACATACCAATCAGCTGACTTGTCTTTTACCCAAATATTTTCAACTATCACATCACAAAACAAAAACAAAAACTAGTACTTTCAAAACAATCAACACCAAACATCTAACTTTTACATCCACATTTACTCAGTCCTCTTTCAAAAAGATTATTTTTTTTATCAGTGATGCATGCTTCAACTCTCTTAAGAATATTTTATACTAGAAACAGACACAAAAGTAGTGAATGAGGAACATGTAGAGTGATGCACAGACCAACTTCAACATTCTTTAAACTAAAAGAAATAGCTATCAAATGGAACACAGAACATAAAACATTTCTGATTATGAATTAAAATAGAAACTGAGAAGCTTGAGCAAATTTTCACAAGAACCAAAAGAATACCTTGAACCAAGGGCCTACATGAGCACGTAATAAGCAAATTAAACAAACATATCCTCCCTCTTCTACAGCTCTGAATGCTTATTAGAATGAACATGAAAGGCTAAATGGAAATTTCTCCTTTCCAGATCACCATTTCTGGGGCTTAACCCAACAATAAAAGGCTGAGCTAGTGATACTGTAAACATTTCTCCTTGCAGGGTTGCTTTCATTACTAGGTTGATAAGAAAGGGTCAGGTGGAAGTGGATTAGATCTATCTCTGAGAAGCAAAACGCTGGAGAAGTCTCAATCCGCTGTATTAATCACTTACAACACATCTGTAAGCTCCTCTGAGTTAGTTTAAGGAATAAGATTTGGGCTTCCCTGGTGGTGCAGTGGTTAAGAATCCGCCTGCCAATGTCAGGGACACGGGTTCGAGCCCTGGTCTGGGAAGATCCCACATGCCGTGGAGCAACTAAGCCCGTGCGCCACAACTACTGAGCCTGCGCTCTAAAGCCCACGAGCTACAACTACTGAAGCCCGCACGCCTAGAACCTGTGCTCCACAACAAGAGAAGCCACCGCAATGAGAAGCCCGTGCACCGCAATGAAGAGTAGCCCCCGCTCGCCACACCTAGAGAAATCCCGCACGCAGCAACGAAGACCCAACTCAGCCATAAATAATAAATTAATTAATTAATTTTAAAAAAATACGATTTGCAGAAGTAAAATGAGGTATCACCTCACACCACTCAGAATGGCCATCCTCAAAAAGTCTACAAAGAATAAATGTTGGTGCAGCCACTATGGAGAACAGTATGGAGGTTCCTTAAAAAACTAAAAATAGAAGTACCATATGATCCAGCAATCCCACTCCTGGGCACATATCCAGAAAAGATGAAAACTCTAATTTGAAAAGATACATGCACCCCAATGTTCATAGCAGCACTATTTACAATAGCCAAGACATGGAAGCAACCTAAGTGTCCATCAACAGATGAATGGATAAAGATGTGTATGTGTGTGTGTGTGTGTGTGTGTGTGTGTGTGTGTGTGTGTGTGTAGAATATATTATATACATTATATATAAAGGAATATTACTCAGCCATAAAAAAGAATGAAATATTGTCATTTGCAGCAACATGGATGGACTTAGAGATTATCATACTAAGTGAAGACAGAAAGAGAAAGACAAATATTATATGATATTACTTACATGTGGAATCTAAAAAATAATACAAATGAATTTATTTAAAAAATAGAAACAGACTCACAGACATAGAAAACAAAGTTATGGCTACCAAAGGGGGAAGGGATAAATTAGGAGTATGGGATTAACAGATACACACTACTATATATAAAATAAACAATAAGAATTTACTGTATAGCATAGGGAACTATATTCAATAACTTATAATAACCTACCATGGAAAAGGATCTGAAAAAAATATATGTATGTATATGTAACTGAATCATTTTGCTGTACACCTGAACCTAACACAAGACTATAAATCAACTATACTTCAATTAAAAAAAGAAAGAAAGAAAAAAGATTTGAACATTTGGGCCTTTATTCACATCTTTATGTAATGCCACAGGTACAGAAAATCTCTGAAGTGGAAGTGAAGGCATTATTTTTCCTTCTAATATTCCATATAAAAGATTGAAAAACAAGTGTTACCAGTAATAAATGTATTATTTATTATATAATTAAGGGTGAGATAGCACCAGAGTTAAATAAAGCTTTCTATACCTATAGCAATTTGCAGGTTCACACGCACACACAAAATAATTACTCGCTAATGTATTATTTATTAATGCAAAACACAGTTATTTCCTAAAGCCGTAATGTAGTTTTAAACTAGTACTATATAAGGAAATAGCTACATGATAAATTATAAATTATATGTCAGGTCAGAGCCAAGACGACAAAAATAGTACAGTTAAATAGTGAAAGCTTTAAAAAAGATGCTGGAGAGTTTCAAAGTGGCTGCTTCCTAGAAGCAGGCAGGGACTCACCTTGTTAAAGGGGACCATGACTTTAGAAAAGAAACACTTTCCTTACCCTAGCCTGCAGATAAAGGTATTACACTTTTCAACAAGAACCTACCTTTAAAAATGCAAATACACTTACGTGTAAAAGTGTAAACGGAACCTAAAACTTCTCTAAAAAAAAAGTTTATTCATTTTTTAAAAATGCAAATATCTCGGGCTTCCCTGGTGGCGCAGTGGTTGAGAATCTGCCTGCCAATGCAGGGGACACGGGTTCGAGCCCTGGTCTGGGAAGATCCCACATGCCACAGAGCAGCTGGGCCCGTGAGCCACAATTACTGAGCCTGCGCGTCTGGAGCCTGTGCTCCGCAACAAGAGAGGCCGCGATAATGAGAGGCCCGCGCACCGCGATGAAGAGTGGCCCCCACTTGCCGCAACTAGAGAAAGCCCTCGCACAGAAAGGAAGATCCAACACAGCAAGAAAGAAAGAAAGGAAGGAAGGAAGGAAGGAAGGAAGGAAGGAAGGAAGGAAGGAAGGAAGGAAGGAAGGAAGGAAGGAAGGAGGGAAGGAAGGAAGAAAGAAAGAAAGAAAGAATGCTGGTCAAAAAAGGTGATGATTTAAAAAAAAAAAAAATGCAAATATCTCAAGTAGGAACTCAAAATGACTGATTATAGCTTAAACAAACTGCCATATATTTCAAGAGAATTAGCAAGTTACTAACTTACTAGATCTCTAAAGGAATAGGACCTGGAACAGTTACAACAACGGAGGCAAAAGGAGAGATCCAAGGGTGGGAGAGCCAAGTAGTGAACCTTTTGACCCAGCCTACAGGTCAGTAATACCAAGAACAGCAGCTTATATTTCTTTTATCAAGTGCTAACTATGAAATGGAAAGAATGCTAAATACCTTATAGGCATTACCTCCTTTAATCCTAAAGAATTACATGGTAATTTTTATAAGGCATGCGCTATTACTTTTCACACTTTACAGATGAGTAAATTGAGGGTTTAAGAAGTTAAGCAACACCGGCAGTATCACAGAGCAGAAGAGGATACAGAGTATACGCCCAGTTCCCCGCTAGCTTCTCCCACAGGCCGCCAGTGACTACTTAGTTATCTTGCGTATTTGGATTGTGTTGTGTTAGAACCTCTGTTGATATTTTTGTTCAGTGTTGGTTTTAAACAAGAATGAACAAGAGGCCTTATGACTGGTATGTTTAGGGGGGCGGGAAGTGGCTCCAACGAAGGTGGGCAAATATGATTCAATTAGGTAGAGTCATGGAGCCGATTTAGACAATCTGTAGGTAAATATCTTAAACTGATGAATTAAAAAGAAATAAGGCGTGACTAGCCCTCACATCTGTGAAGCCACACACACTACCTCCCAAGAAATGACTAGAGAAACTTATTTCAGAGCCCCTGCGTTTCTCTCCAATGTTAACCTTACCACTTAGAAGCTACTCCCAACTATGCTTTTTGTTGTTGTTCTTATTATCTTAATGTCATTTGACTTCGAACTTAGAGAATCCAATCTAATACATACTTATTAATTTTTCCTCTGTCAGGACAAAAAGAATTGTTCTGGCCGTTAGATAGAATAAAAGGTATCACTTTTTTCTCCCCTTCAACCCTTTCATTCTTACTATTTTTAAAAAATAATTTTAAATTTTAATGATTTCTTCTAAAAGCCACCAGAAGTCTTTTTATTTACCTTTCCAACTGAATGAGAGTTGTACCTAACTAGCAATGTAAAAAAAAAAAAAGTTTTTATTTTGCTTACGGTACTTTTAAAAATTAATAGACTATTTTTTAGAGCAGTTGTTAGGTTCACAGTAAAAATGAGTGGACAATACAGAGAGTTCTCACATACCCCCTGCTCCCCTACACACATGCATGCACACACACACACACACAAAACCTCCCTCACTTTCAATATCCTGCACCAGTGTGGTACATTTGTTCCAATAAATGAACATGGACACATGACTGTCAACCAAGGTCCCAACTATTCTTCACATCTTAATTCTCACAGTTGCCTCACATGACCCCTCGAGGCCAACCAGACCAGTTTACAGACTTTCCTGTGACACAGCAAAGGACATTAGTCGGCACTCCCGTCTCTAGGCTCCCGCCCCATGGGCCATTTCGTCAGTCGGGAAGACTGAGTGTTCTCCCTCGACTGACCTCCAAGACCTAACTCTACATTCACCACTTTGGGAAAGAATGTTTCTGACCTCACAAGGCCACAGTGCTTTTGGCCATCTCTGAACATCTTGTAACAGAGATGGACTCATAATTTACATCACAGCAGCAGAAGTTGTTCCCAAGGGGGCTACCACCAAGCAGATAAGACTGATTTGAGAGTGTTAATTCTGGAATAATTATTAAACTTCAATTAGACCAGTTAGCTAGGCATCAGTTAGCTTTACAGTTATATCTGATTAACCGTGATTTCTACATTACAATTGAATCTTATTGCTACAAGGGTACTGAACCTAGTAGCTCCAATTCCACACAATCCAACCAGCTGCCTAGTATTCTGTGCCTCTTTTCCCCTTAGAAAAACCAAATCTATAACAAATCACAAACTGAACTACCCTTTGCAAGCGGCAGGGTTGAGAAAGACGGTTGCCTTCTTCACTTGTGCATTGGGAGGAATAAGTTGATTGCCAAACACCTAAAAAGGAACAAAGAAAAGTTTTCAGTAAATGTCCTTCTATTCAGTTAGTGAGCACATATATTCTTTCATTCCAAAAGAATTTACTTCTGGCAGATACGGTGTCTACCCTGGGGAAACAAATGTTCTTTCCGGATTTCATGTTGACAACCGCACCATAAACAACAACAATAAAAGTGCACCTTTATTTAATGAAAATAAGCTGAATTTTATACTGTAATAAAACGCCCTGCTTCATTCACCTACTAAAGGTAAGTAACTTTTCTTTTCTCTGTAAGGTATGACTAGGTTTATTACAACCAGTAAGTCCATAGTCTGTCACAAGGGAAGTTTAATTTGTCTTTAGTTTTCAGAATATAACCTTTTTCTCTTTTAACTTATTACTAAAGCTTATTCATGAAGAATCTTCATGTTACCAGTTAATCTTCATATCTTTATACACATAAAAAATAAATCTAATACTCTATTTGCCTCCTTTCTTTGCAACCTTGATAAGTACCATCAACTGGTACAGGAAAAGAAATGTAATTAATATTTACTAAGCACCTAGTATTTGCCACTTCCACACATATTAATTCTTAGTTCTTAGAAACCAAGGAGGTATTAAATATTCCCATGTTTATAGATGAGAAAGCCAAGATTCAGAAAGATTAAGTCAGTCAAAGTATTAATAAATTACAAGCCTAGAATTTATATCAAACCCCAAACTTCTACTCTATCAGCTCTAAAGAGCTAATAAGTGATAAGGCAGAGTTAAGACACCCAGAGGACTAGATGTGAGGAGTGAAAATGGGAACTAACGGGAGGAGGAGGTGGTCCTCCTATAAAAGGAATGAGAATAGGAAAACCCCACAGAGGGCAAAATTGCGAGTCTTAGATGGTGGGAAGTAGGTCTGGGCCAAGAAGGTAGAATTAAGTACAGAAGCACAAAGTAAAGATAGGAGAAAAATGAAAGTTATACCAAGATTTTTATTAAGTAACTGACCCCAACTCTACCACCTCCCTGACAGCCCACTGGAGATCCTTTGTCACCACTGTCTATCTCTTGCTTTTAAAAAAATAAACTTCTATTTCTAAATACTTCAGAAAGACATACTATTTCTTTGTAAAAAGTTTTCTGTGTACGTTATATATAATTACTACTCTGTTTTCACTCTTACTGAGTTAGATCTTAACATTTTGCTGCCAAATCTCTAAATATTGTAATTTGCTCTCTTTCTATCCATACTATTTCTGGAATTTGGCCAGAAATGATTTAATTAACCTGCCAGATTCCAGATCTACAGTTCTAGATTATTCCTCCTGGTCCTGGGTTTTTAGCCTCTAGAAGTCTTATCTACCTGCAACTCATGTCTCAGGTTTACATGAGACTACAATGAGGTGAGTTTATGTGAGATTAAAAAAAAAAAAATCATATTCTTTCAAGAATTTAGACTGAAAAGGGAAGGACATAGGAAAAGTAACTAGAGGGAGGAGCCTATAAGGATGAATTCGCTTCCTTTTTCCAGATGGAAGGAGCTAAATGGGTGTTGGGAAGTGGAGAATTAGAACAGTGGGAAAAGTAAGAGGAGATGGAGTTCAGAACAGAGGTGGAGGTATTTACTTTGCACAAGAAAGGGAGTACCCCATGACCACTCTTCCTTCAAGGGGGAAAGGCCTCCCCTCCCAAGAGAATTTTCCAGTTGCTAATGGAAAATTAGCTTGGGGTAAAGGTCACCTCAAATTTAATATTAAAGTTTATTTGAATTGATTTCCAAAACAACTTAGAGCCATAAGAGATAAAACAACAAAGCAATCAAATTCTTAAAACACGGATTTAGAACAGTTAGGGAATCACTAAAGAGAGGAATTTATTAATAGTATCTATTGTCATTGTCATCCATGGAAACATTTCAAAAACAAACATGAGGTCTGCCACCCACCTCTCCTACTAAATGCCTCATGCCTTTTGTCATTTTTTAGTTTCATGTTTCTTTTTTGGTATTTCTGACATCGTATGCCTGAATGACATAACAAAAAGGCAACTCAGTCATGCAAATTAATCTGCAATGTATAACGTACACATTTGGAGGGGAGGGAAGAACAAAAATGTGGCCTTAAACTTGAAAGGATTAACAATTCAGCTATAACTAGATAGATGAATATTTAAGTGCAATATCATGGGACAGGGTCTGAATCAGTTGTGCTAAAGAGACAGGCTTTAAAAATATGAATCAACAGTTTTAAGAAGATTTGACTTTGAGAGGTAACACCTGTTCTGAACTGATATCCTTGGGGGTTATTCGGATTAGCGATGGCTCGGGCTGCAGTCAGATCTTCAAGGACACCTGCAGACATGAACAAATTCCCAGAGCCCAACCAGTCCAGTTCTGTGTTCTTTGGACTAATCCAGAAGTAAACAAGTCTAAAGGGGTGGGCCTTAGAACTGCTCTTCACCAGATTGTTAACTTCCTCCAGTTCTATTCAGAGTTGGCTGGCAGCCTGATTCATCCCCTGATAGTGGGGAAAAAATAGCCAAGCTGCACTGATGCAAGGCGCTGTGCAAGTCCCCCTGGAACAGCCTGAGATTTCTGCACAGTGGAGATAAGGCGGGTTTTAATTGTTTCATATGAAATGGCATTACCTGAGCTTCTTGACAGGCTGCTCTCCTTAGTAGGTTATCACTATCAAAGTAAACAAAACAGAATGAATGTTAGCTTTAATAAGTAGGTTCAGATCCAAGCAAATCATCATCATTTTTTAAAATATGTATAACTCTTCCCTATAAAATACCCAAGTCAAAGTTTCTTAAGACCTGTAACAAATCATGGGCACATTTGAAAAATACTTTCTCTGAATGAAACCCGGTGTTAGGTTTCCATACTATGGTAGGCATGATAATCCCTCCTGCCTCTAAGATGTCCACATCTGGGAATTCCCTGGCAGTCCAGTGGCTAGGACTCAGCACTTACACTGCCGTGGGCCTGAGTTCAATCCCTGGCCGGGGAACTAAGATCCCGCAAGCGGCGTGGCTCGGCCAAAGAAAAAAAAAAAGATGTCCACATCCCAGAACCTGAAAATGTTATCTTATGTGGCAAAAGGGGTTTTGCAGACGTGACTAAGTTAGGATCTGGAGATAAGGAGAGAATCCTGGATTATGCAGGTGGGCCCAATCAAACCACAAGGGTCCTTAAAAGCAGAGAAACTTCAGCAGCAAATATGACTATGGAAGGATGGTCAGAAAGATGCAACCTCACTGGCTTTGAAGATGGAAGGCGGCCATAAGTCAAGGAGCGTGTGTACCCTCCAGAAGCTGTGACGGCAAGGAAATGGGTTCACCCCAGAGCCTCCAGAAGGAACGCTGTCCTTGCCAACACCGTCATTTTAGCCCAGTGAGACTTGTGTTGGACCTCTAATCCACAAAACCATAACATAATAAATTTGTGTTGTGTTAGATCACTAAGTTTGTGGTAATTTGTTAGGGCAGCAATAGAAAATGAATGCACACACCCTGCCTTTTTCTTATCCAGTAGAAATTATTCAGGTCATTTGCCAGAAATAAATTTAATATGTAGTTGCTTCTGCTAGTGTTGTATCTAAATCAGGGGTCCCCAACCCCCAGGCCACAGACCGGTACCAGTCTGTGGCCTGTTAGGAACCAGGCCACACAGCAGGAGGTGAGCAGTGGGTGAGCGAGCAAAGCTTCATCTGTATTTACAGACGCTCCCCATCGCTCGCATTACCACCTAAGCTCCGCCTCCTGTCAGATCAGCAGCAGCCTTGGATTCTCATAGGAGCTCAAACCCTACTGTGAACTGCACATGTGAGGGATCTAGGTTGCACACTCCCTATGAGAATCTAATGCCTGATGATCTGAGGTGGAGCTGAGGTGGTGATGCTGGGCTGGGGAGTGGCTGCAGATACAGATTATCATTAGCAGAGAGGTTTGACTGCACAGAGACCCATAATAAGTCAATTGCCTGCAGACTCATATCAAAACCCTATCAGTGAGTGGCAAGTGACAATTAAGCTGCATCTTACCGGAGTAGACTGGACATAAGCAACACACTTCGGGTGTCACTGTGTCCCATCACCCCCAGATGAGACCATCTAGTTGCAGGAAAACAAGCTCAGGGCTCCCACTGATTCTGCATTATGGTGAGCTGTATAATTATTTCATTATATATTACAATGTAATAATAATAGAAATAAAGTGCACAATAAATGTAATGCGCTTGAATCACCCCAAAACCATCCCCCCCACACACACCCGGTCCCTGGAAAAACTGTCTTCCACTAAACCAGTCCCTGGTGCCAAAAAGGTTGGGGACCGCTGATCTAAATCTCTTATTTTTTATATCACAGTCAGATACTCAATTATATCATAAACAGAAAATTTGGGCATGAGGCAAAATTTTGCCTTGCAAAAATGAAAACACTCTATCAGAATATGTTCATCTATTTAGCATAAAGCTTTCTAAAATGTGTTTGTGCCACTTATACCTTAAGAGCACTTTAAATGGCTGACTGCCTACTGGGTTCCAGAATCTTCTCCTTGTAAGAGTCAATTCTAATGCATGTTGCTGGCACTGCTAAGATAATAACTTCAACCTGGTTAACAACAGTTAAGAAAACTAATACCCAGAAAACATGACCAATAAACAATTTATAGGAAAGAATTAAAAGGAGAAAAGTGTTATTTCACTTAAATTTTCTGTCTAGACCTTTTTCATAACATCAAAGACCTTGAATTTTGCATTTTTATAGTAATTCAAATCTAATTTTGACATTTCAGTTTGAACTAAAAAAATTAAACAACATTTTGCTGTTTGCCATGGTTGCAGTCAAAGGCTACGGATTTTTCTTCCATAGCCAGGCTGGAGGAGGACCCCTAGATTTCACAGAGCAGTCAGCTTCTATGAGAAAGTGGAAGTATCTCTTCCCTAAGGGGAAGTATCTCTGCTGCCCACCTGAAACCTAAGGGCAATGACAATGTCCATCACACTCCCTACTACCCTGCGGCAAAGGGAGTCCTACAACTCCTCTCCCCTCCCCCACCCAAGAGTCACAAATATTCATGTTCTGCTCTTCTCTTCGCATGCCCCTCCATCAACTGCTCTTGGTGAATTATTCTAACATCAACAAAATATACACACATGCAAGATGAGGTTAATTCAGGGTACAAACTAGTAAAATATTTAAAAATAATTAACATGTCAGTAACCCTTTATAGTTGACTTCATCCCTCACATTCATGACCTTCTGTACAATGACGAGGTAAAATACTGAGCCCTCAGTAACTGCCAGATCATAAAATAAAACTAGGTTCCTTGTAGTCACCTGAGCATTGTCACCAGATTCCCCCGGGCTCGGCTAACCCTCAGTCTAGCTTCCATACTGCCTGGGGTACGACTTCCAGCCTCACAGGACTGTCTTCCTGCAACCACTTGCCTCAACGTGTTTTTCCTAGTAGACAGAATGACCTGTGCCTCCACTGTCTTATCCTACAAAGACATCCTGTGGATTATTCTGTACAAGTATATGCTTCTATAAAAGCTGAGTGCCTATTTCTACACCCCTGTCCATTTCCCCCAGCCAGCTCCTCCTCCTCCTACGAGGGACAGGCCTCTGAGGGCACCAGGCTCCTCTGGGTCATTAGTAGATACCATCTTCCTTACTGCATCAGCCACACTGATGCCTGTGGACCCAGATGAAAACAGAAGACCCCCAAACATACACAAGAATATGGGTAGCACCTTGGATCATTTTTTTCCTCGATTCTTTTTTGCTAGAAGTAAAATTTTGATGGTTAAACCTGTGATGAAGTATATTATTAAAGATCTCAGCTCTCTCGAGCTTACTAATACTGCTTGATGTATCAGCCTGCTATTCAATAGCAATAGATTTTTTGATAGTTAATTCCCTGGATTTTCACGTGCCTAATGGAACGTGCATGCTGCCAATGCCACCTGTGAGAAAGCCAGAATATGTACCAATTTAGACACGACGAAAGGAATCCTCATTATAATCACACTTAATTTTCTAAATATCAAAAGTGGTATTAACTATGTTGATCACGCTCTCTGAACCAAACTGTATCTAAAAATCAAACGTATCCTCAAAGGAAAAAGTATTTCTCCTATTGACATATTCTGATGGTCTACAGAAAGCTCTAAAAACTATTTCAAAAAAGACATTTCAAAAACATTTTCTGTAATGGCTGCATTGCTGGAATAGAAAATAACTTAAAATTCACAGAACAACTACTGTGTGCCAGACACTATGGCAGTTGTTTTCATAAACCTTTAATCTCTGCAACAACCTTGCCAAGGCAGGCATTATATTCTCATCTTACTGATGAGGAAGTCCAGGCTCAGAGAAGCAGGAGAGCTGGGTTTCAAACCCATGCCAACCTAACCCTACAGTAAGTGCCTTAATGCTCTTTCTTCTTAATTTCAGACAATACTGAATAGGCAATACTCCTTTGGATGTATACATTATAGCACATTTATTAAAGTTATCACATTACTCCCTAGTTTCGTCTAATATAACTCTTAAGATTTATATTCATATAATTTTTTTTTAATAAGTTCAGGTGGAATAAAGCTCCCAAAAGTAATTGGTGAAACAAACTTATTTAACACAAAGTGCCAGGTACAGCACCATGAACAAGATTTGGTCCTGACCTGAAGAAGCTTAGGATCGATCCAATGGCAAAGAATAGCTCTTGGTAAATATCAGTGATATAGTAAAAGACATGTTTCTTGATAGATAATATGCCAGGCACTGTGCTAGATGTCTGGGATATACCAGTGAATAAGCCCAACATTCCCCATCCTCATGAAGTTTACACTTTAGAAGGGAAGAAAGACAATTCGTTTGGCAATCATCAAATGATGTGACTTTTACGCGCACCGTGAAAGGGGCATATATTAGGGGTATCTAACCCAGTCTTGAAGGAATTAGAGAAGACTTTTTACAGGGACAGTGAAGTTGAGATCTGGGAGATAAATAAAAAGTAGCCAGGCAAAAATAGGGAGGAGAATGCGGGCAGAGGAAAGAGCATGTGAGAAGCCTGCAAGCGCTAGATCACGACCCAGGCAGGAAACTGAAAGCAGTTGGGGACGGCTGCAGGCAGCAAGCCAGGGAGGAGCCAGGTACAGGCCAGACCACCGAGAGCCTTTTTAACCTGTTTAAGGAACGGGGATTTTATCCTAAGGGCCGTAAGAAGCCATTAAAGGGTTTTAAGAAGAGAACTGATATGATCAGGTTTCCATTGTAGAAGGATCTTTCTGGCTGCAGTGTCAAGAGGGCAAGGGTCAAAGGTAAGATTGAATCCAGGGAGCCCAGGGAGGATTCTTCAGGAAGGCAGGTCAGCGATGAGGTCTAGAACCAGCATGGAGGTAGAGGGGATGGAGAGAGGACAGACTTAGCAGACATTTGGGAGGTAAACTTAAGGGCTGGCTCGTGGGAACCAATGAGAAGGGAGGGGTCAAAGATGGTGCCCAGGCTTCTGCCTTGACCTTCCAGTGGAAGGCAGCGGAAGGTGGTACCAGTCACAGAGATGGAAGGCAGGAGGAGGGGCAGGTGGAGGGGGGAGGAAGGTGAGCTTAGTTTTGGATTGGTCGATCTGAGACAGTGATGAGACAGCAGGTGGAAGGTTCCAGGGGACAGCTGGAAATACACATCTGGAATTCCAGACAGAGCTTCTGACTAAAGATACACACGGTAATAAGAGGGGTGAGAGGGGATAAGATCATCTCCATGAGTAGGTGAAAGCAGAAGCAGGAAGAGATACCCTGCACGTTGGGACCCTCCATAGAGAACACCAAATGACTCTCAAGTAAATGGAGACTGCACCTCATCTCAAAGCCAAAGGAAAGATGTGGTGGACAAGCAAGGGAAAAGCCTAAGCATCCTTTCCCTTATCTCCCGTCATGCTCTTGATGTTGCCTCAACTCTTGGCAAACTGCATGCCTTGCTGTTCCTAAAAGACAGAGCGAACCTTACTTTTCCCCTCCAAGGATGTGGTCATTTTATCCCCTCTCCCTTTAAAAAAAATCGAAGGCCAAACAATACCACCCACACCCTTACCTCACCACACACAAAGCTGCTTGTCTTATCTTTCCTCCTTGATTATAACTGTCTTGAAGTCATGGATAATTCACCCTTTTCTCTTCCACAGCACAGAGCACAGACTCTTGTAGGTCATCTAAGATACTCAGTAAATGACTGTTTAATAAATAAGTGGCAAATGTTTGAACACGAGAGACTGACTCACTGTGCCCAGACAGGCAGACTCTGTTCTGGAGGATAAACTGAAGGTTATTCTTTGTAGGAGTATCTGGCATTCTGGAACCAAGAGATCAGCTGGGATGGTTCTTCAGTGTCATGACCACCAAAGGGCAAGAGGAGGGCTCATTGTGGGGCAGGGCAGGAGAGGAGGGGAAACTTCAAACAGTCATAGGAACTTTACTAGATCAAGAAGACCCAGGGAGGTGTGTGTGTGTGCGCGTGCCCACGTGTGTATGTTTGCCAGAGAGGGTAATGGAACTAAAACCCTCTAGAAAGGCTAAGTCAAGAACTCCTTTTGGTACACCAGGAAGCACCATAAGAACTGTCCCAGTGGCTGAGTTTGGTGTCAGAAATTCCAGATTGCTAATGAGTCAAGAATCTGATTGTGAAACGAAGACCCTGTGACCAGGAAAAAAAAAAAAGTACTGTATATAAATTCCAAGCCCATGCTCTTTCCACTACAGCATGCTGCCTCCTGAGAGAATTGAAGCTTAACACAATTTAAAAGAGGTGCTACAAAATGTAGTCATATCAAAAAGAGTCCCTGAAGGTCTGCTCAGTACTAAAATGCGGGTTCTTTGACAGAAAGAAATTACAAGCTTCTGGATTAGAAAATGAACAAATCTGCTGATGTCACCCTGCCTGAGGCTTTAAAAGAATATGAACGTGCCTGCTACCACAGGAAGTGGGATGCTCTCAATTTATTCTGAGCCATAAATGTTTTATTTATTACTTTAGTACCGCAAAATAAGATAAGTTGTTATTTCAATAACAACTCTACACGGAGAGAAAAATCACATGGATCCATCCTATTTCCCAAAAAAGACTTCCCACTATAGTCTAGAGGCAAACTGTACAGCAATTTCCACCACCAGCTTTTCCCTTCATGCATGCAAACACAGCTTTTGCTTTACACAAAACAGATTTCAAGTTTAGATGTTTGTAACAACTACTTCTACTTATCAAAGTGTACTAGAATAATTAATCATTATATTGCAGTGGTGGTACCCACTGGTTGTCAGCAGGGATAGAGTGGAAACGGAAGCAAAGATGAAAATGAACCTTTGAGAAGCAACTGTCTTGTGTGCAAGACGGGAAAGCTCTTTCAAACTACAGATTCCTCCTCAAGCCCATGCCACCTCCAATTCCCCACCCAAGCAGGTAAGGGCTGCTGCAGTGAGCCTCTGTCATTCATGGGAAAATGCTGACTGTCTCTGCCTAAGAGAAAGGCATGTGACAAAGCCGGAAGAAATGCAGCCCCTTAAACAAGAATGCTTGATCTTTGAGGCCTGAAGACTGTTCACTTGGATAGAAGAAAATGGATAGTATGCTGATTAGAAACTCCAAGAGAACAATGAAAACAGTAATCATTTTTTTAAGGTTTTTTTAATTTTTGAATGATTCTTTAAATTCTACAGTGCTTTACAATTTTCAAAAGTTTCACACACATGATTTCATATAATCCCATAACCCTTTTTCCCCCATCCCTATATTGCCCCTCCTCCCTTCCCTCTCTCCAGTGGTAACCACTAGTTCGTTCTCTGTATCTGTGAGTCTACTTCTTTTTTGTTTTACTCACTAGTTTGTTGTATTTTTTAGATTTCACATATAAGTGATAACATACGGTATCTGTCTTTCTCTATCTGACTTATTTCACTTAGCATAATGCCCTCCAAGTCCATCCATGTGGCTACAAATGGCAAAATTTCATTCTTTGTTATGGCTGAGCAGTGTTCCACTGTATGTATGTATGTACATATACACACACACATACCACATCTTCTTTATCCATTCCTCTGTTGATGGACACTTAGGTTGCTTCCATACCTCGGCAGTTGTAAATAATACTGCTATGAACACTGGGGTGCATTGTACCTTTTCAAATTAGTGTTTTTGTTTTTTTGGATGTATACCCAGGAGTGGAATATCCTTCCAGATAGATTTCTTTACTTAGGTATATTTAACAACGCAAAGATAAACATTTTTAATAATAATATAAAGCAAGTCAAGAGCATTTCCCCAAGACTGTTATTTGCCAAAACAGGAAAGAAGGGAAGGAGGGAGGGAGGGAGGGAAGGAGGGAGTCAGTCAAGTCCATGGTTAGCAAGAATGAATAAGTCAGCATTGAAATTAAAAATCTAGAGAAAGTAGCTTCTCTGATGAATGAGCTGATACCGCAACCCCTTTCGTATCTTGTCTCAATAAAGTCAGCCCTCCCAGCAGGCCTTTGTCAAAATTTGTTTCACCCCATTTAATACATAAGATGTGTGATTTACCCCAGAGATATCAATTTACCCACTATTTGACCATGGCTTTCTGAACATTTACACTAATTTTCAGGTCTACAATCCCTGTTTTTACTATCTTTATTTATTTCTTTGTCAAAGTGTTAAAGCTCTACAGCTTTAAAGGTATTTTATTTAAAGCTAAATAAAATGCCTTTATCAAAGCCATCCAAGCCCAAGTTCCATTTCCTGACAATGAACATTTTTAAGGTTGGGCAAGTCCTCAGAAATTATCTAGTCCAATGCTTTTCAACCTCCCCCAACACAGCCTGATCCCCATCAATCAAATGACACGACATTCCATTAGCAAGAGATACACACATAGCATACCACACCACACCACACACACACACACACCCCTTATATAGTGCCAATCCCTAAACCCCACGTGATTCGGGTATGTTCACTTAATGAGGGAATCCTCCAACAGTGCCACCTCCTTTGAGCTCCTAAAAAATACCCAGTTGATCTAGTCTGAGAAACTTCTGGCCTGGGGATTTGCCCATCGTTAGACAGAAGTTACTCAGAGACTGAGCAGTAGAACTTAAGCCTTCTCATTCTCAACAATGGCCTTTTTTCTCGCAACACTCTGCTTCTACTCTGTTCTCTACGGGCATCCCCGAATGACACAAAAAGCAGTCAATAAATCTCCATCCACTCTTTAATCACACACGCAGGCATATGCCTCTGCGATGGTCACCTCAATTCACGATTGATAACTATAATGATTACTTTATCTCCTGCAAGTAGGCTTAGGAAAAAGCCCAACTAAATCTGACCCCACTCTTTATGCATTAATTCAAGAACACTTACTAGCCAGACAAAGATTCAATCTCTGTCCTCAGTGGGAAGGCCCCATCTATAATAATGGCTAGCAGCTGCACAAAGCTCTAGTTGAACTAGTACTTATTCTTTCTCACTCTCTGAAATATAGAAATCCAAAAGCTACCTTCCTCCAATCTTACCTGTTTCCAGCCATTTTAGTCTATACATGTGTGCTTAAGTGGAACACGCCACTACTTCTAAATATTTCAAGTACCTTCTAATTCCTCGGGTTTTCTCCACAAAACTTCTCCTCTCCAATTCAGGATAGGAAATGACTTAATGAAAAATGGCATCCCCCGAGGGCTCCTCTCACATAATAAACAAATCATTTGGGTCTGTTCTGTAGAACTTTCCATCAGCCAGAGAGATGGAAATGGGTTCTGCCGGTTATTCCCTCATTCCATTGACCAAGAGAAATGGACATGTAGGAAGCCTAAATTGTCTCTCTTTCTTCTCTTAGAACATGAAATTATTCAATTTTCACCCTCTTATTCGAGCCTCAGCTTTCCCTAAAATACCAATTTCTGTTCCGACTCCACCGCCGTACTAATATTCGCAGGAGCTAAGGTCTGAGGACCGTCTCCGGCTAGCTGCTAGGTTATGCTCAAGTGCGGCCTTTGGCTGCCTTTAAAGGGCATCATTCTTTGAGATGCTACCACTAGCCACTTTTTCAATGACTCCTACCCCTACCTAATTCTCACAAGTATTCTGACATTCTCTTATGGTTCATTTACTTCTTCCACTTTCTGCTCTTTTTTCCATCCATTCATTTTTACCCTACATGCCAACTTAAACATTCTATGCCACATACTTTTCTTCACATACTGTATAACATTAACTTTACTAGGCAACCCCAATACTAGTCCTTTCTGTTCTGTCAACCATTATACATTTGCATATACAATTACAAACAAATACACATTGAGTAACAATTATATACAAGGTCCTTGCACCTATTTGCATAGAAAAAGAAAAGACAGAAAACAAATAACACAGAGATTATGACAGGTATTCAGGAAGAAAGCACAGGAAGAGAGAGTCCCTTCCGATCTTCCTCCCACCCAACAATGTGTTCTGTATAAATCGCATGCAGAGGGAGGTTATTTACTTTGAGCTCCAAGATTCAGGACAGATCTGGATAACTTCTGACCCATAAACACATAAACTAGTAGCTACTATTGTCAGTATTTCTGCAGTTCCAGGACATGCAATATTTGAGATGTCAGTTACTACCTGGAGAAGGGTTAATTTTAGCATCAGCTATGATTATTCTCTCTGCAGTGCTTGGAGCAGCTAAAACCACGGATATAAATATCCCTAAAAATTATGTAAAATCTACAAAACAAAATATAACTTAAATATACCTCTGCCATTCCATCTCAGTCCAACCCCATCCCACTCTACCTCCCACTAGTAAACATATGGAAAACACACAGAAAGGAAGCAAAATAAACAACACAGTTTTTTTAAAAGAAGAAATCTGTTTTCTAAAGAATATGACAAGAGTTAAAAGGAAAGGGAAAATAAACTTCACTGCACTTAAAAAAAAAAAGCTTCCCCCATTCCCTATCAAATCTGGGCTGACAGGCATGTTATTTAATTGCCCATAAATGAACTTCTTTAAATAGCACCTATTAATACTCCAAATTTCAGCATCAGCTTGTGCTCAGAAAGAGAGAGAGAGAGAGAGAGACAGAAAAGAAACTTGAAACGGCTAAAACGCAAAACAAACTGCTTTCTTCAAATTGCAACAAAATCTGGAATGAGGAAAAGCCATGAGAGGGAAGAGCCTTGCTACCTTCTGCTGCTGAACGAGCCGGGTCCTGGACCACTGACTGCAAAGTCAGAGGCTAATGTGAATGGATGCCCAAGTAAAGATAAAACATCTGCCTGGTCAGAAACCGCAGAGATACTGAGAAATAAAGCACAAGGCATTACTGGAACCATAATCTGTACCAAAAGAAATAGCACAGGTCTAGTCAAGTGTGGCTCCTGCATAATTTCCCCCTGAAATCTGACACATTTACCCCTGGACATCCTGTCAGGGTCTCAAACTCAACATATCTAAAAGGGAATGTAATACCGCCTCCTTAAACCAATTCTCCCTGGCAACCTTCCTCTTTCTGTATCACCAATTATCCTAGACTTGAAGCTAAAAAATGATTTCTCCTACCCTCCTCTCCTTCAGCCAGACACCCAATCATCTAGTAGTAATTACGGCCAGCATTTATCTAGTGGCAACTCTAAGCCGGGCACGTGACATGCACCATCTCACTGAATCCTTACAGGTAACCTGCTAAACAGACCTCACTGTCCCCATTCACCAATAAGGAAAACGAGGCTCGGAGGTTAAGGGAATTAAGTAACTTGACGTGGCCAGTAAGTAGCGAAACCCAGACCAAACAGAAGTCTGTCTGCCCACAGCGCCCACGCTCAGGCATTGCTCACACTGCCACAGCTTCATAACCGCCCTTTTATTTTCCCCCCCAATGCCACCACTGTGGCTCTGGCCTTTCCTACCTTCTACGTGAACCACTGAAATGCCCTCCCAGTCTCCGTGCTTTTCTCCCTCCCATGTCTCTTGCGCAGGGAGATGGATTCAACGTCCTAAACTCCACTTCACATCATTCTCCTCTCCTTGAGCATCTTCACTGAGTCTTCACTGCTCACAAATACTACAAACTTCCTAGAGTCAAAGCCTTCCCCAATCTGGCTTTCCCCCCACTCTACTGAAAAAATCAACTCTAGTGAAGTCAAATTCTTCGCCAATCTCCAAAAATACACTGTGCACTTCTGAATGTCACCTAGAAGTGACATTCAAGTCATGAATGTCACCTAGAACACTGTCCCACCCAGTCTGCAAGGCCCCACTCAAGACATTTTTGTTATGATGCTTTCTCTAATGAGGAAGGAAAAGTGGAAAGGTCGCGCTATCTCTGACGGAGAGCTTGCTGTGTGTCAGGTCCGGTTCTAAGAAAATCTGCATGACAGCCCAATGAGATGCATCCACCACGATGCCCAGTTTACAGAGAGAGAACTGAAGCACCTTGTCCAGGGTCGCAGACTGGTAAGTGTAAGTCGACATTCAAATCCATCTAGCTGCCCTCCTCACCACCACGTTGCCCCAAGGAGCTCTCAGAATCGACTTCTCAACTTTCTAACAGGTGGGTCAGGCTGATCACATCTGAACCCACTGATCAAGCTTAACATCCCCAAAAGCAAGACAACCAGACACCACGTACTTCCTGATGTGATACAGTAAGAAATCCACAACAGGCCTGTGAAGCTTTCTTGCCAAAAAAACTAAACCTGATTGGAATCACACCTCCAGAGCAGTGCTCCTCAAACTTTACTGTGCACGCAGATCCCCTGGGGATCCAGTTAAAATGCAGATTCTGACTCAGCAGGTCTGGGTTGGGGTCTAGGATTCTGCATTTGTAATAAGCTCCCAGGAGTGAGCTGTGCTGCTGGCCCACGGCTCACGCTTTGAATAGCAAAGCTCCAGAAGCCAGACATAATCACCAGTGGACAAGACACAGGCGAGACAGGGAAACAAGTTAACTCATGGCCGAGACTAGAATGAAGGGACTGAGGAACCACTTGCCTAAGGTGCAAAATTTAAGGGAGAACCGGAAGACAAAGGAATGGAGATAAACATTTTAATACAGTATTTTAAAAAATCAAAATGAACGTAAAAGACCCATGATGAACACAATATCAGTTTTAAATAAAGGCAGACTCAGTATTACTGATTTTTCTTTTTGCTTAGATTCCGATATGGCTCTGCCCAGCACTGAACTGTATAAGTTAACCGCCAAATCTGGAGGATGAAAAATTCTAAAGGGCAAATGTAGACATGGCTGGTTGCTAAAACAAATAAATACTATGAAAGGAGGAGGGGGTTAGAGTTTACGAGGCTTAAGAATAGACATCAAATGCAATGTGTGAAACTTGTGTTGATATTGACTTGAACAAAACCATAAAACAGAATTTTGGGTAGACAGGCAAAATATAAACATAGAATGAATATTAGATGACGTAAAGGATTTTTAATTTTGTTAGCTCATGTTAATGGTATTGTGATTTTTAAAAATTCCTTAATTATTAAAGATAAGATACTAAAGTATTTATGGGTAAAATGACATGAGCTATATCTGGGATTTGCTTTAAAATATTCCAGAAAAAAAAAAAGTAGAGACAGATGGGATGAGATTAGCAAAATGCTGGTATCTGCTGAAGCTGGGGGACAATACAGGGGGATTTGTTACACTACTCGAACTTTTATGTTTTATATTTCCATAATAAAACAACGTTTAAGTAGCCCTTTTTGCCTTAGGCACCGTAACACTGACTTTGTGCCACTCAAACAGGACACAGCACAGAGTGCCTTCATCCATAATAAAAGGAGCTGCTCTTTCTAATGTGTGCCAGGAACTGGGGTGATCTCATTTAAATGTCACAATAATGTTGTGAGATACTGTGTGGATGAAGAAGAGTGAAGTTCAGCAAGCTTGGAGAACGTGCCCGAAGTCACACATCAGCAAGTGACAAAGGCAAGGCTTGAACCCAGACCCAACTGACTCAGAAGGAAGCCCGATCAGAAGCACTCAGAAGCACGACATTCTATCATCCGTCTTACGCCCTGGGGGGCTGAAGGCCTATGACCACCTCAGTTTATAGTTCATCTCTCTCATGCTACCTAAGACACAGGAGCCATTCTGAGAGGTGACGAGGAGGCCCCGGTTTTGAAGCGGGGCCCTGACACTGACCAGCCGTGCGACCCTGGGCAAATTACTCAACCTTGCTGTCCCTCAATTTCTTCATCTTTGTACGGCTATTAATCTCACACTAGTATGAGATTAACAACCACCTCACAAAGTTGTTAGGAAGATAAAATGAGCTAATAAATGTAAAGTGCTTAGAGCTGTCTGACACATGGCAAGCACTGATTAAGTGTTAGCGATTATCATCATTATTGCCACTAAGTTCTCAATGAAATTGAATGACACCGAACACACCCCTCAGGCCAACTCATAACCATTTAGTTTTCCTTCTAAGCAACCGTCTGACCACAGAACTTGAAAGGTGGGCTCCCACCGATGCTTACAGTATAGTAATCAAGATTAATGTTCCTCTGTTCAGAGGGAAAGAAAACTCCAGTATTAATAAAAACCTAGAGACACATGGCCCAAGACTGTTGCTATACAGTAAGTCCCGTACATACGAACGAGTTCCGTTCCGAGAGCACGTTCCTAAGTCCAATTTGTTCGTAAGTCCAACAAAGTTAGCCTAGGTACCCAACTAACACAATCCGCTCTATACCACTGCTTTTACACTTCCTTCCAGACATCCTGGGCTTGAAATAAAGATACTATACTACTGTACTCTATACAGGACTGTACAGTAAAGTACACAAAAACACAGCCACTTGTAGAGGATGCACGCATGTGACAATGTACGCCAGACTCGTGAACTCACTTACATGATTCGACATGCGAATGCTTGTTCGCATCTTTGAGAGTTCGCAACTTGAAGGTTCATATGTAGGGGGCTTACTATAGTATCACAATTGCTTTGCGAGTTTCACGTTAACGGAGGTATAGTGTTTGTGGGATTTATAATTCTCCGAGAAGGAACCAGGAATTCTGGCTGAGAGGCTAGACGCTCCACAGAAATAAACAGGAGGGAGTCCTGGGTCACAGGCCAAGGTGGGTGGCAGAAGTGGTGCCAGAGCACTGAGCCAAAGGATGAGGCTGAAAACCAGGAGCCGGAACTAAGCAGGAGCAGAGCTGTGGTCAACTGCTGAGCCACGAGGATTAGTTGAGAAGCTGTGGAAGGGCTCACCAGCCAAAATCACAAGGAGAGAGGCCAGAGCCAGGATGGGCAAGGACAAGGCCCCCAGTGATGAAAGGAACAATCTGAGCTCACATGAGACAGACAAGGGTTCTGACACGGCTTGCGGCTTTTAACTACTAAGCCCCTGCCTCTTTTGTGGTTATGTTCTGTCACGCTTGAAATTACACTTTTCCAAGCTGTCTTGTTACCCATGGAAGATGAAATAAATAAAAGGCTGAGATCTCATTACACCACCTGGCAGATCCTCGTCTTCCTTCCCCACTGGCTGTCTCTTGAATCACTCATTGCCCAGTTACCAGCAGTAATTCGTTTTAACTCCTAAAGTAACTGAGTATATATTATATCAAATTAATGCACAATTACTAGCATGTATTGAACCCTGATATCAATCAAGCACTATGCTAAGAGCTCTCCAGTTATCTTAATCCTTCAATGGTCCAATTAGGAACTGTTATTATCCCCACTTTACAGATGAACCTGAGGCTTACAGCGCCCAAGGTCATACTGTTAGAAGTGCCTCCTTTCTTATGTTACTCTCTACTAGCAGGCTCCTTGCTACTGAAAGGGCTCCAAATGAGAGAAAGACCATTGCAGGTAACTGCTGACATGATGAACTGAACAATCTGGAACTCGATCTCCCCCAGGGAACCCCGAAAGCTTGGGAAGAGCAGTTGAAGAGGAATGAGCAATACTTAAATTCTCTTTACTTTCAGCAAAGAGGGTCATTTCCTCCTCTTCAACTGCTCTGACCAGAGTCCTGAGAGCAGCCTCTGCTGCTCCTGTCAACTACTGCTACCTGCTGTAGGGGAAACGATGCAGAAAAAAATATCACAGGTTCTTTTCCTTGAAACTGAGGGGAAGGGAGAAAAAAAAGGAGAGGAATTCCCATAGGAGAAGAAAACTTATAAATAGAGCAACATGAAATGATGCCTGCAAATAAATAACACCTGTGCCAAAAGACAAGTTAAAGACAGCAGCCAAAAATGGGACAGATAAAAATAAATAACATATGCAATTTCCTCCAAAGCTGCTGCAGAAAAAGCCTTGTTTCCTTAAAAGCAAACTAAAATTTACTCTATCAAACCATGGTCGTTATTAAAATCAACATTGAAATACAGCCAATTATTATTACTGGCATGTGACTCCTGTATCAGGAGACACTATTTTCCTTTCAAAGGAAAGAAAAAGTCAAATACACATAATACAATAATTTGATTGCTTTTTAAAATTAGAAATATAAAATATTATGTTCACTATTACGTTCTTGTTAGAAATCAATAAAAAGGAACTTAAAATTCTATAAGTGTAAAATAATAATTATTTTATGCTTATCTTCTAGAATACTACCCAGCAAAAAAAAAAAAAAGGAATGAACTACAGATAAATAAAACAGTATGGACGAATCTCAAAGCCATTATGCTAAGAGAAAGAAGGCTTACAAAAAACAATACAGGTTACATGATATGATTCCACTTATATAAAGTTCTAGAAGTGAAAAAAAAAAAAAAAAAAAGAATCTATGGTGGGGAAAAAACCAGAACAATGGTTGCCTCAGGGTGTAGGGGGACAGGGACTGACTGTGAAGGGACATGAGGAAAACGTCTGGAGGGGTGGCAGCGCTCTCTATCTTGCTAGGAGTCTGGGTTACACAGGTGTATGCAACTGACAAAACTCAGTGAAAGCAGGCTTAAGATTTGCATGTTTCATTGCATGTAAATTTCATAGTAAGGGAAAAAACACTATAAGCAAATATTGAACTCTAATTACTGATACGCATGGTCAAGTATTCAGGTGGAAGTACACTGATGTCGACAAATTATTAATACTTGGAAATGCATCAAAAAGTAAGATTGAGAGGAGGATGGACAGATGGATGATAAGTGATGAAGCAAATACAGTAAAATCTAGAATCCAAGTAGTAGGTAGGCAGGTGTTTACTGTAAAATTCTTTCGAGTTTGCTGTATGTTTGAAGATTTTCGTAGAATAGAGGAAAAATAAATGTACACATCTATAAATTACAAACAGGTAAGGAAGCTAAGAAAAGGGTGGTGCGGGGGGGGGTAGAAAAGTGAAAGGCAGAGTGAAAGGGAAAGAACAGTGAGTAAAAGGGAGAAAAGGAGAAGGGGAGTCAGACCAGTATATGAAAGGCCTACAGAGAACAACTGAGAGCACGAAAGAACAACCAAGAGCACCCAGGAGGTTCTGAAATGAGGGCTCTGGTCCCTGGGCAGATGTGTCCAGTTTTCACCTTGCCTCTACTAAATGCTAATAAATGTGTTCTATTTAATAAAGGAGCTTTATTCCATCCAGTGAAAAATGAAATGAGAACATAATAGAACATTTCTAATAAAGTTATATGAAAGGCGTTTAAAAGTTAATGCCATTTAATAATTGCAGCAGGATTTATATATTAAAGTGAGCTTTATTTTTCAAAGTTGTCAGCAGCAAAGAAAGTACATGGGATTTAGAACATGATTAACCTGGGTCCAAATCCCAGTTTCACCAGTAAGCAGAAATATGACTTTAGACAAGTTACTGATTTCTCTGAGCCTCAGTTTCCTCATTTATATATGGGAATAACATTACCTCTCTCACAGGGCTATTTTGAGGATTAAATGAGACCATGTATGTACACGGAAACAACTAGCCCAGCACCAGGTACGGCGTAATTATTTAACACAGGTTGTTTTCCTTTCCTCTTATTCTAATAATGCCACCATTACTTAACACAGCTTTGTGACACATTTTTTGAGCTGTTGGCCAGGTGAAGAAGAGCAAAAGTGTTCCAGGTCAGGGGAAGAACACAAGCAAAGGGAGAGAGAGGGACAACAGGAAACAGGTCTTTTTCTAAAGACTTCTGGAACATAGAGGTTGAGTGTAAGGGTGATGGAGGGAGGATGAAAAAGAATCAGAAAAAAGCTGAGAGGAAGACAAGGCAGGATCATGAAGGGCCTTTTATGCCATGCTAAGCAGTTGGGTCTTTTTCTTCCAGGCAATGGAGAGTCATTTACAGGTTGTCAGTAGAACAGTGACATGATCAGAGTTCTCTTTTAGAAAGAATATTCCGCTGGCTGACTGCATGGTACAACTCCAGGGACACAACTCACATAGGATGTCAAGAGAAGCAAGACATGGACTAAAAAGTATTATGACTCTGAAATCTTAAGTACCACACCTGAAAACCCTAGTGTAGTTATGGTCACCTAAGAAGTCTACAGAACGAGGATAGGACCTGGCACGCCAACCTTTAAGGGCCAAGCAGAACAAAGAGACACCCTAAAGGTAACTGAAGAGGATATGGTCAAAGAGAATCAAATGTGGCAGATATGGACTGAAAGTATCCACTTCATTTAACAACTAAGAGGCTATTAATGACCTCGTCAAGAACAGGGTCAATCAAATGATGGGAACAAAACCAGATTTTACTAAGCTTACTCTAAAGTGGAGGTAGAGGCTGCAAGTGCGAGGTAAGCTCCCAAGAATGGTATAAATGGAAGAGAGAGACCAGTAAATAAATGGGGACACACAGCTGAGATGACACGTTTAAGCTAGGAAGAGTTTGACAAATAGGGGGAAAGAAGTAGGAAGGATGAGATTCAAGATACAAGTGAGGAAAAGGATAACTAATGAAGGAGGAAGAACGGGATGCAGATCAGGGTTGGAGGGGTTGGCCTTGGGCAGGAGGATGGCAACCTCATCCAATGAGACAAAAAGAACAGAAATGTGCGTGCAGGGGTAACTGCCCAGTGTTCTTTATTTTCTCTTTGAAGTAGGAGTTAAGGTTGTCCAAGAATGAATATGGAGAAGGTGAAGCAGGAAACTGAGGAAATTCATGAATATTTCAAAGTAAATTTGTGAAAATGGAAGAGTCACCTGACTATGGGTTTAGTGTATCATTTTCTTCAGGAGGATTCAACAGCCTGGGTTTGTGAATTCACAAGTGGCCAGTCAACAGGGTTGAGATTTTGCCCTCTGAGACTTTCATTCTCTTGTTTGTTCCTTCCTCCATAAATACAATATGTCTCAACTACCTTCTATGTGCTGGGTCTTGGGGACAACACTAAGAAAGACAAACAGGGCCCCTGCCTTTAGAGTCTTATAATATAAGAGAAAAAACAAACAGAACAAAAAACTATAATAGTAATAAGTATTATGTAGATGTTCACAATACCATGGAGAAAATGTAGGAAGTCTGCCTAACCAAGACTGGAGGGGACAGGGAAGAAGTAACATTTGAGACCTGGAGAAATGGTAGTTGGCTGGGGAAGAAGAGAAGGGAAGAGTGTTTCAGGAGGGAACATGTATGAAGGCCCCCTAAGGAACCCTGAAACAGAAAGGACACGCCACTTCGGAAGACCTGAAAGTTCTATATGCCAAAGTGTAGAGTGTGGCAGGGCTAGAGCTGTCTACGGATGGGGCCAAGTCATGTAGAGTTGGTAAGAATTTTGGATTTGAGTCTAAAAGCAATAGCAATTTGCATTTTTAAAAGACTGCTCTGGCAGTGCTGTGCCAAATAGATTAGAAACAGGCAAGAGTAGATACAAGGAAAACAGTCAGAAAGCACTTAGTAAGAATCCAGGCCAGAGATGATGGTAGTGAGCACAAAGGCGGCAACAGTGAGGAAGGACAACAGAAATGGAACAAAGTAAGTGATATAAAAGAAGTAAAATCACTTAGAATGTATAACCTGAACGTGGGAAATAAGGATGAAGGACAAATGGAGGATGACGTTCAAATTTTTAGTTTGGGAAGTTGGATGGTGAGTGGCACTGATCACTGAGAAAAAACAGGTTTGACAGCAAAGCTTTTGACTTTATTTTTAGTCTGTTGAGTTTGAGGCACCTAGGAAGCAACCAAGGAGACAAGTTCAGTAAGCAGCTGAATGCACACATAGGTCTGGAGCTCAGAAGAGGTCTCTATGGAAATACAAACCTGCGGTCTGTCTACCTAAGGCTGACAATAAAGCCACTGCGAGCAGATGAGATCATACAGGGAGAGGGTATAAAGTGAGCAGAGGGCCTAGGGCAGGGTCCTAGAGAACTACTTCTGCAACCCCTGAGTAGAAGGGGTAAAAGGTGAGAAGGAATGGCCGGAGGAGTAGGAGGGAAAACAGATACCTGGCAGTCAGAAGTCAAGAAAAAAAAAAGTGTTTCAAGGAGAGTCAACTGTGTCTAAAGCTGAGCAGTCAAAAAGGATGAGTAATAAAACTGGTGTGACTAATTCAAATGAAGACCACACAGGATGTAGAATGGGTAGGAGGTAGGGAAGCAGAGAGAACCTATTCAAAAAGTTTAACTTAAAATAGGAGGAGGAAATGAGAGAGTGAAAAGGCCAGGGAGGACATATGAAAAACTGTGTTGAATTGTGTGATGTGTTGAATCAAGGAAACTAGGACAGGAAGAAAGTGAAGAAGGCAGGGATGAGTGATAGACTAGGAAGAAACTGGAGGGCCCAAGGGACAAGAAGTCTTGATAACACTGAAAAACAGGAGTAAAGGAAGAAAACTGGAATAATAGAAGGCTGAAATGAGAGATTCAGATGCTTAAGTTCCATTTTCAAAAGTGGAACAAGGACAAGTGATGACAAGGTTTAGCATTCAACCAGTGAGAATGGGGAGAGTTGAAAGAGGGCAAAGTATTAAAGTCCCAGGAATAGATTAAGTCTGGGAAAGGAAAGACAAGGTGTTGCTAGGTGGGTTGTTCACATAAACACTCAGGGCATTCAGAAAGATAACAAGATAACACTGTCCTTTTCTCTTAAAGAGAAAAGGACATTGATAAGCCAGGCACCAAAGCCTAAGTCTAATGTAGATGAGATCCCAGAAAGCTGGGTGGTTTATGGTTTTATAATATAGCCAGATATTATGAGCCTCAAAGGAGAAGAGATTTTTATAAGATGAAAGAGTAATGGTTTGGAATAGGTACTGAGGAGCTAGGAGAATGCCAACCCCACCTCACAACCCATTTGAAGAGGAGGGCAGCTTCTGTTCAAGAGAGCTGCAGGGTAAGATTTTTGCAGGGAAAAAACTAAGTTAGTATTATAAAAAATAATGTGAGGGCTGTTATGTGAAAAGTTTGGGATTTTTTTTTTTTAAAGGACAATAGAAGGAAACTACCTCAACATAATAAAGGACATATATGAAAAGCCCACAGCTGACATCATATTCAACAGAGAAGACTGAAAGCTTTTCCTTAAAGATCAGGAACAAGGGAAGGATGCCCACTCTTGCCACTTCTATTGAACATAGTACTGGGAATCTTAGCCAGAGCAATTAGGCAAGAAAAAGAAATAAAACACACCCAAATAGGAAAGGAAGAAGTAAAATTGTTTGCAGATGACATGATCTTATATGTAGAAAACACTAAAGAGTCCACACAAATAAACTATTAGAATAAACAAATTCAGCAAAGTTGCAAAAGTTTGCAAAGTTTACAAAATCAAAACACAAAAATCAGTTGTGTTTTTATACACTAACAATGAACAATTCAAAAAGGAAGTTAAAAAAAAAAATCCCATTTACGGAACAGGATAGAAAGCCCAGAGATAAACCCACGCACCTATGGTCAACTAATGTATGACAAAGGAGGCAAGGATATACAATGGAGAAAAGACAGTCTCTTCAATAAGTGGTGCTGGGAAAATTTGGCAGCTACATGTAAAAGAATGAAATTAGAACACTCCCTAACACCATACACAAAAATAAACTCAAAGTGGATTAAAGACCTAAATGTAAGACCGGACACTATAAAACTCTTAGAGGAAAACATAGGAAGAACACTCTTTGACATAAATCACAGCAAGATCTTTATTGACCCACCTCCTAGAGTAATGGAAATAAAAACAAAAATAAACAAATGGGACCTAATGAAACTTAAAAGTTTTGTACAGCAAAGGAAACTATAAACAAGATGAAAAGACAACACTCAGAATGGGAGAAAATATTTGCAAACGAATCAATGGACAAAGGATTAATCTCCAATATATACAAATAGTTCATGCAGCTCTATGTCAAGAAAAAACAACCCAATCAAAAAATGGGCAGAAGATCTAAACAGACATTTCTCCAAAGAAGACAGACAGATGGCCAAGAAGCACATGAAAAGCTGCTCAACATCACTAATTATTAGAGAAATGCAAATCAAAACTACAATGAGGTATCACCTCACACCGGTTAGAATGTGCATCATCAGAAAATCTACAAACAACAAATGCTGGAGAGGGTGTGGAGAAAAGAGAACCCTCTTGCACTGTTGGTGGGAATGTAAATTGATACAGCCACTATGGAGAACAGTATGGAGGTTCCTTAAAAAACTAAAAGTAGAATTGCCATATGACCCAGCAATCCCACTACTGGGCATATACCCAGAGAAAACCAAAATTCAAAAAGACACATGCACCCCAATGTTCATTGCAGCACTATTTACAATAGCCACGTCCTGGAAGCAACCTAAATGCCCATTGACAGACGAATGGATAAAGAAGATGTGGTACATATATACAATGGAATATTACTCAGCCATAAAAAGGAACGAAATTGGGTCATTTGTAGAGATGTGGATGGACCTAGAGACTGTCATACAAAGTGAAGTAAGTCAGAAAGAGAAAAACAAATATCGTATATTAATGCATATATGTGGAATCTAGAAAAACGGTACAGATGAACTGGTTTGCAAGGCAGAAATAGAGAGACAGATGTAGAGAACAAACATATGGACACCAAGGGGGGAAAGCGGGGGCAGGGGTGGTGGTCATGGGATGAACTGAGAGATTGGGATTGACATGTATACACTGATGTGTATAAAATAGATAAATAATAAGAACCTGCTGTATAAAAAATAAAATAAAATGCAAGAAAAAGGGGAAAAAATTTTTTTAAATCCCATTTACAATAGCACTGAAAAGAATAAAATATTTAGGAATAAATATTTTAACCAAGAAGGTGAAAGACTTGTATACTAAAAATGATAAAACATTGCTGAAAGAAATTAAAGAAGACACAAATGAATGGAAAGACATCCCATGCTCATGGATTGGAAGGCTTAATATTGTTAAAATGTCCATACTACCCAAAATGAGCTACAGATTCAATGTAATCCCTATCAAAATTCTAGTGGCATTTTTGAAAAAATAGAAAAAACCATCCTAAAATGCATATGGAATCTCAAGGGGCCCTGAATAGCCAAAAGAATCCTGAAAAAGAACAAAGTTAGAGGCCTATCACTAATTTCAAAACATATTACAAAGCTACAGTAATTAAAACAGTATGATACTGGCATAAAGACAAACATATAGATCAGTGGAACAGAACAGAGAGCCCAGAAATAAATTCTCACATGTATGATCAAATGATGTTTGACAAGGGCACCTAGACGACACACTGGGGAAAGAACTCGAAATAGATTAAAGACCTAAACCTAAGACCTAAAACTATAAAACTCCTAGGAAAAAAACATAGGGGGGAAGCTTTATGACATTGGATTTGGCAATGATTTCTTAGATGTGACACCAAAAGCAAAAATAGACAAATGGAATTACATCAAGCTTCAAAACTTCTGTGCATCAAAGGACAATCAACAGAGAGAAAAAGGCAATCTATGGAATAGAAGAAAATATTTGCAAATCATGTATCTCATAAAAGGTTAAAGAACTCCTACAACTCAACAAATAACCTGATTTTTTTTAATAGGCAAAAAACTTGAACAGACATTTCTCCAAATATGATAAACAAACGGCCAGCAAACATACGAAAAAATGCTCAGTATCACTAATCATTACGAGAAACGTGAACGAAAACCACAAAATGCCATATCACACCCATTAGGATGGCCAATATCAAAAAAAAACCAAAAAAACAGAAAAACAACTGTTGATAAGCATGTGGAGAAATTGGGATTGTAAAATGGTGCAGCCACTATGGAAAACAGTATGGAGTTTCCTCAAAAATTTAAAAATAGAAATACCATCTGATCCAGCAATCCCTTCTGGGTTTATACCCAAAAGAATTAAAAACAGGATGTTACAGCCATATCTGCACACCCAAGTTTAATGTAGCATTATTCCCAATATCCAAGAGGTGGAAGCAACCCAAATGTCCATCAACATATAAACAGATAAAGAAATGTGGTATATACATACAATGGAATATTATTCAACCTTAAAAAAAGAAGGAAATCCTGCCATATGCTACAACATCAATGAACCATAAGGACATTATGCTAAGTGAAATAAGCCAGTCACAGAAGACAAATACTACATGATTCCACTCATATGAAGTATCTAAAGCAGTCAAACTTACAGAAACAGAAAATAGAATGGTGGTTGCCAGGAGCTGGAAGGAGGAGGAAATGGGGAGTTGTATTCAGTGGGGATAAAGTTTCCATTTTGCAAGATGAAAAAGTTCTAGAGATCTGCTGTACAGCAATATGAATATATTTAACACTACTGAGTGTACACTTAAAAATGGTCAAGGTGGTAAATTTTCTGTTAGTGTTTTTTTACCACAATTTTTTAAAAGGGGGAGGGAGGGGTGCTAAATAGCACCAGAGCATGTGGAGAGAAGTCTGAGAAAAGGAAGCTATGCAGGACAATGGGGGGTTGCATTCTGAGCAGTAACCTTGAATGTCAAGGGTAGAGACAGAGCAAAATGATGCCTCCAGCCTCCTGCTACGCCTCTAGTTCAAGCTGTATCAGATCCAACTGAGAATGAGGCCTCCGACGTGCCACAGACTTAATGGGCCTTTTTTAAAGTCTCAAGACTACGCTGCGAAAAATTATTACGGTACCTTAAAGACATCCTGAACAGGGGACACGGTTATTTCCTCACATCTTCACCCAGTAGTAGCAATGGCAATAATCCTCAGCAGGTGGGAGGTTCTCCCGCCTTGAGCCAGCTGTGGCCTGGACTGGGTGCTCCTGAATAGGAAATCCTAGTTCCTACCTTGGCAGGAGGTATAAGGAGCCTTTCCTCGAGGGCTCAAATGTTACGGCTCAAATTTGCTGTAAAATGTTACGGAAAGCCCGGAACGAACTTTTTGGCCAGCCCAATAGTTTGAAAAGGGAGGAAAAGCCAAACATCATATGCTCCATACACAATTTGTTAAAACATTTCCTCTGCCCTTCTCTTTTTTGTATATTAAAATTGTAAGATTCTTAGGTCTGTTCTTTATACGCTAGCTAATGGAATTCAAGTGCTTAGCCTTGAGAATACTTAGAAAGAAAAGGGGGGAATGTTCCATCTTCTCCACACCTGCAAAAAAGTACACACCATGTGCATCATAAATTATCTCTGATAGTGGTGAATTGAGAACGTTCACAGAAGTACCAGTGTGACTCTCCTTTCCAACGTGGAGACTTCCATTATAAAGTCTGTTCAGTTTTCTGTTTAACAAAGCAGTTATTTAGGACACTTGGATGTCAGAGAATGTTGCTATATATTTAAGACGTAGCCCTGAATCCCCAAAAGACTGCAATTTGATCGGCTCTCTTAGTAATTTGTATAATTTTTATATAAAAACGGTTTATTTAAATCTTATTACCATGTTAATCCAGAAGAGGAGCTCTGGCGCTTTCTTCTCCCCACAGACCTGAAAGGCTAATAAAACCCATGACTCCCTGGAATTCCTTATTCAAACAAAAGGTTTGAAAGTCTAAGTCTCATTTAAATGAACTAATGGGTTCATTAGTTTTGTTGTTGCTAATGGGCTAGATGAGGAAAATCACAGGGGTTGCAGGTAGCAGACTCAGTGTCTAGCAATGGGCACTATTAGAGATCAAGAGACCATAGCGGGAAACAGAAGGACCAGCCAAGGACACGTGTGAGTTCCAACCCTCTACTATTACTAGGGAAGTCCCTTGTCTCTCTCTCGGCGGCCCTCAATTTCTCCCCGTTCTGATCTCGCTGCAGTAATCTGTGTCCACTGAAGGACGAGTGTTAATAGCTCTATACAGTTTCTATCTTTCAGAACTGGGTACAACAAGAAGCCTTTGTCTTTGAGGTTTTAACATTTGCTTTCCTTTTACACCACACTGTTTTAGAGAGACAAGCACAGCTAAACAAGATTTTAACCGTAGGCCCTTTTGGACTGTTTTGTTGTTGCATGTGAAGGCGGCGGGGATGGGGGCTGTCAGATACTTACCAGTGTTTTCCATAGAGCCAGTGGCCTCCCCATGTCAGCAGGCAGATCCCAGCTGTAGTTTTCTTCCAATGATTTCGAAGTGTTTTAAAGAACACAGTCATCTTCTCTCAGGGATTTGCTAGATTAGTAGAGGCAGAAAAGAAAAATATAATTGCCCAAGGGAATCGTGCAGAGTCCCTATGACTGTCTTCGGTTCTTTCATCCTCTCCGTATGTTTTCCTTCCTCCCTCCTTTTCCTTCCTAGTTACATCATCTTCATGTTCTCACCCACCCACCTACCCATTCTTTTCTTTCTTCTTTCTCCTTTCTTTCTTTCTTCCTTCCTTCCTTCCTTCCTTCCTTCCTTCCTTCCTTCTTTCTTTCTTTCTTTCTTTCTTTCTTTCTTCCTTCCTTCCTTCCTTCCTTCCCTTCCCTTTCCCTTCCTTCCTTCCTTTCTTTCTTTCTTCACTTCTTTCCACCTAAACTACACTTTTTTCTTCTCTCATCACTTTTGCTTAGAAGGAAGGGGGAGAGGAGCAGGAAGAGAAGAAGGGAATTCTAGGTGTCCTGTCTTTGCTTTCTTCTTACACTCATTATTCCGCTATTTAAGAGTATCTGCTTATCTGGGAATTCCCTGGCCGTCCAGTGGTTAGGACTCGGCACTCTCACTGCCAGGGCCTGGGTTGGATCCCTGGTCGGGGAACTAAGATCCCGCAAGCCGTGTGGCACGGCCAGAAAAGAAAAGGAAACATAAAAAAAAGAGTGTCTGCTTATCCATTATATATAAAGTGTATATCATCAAATTAGTAATCAAATTAGTAATGTAAAGGGATTATTCAAAATAGGAGAAAACACTAGGCCCTCAATAGAACATTCACAGAAAACTCAATGAAGAGGAAATGCACATTGCTCTGTAAAAATGCTCAACTTCCTGAGTAATCAAAGACATGCAAATTACAAAGAACTACCACTATTCACCTATAAAATTACCAAAATTTTTAAATGATTATACTCACTGATGACAAAATGAGATAGACACACACTCCTATACGGAAGGTAAACTAGCATAACTTTACTCAAAAACAAAGTGACCATATAAACCTATTCTGTTTCTTTTCGTCACAGCACTTATCCTGTGATGATTCTTATGTGCCAGTTTGTTTATTAACTTACCCCACTGGAATGTAAACTCCGCGAGAGTAAAGATTTTGACTGTTCTGGTCACTGCAGTATCCCTGTGTCTAAAATAAAACCTGGCACATAATAGCCATTCGGTAAATAACTGTTGAATGTGATGGGGTTCAAGACATGCTACCCCAAAATATGGCACCTTGGCAGAGTGGATATTTTAAGCGGAAGGAGTTTGGGAAAACGGCAGAAGCAGGAAGGTCACCCTGACCATCTCCCCACCTTGCCTTTCTTCCCTGAAACAGATCATAAAACCCTCCAGTGACAGGTGCCTGCCCTATACCCAGCAGGAAGGATCGATTTGTCTGCAAAGAAAAAGGGATACCAAGAAGAATCCTAACACGCAGGCCTTGCTAAGTTTCCCATTTGCTATAATTACCTCATACCCTTTACCCTATCACGCTCCTCCACGACTGTCTAAAATAAAATACTCGGACCTGTTTCCTTGGGTCTTCATTTCTTTATGAAGGCTCTCGTATCATGTAAAACTTATGCTGAGTAAATTTGTATGCTTTCCTCCTGTTGATCAGTCTTTGTCAGTTTAATTTCCAGACCTAGCCAGGGGCCCTATGAAGGTTAAGGAACACTTTTCCCCCACTACATGAAATTTTTTTTCACTAAGAATTTTTGTTGATGTGGAAAAAACTAAAAATATAATGTTAAGTAAAATTAGCAGGATAGAAAAGCCTTATGTAATTGGTATTTACCAATTATGTTCAAACATGAATATAAGTGAAAAAAAATACCAGTAGAAATAAACACACAGAAATTTTAAGTAATTCCCTCTTGGTTGTGAGAAAATGGGTGACATTTATTTTACATCTTAAATTGCAATGTATTTTCTAAATTTTCTAAAAATAAATACAAATTATTTTCTAAACAGATACAGAAAATTTTTATGACTTTGTGTGCATGAGGTAAACAGACCAAGAAAAAAACAATCTTCAGCTTTTGCTGAAGATTCTAGTTCTTTTATTACTCCCTTTAACCACAAAGACTCTCTTCTTGACCTAACTTTAATCAGGCTCCTCTGAGCTCTGCTGGACAAGGCCCTAGCTTGGGCTTCCCTCTCTGCCCTTGTAAAATCCAGTTTGAGCAAGAATCCTACTTAGTTTAGTGAAAATCCCCCACCTCCACCGTTGGTATCTGACCACCCTGGATATCTTATCACCCTGGCCTGCCTTCAGCAAGAACTCTACTGAGTCAGCCTAACAAGAATTCCCCTATAACCCTGATGTTCCCTCTTAGTAATTTTCCATCCACTGATGCCCACCCTGCCCCTTGGCTATAAACCCCCATTCGTCCTCGTTGGAGTCAGAGTTGAGTCCAACCTCCTTCCCCCACTCCAAGACCACCACCGCAGCAGTGGTCTCTACGTCCACCCAGATGCCTCTCCCTACCCTTGAGTAAAGTCTGCCTTACCATTCTTTAACAAGTGTCACTACATAATTTTTTTTAACACTACCAATGGTTAAAATTCCTCTCAAGGCCAGAAACATCCTTATCACCAGCAACAACGAAGCCAGTGCCAGGGAGCCCTCCTTCCTGTGAATCAGAGCCACAGTACAGGATGGTACGTAAAGGAACCCAAAGGCACATGTGATAATCAGATGCCTCTCCATCGCACCCTAAAGCACTTGTTCATTCAGCACGCTAGACTCTGTGCTGGGTGCTAGGCAGAGAAGCACAAGTCTCTATTCTCAAGTGCTGGCAACTGGTAAACCCACAAGTGCAGAACAATTACACAATTTATGATTGTAATACAGTGGGAAGGATGTTGAGGGGTAAGTCATGGCTCTGTCAGAAGCCACAAGAATGGCCCAATGTAGACTGGAGGTGACACGGTGGTCCGTGGTTGGGGGAAGTCTTCCCAAAAGGCGTAACATTTACCCGGGGTCTTGGAGAATGAGGAGTACCAAATGAGCAGCTAAAGAGACTGATGTGCATAAAGGCATAACTGATAGCCAGGTATGTTCAGGGAAACACAGGTGGGTAGTCAGGTATAAAGAGCAGGGTAAATATGGAAGGTGAGAACAAGGCCTCTCAAACTCTAGTGTAAAACTTGTTAAAATGCAGATTCTTGGGCATTGCCCCCTGAGATTCTGACTTGTTCTGGTTGGGTTGTTAGTAAAACCAAGCAGGACCCTGTGGGGCTCCTGGGCACGAAAGCCTTTCTGTGTCTCCCATTTCTAGACGATCCGAGTTCCAAAGGGCAGGTTCAAACAGTTGCTAATCAGGGAAGGGAAGGGACACAGAGACAAGGGAGGAGCAGTCAAAAAACATTAGTGCAGCCTTGGGGCAGCGTCCTGGGTCCACCTCAAGGGATACACAGAACAGTATCTTTGAGCTCTTGCACAGAACTAAAACCCCCAACAAATGGAAGATTTTAACTACTTGATGAAGCAGTCTTCATTTCAGACAGGTCACAGTTTGATAACCTCGAGAATCACAGAAGCTCATCAGAGGACCACCTGAGGCCAGATTAAAGGAAGCAGGCCCTGCACACACCCTGATCCTTATAAGCAACCCCACCCTTGAACCATTGCTATAAAACTCCTCACCAAATCCCCCTGGGTTGGGACACACAGTTTTTGAGGGCATGAGCCTGCTGTGTCCCCCTCTGCCTGGCAAAGCAATAAAGCTATTCTTTTCTACTTCACCCAAAATTCTGTCTCCAAGATTCGATTCGGCACCAGTGCACAGAGGCCGAGTTTTTGGCATCATCATCTTCATTATTAATGAGTACTCCCATGCTTCTAGCGGAGGTCAGCACCACACTCTGAGAAATAGTAGTCTGGAGATAAAGGACGGGGGAGGTTCAGAAAAGATCAGGAAGGACCTTGACTCCACACTAAAGACTTTGGATGTTACATTGAAAATGATGAAAAATCTTGAAGGGATTTAAGCAAGTGAGTGATAGGATCACATTTGGACTGTAGAAAGATCACTTTGTAGCAGAATGGAAAATGGGCTGGAAGAAGCTGAGCTAAAAGCTACAGAGAGCCAGTAGCAAGTTACTACCACAATCTCTAGGCACATAAACGAAGGAAGGAGCAAAGGAGACAGAGAGGACAGATGTGGCAGATCTTTAGAAAATAGAATCTAGCAGCCATTGGTGATCAACTGATTGTAGGAGGTGAGAGAAGAGGAACCAAGCCAGTTTTGTACTTGGGCAACTTACTGAATAGTGATTTCAATCATTAGAGTTGGATTGTAGGTTCATGAAGAAAAGTGTTGGAGATATTGAGTTTGAGATGCCTGTGGGGCATCCAAAGGAAATGATCAACGGATGTCTGGACTTAGCAGTTTGAAGCCAGGAGAAATTGTCTGGATGGAAGATATAGATTTGGGACTCATCAGTGTGAAGGAGATAAAGTTGGAGTACAGGTAAAATATCTAAGGCAGGGACAGAAGTTAGAGAACAATCTAACAGTCGTTAAGAGTCTGTTTTAAGGCCACCCATGACCCACTGGAACTCCCTTTGTGTCACAAATGAATGGGTCTGCGTATTACAAAACTACTGTGGAAACATGCAGGCAACCTAGTGTAGTGGAAAGAGCACTGGTCCAAGGGTCTTGAGGCCTAGATTCTAGTCCTACTTCTGTTACTTACTGGCAGTGAGAGCCTGGGTAAATCATTTAACCTGTCTCTATGTTCTCATTAGTAAAATGAGGACACACCTGCTCTGATTAACTCATTTGGCTGCGAAGATCACATCTGATGGGGCTGTGAATGCACTTTCCTCCTTAGTAAAATGAGGCTACACCTGCTCTGCTTCACTCATTTGGCTGTAAAGTTCACATCTGTGAGGGGTATGGATGAACCTTGTAAATTTTTCCGGATTTAAGTCATCATCAAATATGTAATATATTAGCTAGCAGTGTATATGCCTTCTAAGTACCCAACAGAACTCTTATTCCCCAATCTCAGTAAAAACTTAAATTTTTACTGAACAAATAAAATTTGGCACATAATAGCCATTCGATAAATAACTGTTGCATGTCTCGTCCGAAATGCATGGTTTTTTTTTTGTTTTTTCCAAGAACTCCCCAATTCTGATTGTATTCGACCCTCCTCACCATGAGGCGGGGCTTTTCTCACTAGACTTGGGACCCCACAATGGGCAGGTTCTCTCTGTGCATCTCTAGCAAACAGAACCTAGTAAAGCACCTGGAATGAACGAACCAATCAACCAATCCAACAGGCGATCAGAAACCATTCGCCCCATTTTGCAAATGAGTTAGCTGAATCGCTCCCCCCCCCGCCCCAAGAGAAGTGGGTAAGGGTCACGCAAGTTCAAGGCAGCTCTGGGACTAGACCCCAGGCCACCAGCCTCCCGCAGCGGCAACAGGAACCCCGCCATCCGCACGGAGCCCTCTCCGCGCGGTTCCGTCCGGCCCTCGCTCCCACCCTCCGCCCGCACTCGGGTCGCGACGCCCACCCCACGCCCCGGGGCCCTCCCCGCCCGCCCGGGCCGGGTCCCCGAGCCCCGCTCCCGGCTCCCCGCCCCGGCACTGCCGCACTCACCAAGGCGGGTCCCGCGCGCAAGCTGCCTTTCCTGTGTGCTCGCTCAAGATTCCCCTGCTCTTTGAAGGGAAACCGCTGCCGCCGCCCTTGGGTTCCGCGGCGGGTTCCTGGCGCGCAAGGAGGGTGCGGTCTGCAGGGGCCGCCCGAGGCGCGCCGTGGGGGGGGGTGGGGGAGGTGCCTTCAGTTTTCGATCGCTCATTTGTTCATCCATTCAGCCTTATCATCCATCCCTCGGTCGCTCAGCAATATTTTATGGAAAGCCTACCGAGACAAACACTGTTTTAGGACCTGGCACTAAATCGGAGAATAACTAAATGAACAGGGCCATTTCAGGTAGTGCTATGTACCACGAAGAAAACGAAAACAGGTGATAGAAAAGGAGTGGGGTGGGGGGAGAACTATTTTAAGTTAGGCCGTCTAAGTTAGGCCTCTCCGAGTAAGGGGCAATTAATCTGAGACATGAAGGCGAGAAGGAGCAGGTCAAGCAAAGATCCAGAGGAAAAGAGAACCTGAAGGAGGGCACGGCCAGTGCAAAATCTGTAAAGCCTGAGGCAGTTCACCAAGTCGGAGGCCAGTGCGAGTGAAGCAGAGACAACTAAGCAATAAGAAGTAGCGATGAAGCCGGAGAGGTGGGCAAGACGGGCCATGGTGGTAAGGAGTTCCGACATTATATGGAATGGGATGGGAAAACCTTGAGAGGATTCAGTCAGGGGAATGACCTGATCTGGTTTGCATTTTAAACACCTCTGGCCACAGTGTAGTGAATAGATTCTAGAGAGCGAGAGAGCTGCAGAGAAGCCAGGGCCCATGCTGACCACCAGAGGGCAGTTCTAATTCTCTGTCCCCCTCCCACCAGTTCCCCCACCCGCACGTGTGCTGTGGGGACCATACCAGTCAGTCAAGGTTTCTTTCTTTTCTTCTCCCATCCATCGTTGGATCAACCAACATTTGCTGAGTGCTGCGCATGCGCTAGGCACAGGGGATGCCCTCCTGTACAGCACCCACCCCCGCCCATTGTCCCTGCCCTCATAGAGCTTGCAGTCTAGTTTCCCCATTTACTGCATAAAGACACGCATCCTTACTATCGCCCCCCCCCCCCCCAGATGAATGTTTTAAGAGAAATGAGAACCACCGACGAGATTATGGTGCAGTAAAGCATACTCGGCCAGGTTCTAATCCTCAGGAGCCCACACTACCAGTAGGGTGAACTTCCTAGCCCTTCCACATGTAAATTAGAAGACTGGATCGCCGTAAAAAATCTCTTCTAGCTATAAGATGTTGTGATATACTAGGTATGAGAGACAGTTATTTTCAACTCTCCTTTTCCAACCATCTAAAACATTTGCATTTGAAAATGAGTTGCTGAACTGCTTGCCTGGAGGCTAGAAAAATCTGGAACTTGATGCTGCATGGTCCAATGGGCACACTAAGCTTTAGGGTTTCAGCAAAACAGTGGTTCCCCAAAGTGAGAAAAGTTTGGCTTAAATGAATTTTCCATAATTTTCCAATCAGAAAAATGAAGAAATATAGAAAGAAGCTTTTTCTTAAAATATATATCTATACTTTATATATAGATGTATATTTTGTATATGTATCCGTTTTATATATGTATACCTTTTCTTGTTGTTTTAGGGCTGATTTTATTTTTCTTTTGGGTAACACATTGACAGGGAGCTCTACACTCATTTCTGTCTTTAGGATCAACAAAGAACAGAATCCAGTCTCGCTGGGACACCTGCATGACATGTGGATGTGATCTGACCACACTGAATGGGCTCATGTTCATGCTGGCCTGTGAGCGCCCCTGTGACGACAGCTGTGCAAGCATGGCCGTGTATCTGTGCACACGGCGTGGATAGTTTTATGGCAGTGAAAAGAGGCCTCCCTCTGTGGTCTGTGACTTATTGGCACAATTGGATGAGAGCATAGCACTGCCCAGGCTGCAGATGGGCATTTACTGTGGTCTTAACGCTGCACTTAGCCAGTGCGGGAGGGCAGCACTGTCCAGTAGGTAAATGTGTTTGCACCTTTGGAACCAGGTGCCTGGACTGGAATTCCAGCTCTGCCACATACTAGCTGAGGGAGTTGAACAATGCCTTTAATTTCTTTGTACCTACGTTTCTATAATGATGATGATAATAACTGTATCTACTTCACTGGATTGTCATGAGGAGTAAATGAGTCCATACACGTAAATCCTTTAGAAAAGTACACAGAACAGAGTTAACACTCAATAAATACTTGTGGTGTTTTTGTTTTTGTTTTTTTCCTGTAGCCACTGCCTAAACCTCAAGCAACTACCAGCTAACCAGAAAATCCCTGGGATCCAACAGGTACCCTGGAAGGAAGAATATGTATTTGGCAAAACTGGGATGAGCTCCTGAGAGTTTCAAGCCCACCGGGAGCAGGCCATCTGTACACATGGATGGAGTGCTAGTCGGCCAGGGCGAGAATTCTGAGTACCGACCCCTCCCCAATCCACCCCCCAGGGTCACTGAAGACAGGAGACAGGAACGTTAACTCACAGAGGGCTGATGCCAAAGAACCAGGGCTGGGGTGAGATTTCAGATCCCCTGTTCAAAACGGAGGTCACAGCTTTGACTCTCCCAAAGCTCCGGGGAGAGGGCGTGAGGGTCTCACCAGAAGGTAACATCTGGATGGGGTTGAGCTGTGGGAAAAGAAAACTCTGGTTTTATTTGAGTTAGAGCCACGCACTGTTGAAAAGCTCAGGCATCACAAGGCAGATGCCCAGAATGCCTGTGAAGAAGGGTGACAGGCTTCTGCCACCAGGGAGAAAACAGCACCCCACGGGGGAGGCAGTCCCTCCAGGGAAGGGAGAACAAGGGCATGTGGAGGGTCGTGTGTCTCACAGCCCACCTCACTCAGGACTAGTCGAGTAGTGTTCATGAGACCATTAGGGAATATTTGTTAGTTTTCTTTACTTTATTTCTTTAATATGAAGGCTTTAATTCATTGTGGCCAGTGTGGCAGTAACTGGGAGTGTTGGTGTCAGGCTGTTGAGTTCCCAGCAGAGAAGTCTGGAAATATCTCCCAGGTTTTTATCCGGATTCTCAGACTAGAGAAAATAAGACATCGCCGCAAAATAAAGCCTCAGAATTACATTTGCAAAAGAGAGGAGTGTAGCCGTGGTGTGGGGCATGTCTCTGAGAGAGACCTTTGTGCTCCCTCCTTAAATTGCATGTTTGTATAAACGGGAACAATAGGTCATATGGCTCAGATAGTTCACCTGCAAATGGGAAAATACCTGCATCAAAATGGGAGTGAGCCATAAATTCATCTCTGAGGAATTAACTGTACCCATCACACGACACATGTATTTCCTGACACTGTAAAGCATTACTGAAGCATCCCATTTATTTTTGAAATGATATAATTTATACTATTAATATTTTTGCTGTAGAAACTGCCCCTTTTTGGCCACATTGGTTAAGCCAATGATTGCCCCTTCGTATCCTTTCTAGAGGCACACAGCTGTAAATAAATAAGTGAAGGATTATCCCTGTTTCAGATGTAGAAAACGGATGGACGGATGCCCGGGGGGAAGGGGGAGGTGGGATGAATTGGGAGATTGGGATTGACATATATACACTACTATGCATAAAAAAGATAACTAATGAGAACCTACTGTAGATCACAGGGAACTCTACTCAGTGCTCTGTGGTGACCTGAATGGGAAGGAAATCCAAAAAAGAGGGGATATATGTATACGTATAGCTGATTCACTTTGCTATACAGCAGAAACTAACACAACATTGTAAAGCAACTATACTCCGCCCCCCCAAAAAAAAGTGAAAAAAAAAAAAGATCAGAAATTGAAAAAAAAAAAAGATTATCCGTGTTTACAGAAGTTAACCCCACCCCCATCCTGTGGGGGGATAGAGTGGAAGCCACATCCTACACGTGTAGTCTGTAAGGCCGCAAATGACACTAAAACATGGAAACCTCTCAGAGGCTCTTTTCAGGCATCATGACCAGGGCTGAGCAGTGGACATGGAGATGCGCCACCTGGATCCCCCTTCAAGGAAAGACCTGCCGTCCCAGCTGCCAGGAGCGCTGTGACAGACAGCCCCTGCAGGGGCAGCCTCTATGCAGCGAGCCATCTTGACCGGTGTCACGCCCTTCTGGAAGTGACCCACAGCTAATGACCTGATCCAGGAGAAAGTACAACAGCTTTGTCACTTTAGACCCAAATAAGACACCTCTGACCAGTTACCCTAGCCCCAGAGCTCCTCATGGGGTCAGCTGCGGCTGTCAGGCTGCATCATAGCTCGGCTTCTCCCTCTACTCCATCCTGCTTCCTTCTCTCCCTTTTAGCAGGTGTTGATTCTGAACGCTAAACACTGTATGCCAGACAGCGTAATAACCCCCCCCAAAATGTCCATGTCCAACCCCAGAACCTATGAATACTCTGTAGACATGTTTAAGTTAAGGATCTTGAGATAGGAAGAGTATCCTGCATTATCCAGGTGGACCCAGTATAATCCCAAGGATCTTTATAAGAAGGAGACCAGAGATCAGAGAGAGAGAAGATGTTGCCCTGCTGGCTTTGAAGGTGGAAGAAGGGGTCACAAGTCAAGGAATGTAGGCAGTCTCCAGAGCCTGGAAAAAGTAAGAAAATAAGTTCTCCTTTAGAGCCAGAGAGCACACAGCCCTACAGACCCATTTTAGGTTTCTGACCTTCAGAACTGTAGGATAAGAAATGTGTGTTGTTTTAAGCTACTAAGTTTGTGGTAATTTGTTACAGCAGCAAATAGGAAATTAATACACACTGTCATAGAATATGCTCCCTGGAGAATCCAACCTGGACAGGTTGATATTTCAATACTTTCAGTGAATCAAAATTAAAACTAAATTATTTTTCTGTCTGCCATTTTGTCTGTTTAGGGCCATTTGTGCAATCCCTCACCCAACCCCAGAGCAAACCTGTAGTGCCCCCTTTCCTTCTCTCTGCTCATCCAAATCACATCCTTCCTGCAGCCTTTCCTGAGAGCTACACCCTTGTTGATCTACCCCTTTCTCGAACAAGGGTAATGTTTTTAGTCTGCATCATTCACTTCAGCCATTAATCATGTATTTTTATAGGACAAATGGGGGACATCAGAGATAATGAAGGAACCCCTGTATGCACTCCTCTAGGTAGATGTAGAGGTTGGAGTTTTTGGAGACCTACACCAACTCTACTCTCTTCCAAACTCTATTTTACTAGGATGTACACAGATCCCAAAATAATCAGGCTCAATTGCTAGCCAGCCTTGAATGGTTTCCTGCAGCCCAGCAGAAATCTGACACTCTGGCTTAGGCAGCCCCAAGACCTTCTGTTGGTCAAAGACTGGAGCCTGGTCCTCTCTCACAGTTAGGGAGAGTCCTGGAAATTTGCCTCTGCCGGTCCATGATGAGCATCTCTAGTTCCAGAGAAGAAGACTCAGGTCTGACACCACAGCCCTTAGATGCCTGCAGCGGCCCCTTGGGCAGCATCCCTGAGGTTCACTGGCACATTCATGTCTTAGATGAGGCCAAAGAGCTATCCAGATGTGCACAGCCAGAGACACGGGCATGGCTCATGCTCTCGCTTTCCCATGTTCTTTGTTCCGTATTGCTGACAGTTAAGTGAGGTTCCTAAGCAGCAGAAAATTAATTCCCAGTAGTCATTTGGAACTTTCCTTGGCCTCCAACTCTTGCCTGGGATCTTTGGAGAACATTCTGCACCGTCAAAGATAGGGATCTGTGTCTCCTTCACACAACACGTTGCCACACATGGTACTGGCTACATGTTGAAATAAGCTACACATTGAAACTGTGAACTCAGTTGCCTATAAAATGAAGTCATGTTTCCCTGAGGGCATTAGAAGAATGTGCTGACAATAGTCCCTAGTATTGGAGGAGTCTTACTTACGTCTCAGTATCTGTAATATTTAAGAAACTAAAAATAGAGCTATCACGTGGTCCAGCAATCTCACTCCTGGGCATATATCCAGAGGAAAACATGGTTCAAAAGGATACATGCACCCCAATGTTCACTGCAGCACTGTTTACAATAGCCAAGACATGGAAGCAACCTAAATGTCCATCAACGGATGAATGGACAAAGAAGATATGGTACATACAATATATACAATGGAATATTACTCAGCCATAAAAAAGAATGAAATAATGCCATTTGCAGCAACATGGATGGACCTGGAGATCATACTAAGTGAAGTAAGTCAGACAGAGAAAGACAAATATCACGTGATATTGCTTATATGTGGAATCCATAAAAATGATACAAATGAACTTATTTACAAAACAGAAACAGACTCACAGACTTAGTGAATGAACTTATGGTTACGGGGGCGGGGTGGGGGGAAGGGTGCAGGGGGAGGGATAGTTAGGGAGTTTGGGATTGGCATGCACACACTGCTATATTTAAAGCAGATAACCAACAAGGACCTACTGTATAGCAGAGGGAACTCTGCTCAATACCCTGTAATAACCTAAATGGGAAAAGAGTTTGAAAAAGAATAGGTACAAGTATATGTATAACTGAATCACTTTGCTGTACACCTGAAACTAACAACACTGTTAATCAACTATACCCCAATATAAAATACAATTTTTTAAAATCTGTAGTATTTTCCTAACATGATGACAGACCATCCGGAAACCCAGTAGCTTCCCATTAGTCCAGAACCAATCCTGAGGTGACTTTCTCTTGGCTCAAAATCTGTTATTAAGAATGTTGAAGGGGGGCTTCTCTGGTGGCACAGTGGTTAAGAATCCGCCTGCCAATGCAGGGGAGACGGGTTCAAGCCCTGATCTGGGAAGATCCCACATGCCGCGGAGCAACAAAGCCCGTGTGCCACAACTACTGAGCCTGTGCTCTAGAGCCCGCGAGCCACAACTACTGAGCCCATGTGCCACCACTACTGAAGCCCGCACTCCTAGAGCCCATGCTCCATAACAAGAGAAGCCACTGCAATGAGAAGCCCATGCACCACAACGAAGAGTAGCCCCTGCTCGCTGCAACTAGAGAAAGCCCGCGCACAGCAACGAAGACCCAACACAGCCAAAAATTAATTAATTAATTAATTTTTAAAAAAAAAGAATGTTGAAGGGAAACCACCTCTGTTTAGAAGTAAGGCAAGAGGAAACAGGAAGATAGGAGTGCCATGATCACTCACGGATCACTGGGGATTTAAGAAGTGCTTAAGTCGCCAGTCAGATTGCTCCCTAATGTGGAAGAGTGAGAGAATGTGGACTAAACCAAGGGAGAGAGACTCAAGGTTTAAGGTAGCCCCACATTTTAATTTTATGCTCACTGACAAGATATACATATACAGATATACATGCATATGCATATATCTAATACTCTCATACTTGCAACCTCCTTCCCAGTTATATACATTAACCACATAAACCTAGAACAGCAAAGGTGGCTGTTGATTACCCTAGAGAGAGTGCTGTGTGGCTCTCACCTCTCACTTACTTCTCCCTGCTTTTGCCACTTCCCTGAAGCTCCAGAACTTGGTCAGCTTAGCTAAGCCTGATGGTAGGATCTACTGCAGTGATGGTGTATGGAGTGAGTTGAGGCAGTGGCCACGGTAAACCTACAGCAATAGAACCTTCATGGTGTCCTAAAGTTGGAAACTTACAGATGCAGAACAAAAAGCCAGAAAGAAAGGAAGACCAATAGAATAAATAAACCCAAGATAAGTGTAGCCTCTTTCACCACTGATTCTTGGCTCCACTTGTAATTATGTTGTACTAAGTGTAGTATACACTTTCTTTCTTTATCCATCATCCATTTCCCCCATTCTTCTTTCCTAAAAGGAACCAAATTTTGCTCAGGTATACACCTCTCACCTTCACAGTCCCTGCCTGCCTGTGACAACTTTGCAGGTGACTAGATAACCCCATCCCTGTTGTTGGGAGTTAGTTTACATCAGTTTAAGGTCCTCATAATAATTCCTCTTCCGCCGCCAGTGCTTGGGTTAGGAATTGATCATGTAACTCACTTTAGACCAGAGAGTCTTAGGGGGAGTCTGCTGAGAGATCTCAGGAAAGATTTCATTCTCCTTAAAAGGGGACATTCAGGAAAGATATGGTGATGACCCTTAAACATATTATGCTAGGTGAAATAAGCCAGTCACAAAAGACCACCTATTGTATGATTCCACTTATATGAAACATTCAGAATTGCCAAATACATAGAGATGGAAAGTGGATTAGAGGTTGCCTGAGGCTGGGGTTGGGGATGGCTGGGGGAAAAATAGGAAACGACTGCTAATGGGTATGAGATTTCTTTTTGGGGGAATGAAACGTTCTAAAATTGGTTGTGGTGAGAGTTGCACAATTCTATGACTATCCTAAAAACTACTGAATTATAAACTCTAGATGAAAGAGTTGTAAGGTATGTGAATTACACCTCAATAATGCTGTTGAAAAAAATGAAAGGGATGGTCCCACTTTTTCCCATAGGTAGGGTCATATGTGTACATAATACCTGAAACTGCTACAACTATTGTTCAGCCAGGAAGGGAGCCAGCCCTTGGGCGAAGCCAGCTCACAGAGGATGAGCAGGAAGAGATGGAAAGAACTTGGGTCCTTGGTGACATCGTTGAGGCAAATGGTTGGACTATGCCTGGAGTTTGCTCAAACTTGGACATCCCATAATGTGAAATAATAAATTCCATTATGGTCTAAGCCAGTTAGAGCCAGGTTTTCTGCTCCTTGAAGCCAAGAGCACTGACTTGATAAAGCACAAGCCATAGGCTCTTGGTGGGTAGGAGACACAGTGAGGACAATGTTTTTAAAAAGATGATGTTGAAATTTTAAGGGAAAAACAGATGAAAACAGAAGGCAGAAAGGAGCTAGTTGACATCAATTGGTATGTTTAACCTTATATTGTTCCTAAAATCATTCTCCAACAATTCCCCTGGACCCTGGACCTGGGCCATGCTCATTTGCTATAGATTCATTAACATTAATATAGAGTTAAGTGTTCAGAAAAATTGGTATAACGTTCATATGACCACAAATAGCCTTACATGAGGCATCTCAGATGGAATCTGCTTCTTATGGGAATAGATGTTCCTCCACTGGAACTTTTACCATAGAAAATTATGTACGAATTCCTTTAACATTCACTTTGGTTTGTTTACATATTTTATGCACACAGGTTCTTCTTTAGACTACTTTGTTTCCAATAAGAAAAGTATGAAATGGAGATCTTGTGGTATTTAGGCTTAAAATCTCTTCCTTGTTGTGACCTTTAATATCCACTGTTAGTAGTAACTAACAGATTGGAAACATGTAAATGAGGCCTTTCAAGAAACCAGCAGGTTGCTGGAGAGAGAATATCTTCCACACTTAACATGGGATTTTATAAGAACCCTCTGCAAAGCCCATTCTCACCCATGATCGATATGGGCCCTCCCTTTTCCTGAAAGTGACATCTTTTGTTAATGTGTCTCCTTGTCCTTTGCCACCTCCTCCTCCTGACGACATCTGGGCCCTGGCTGGCACTTTCCAGTTGGCTGTTTAACATAGGCATGAAAAGGGACAACGATAGGGTTCACATTGATTGTATCAAGCAAGTTCCCCAATATTGTTTTGCAAAACCCAGTCTCCCAGAGTAACCCAGTTTCTAAGTATTCTGAAACAAAAAGGAGGAAATTCTATCTAGAATGAATTTTAAGGAGGTGTTCTTTTAAAGATTCTATTTTTTAGAGCAGTTTTAGGTTTATCACAAAATTGAGAGGAAGGTACAGAGATTTCCCATATATCCCCCTGCCCCTACACTTGCATAGCCTACCCCCATTATCCCATCACTCACCAGAATGGTGCCTTTTTTTTTTTTTTTTTTAACTAAAGATGAGCTTACATGGACACATCATAATCACCGGAAGTCCATAGTTTACCATAGGGTTTACTCTTGCTCTTAAATGTTCTATGGGTTTAGACAAAAGTATAATGACATATATCCATCATTATAATATTATACAGGGTAATTTCAATGCCCTAAAAAAACCACTGTGCTCACTGTGCTTTCTATTTCTCTCTCTCCCAACCCCACCCCAGCAAGCACTGATCTTTTTACTGTCTCCATAGTTTTGCTTTTCCAGATTGTCACATAATTAGAATCAGATAGTATGCAGCCTTTTCAGATTGGCTTCTTTCACTTTGTAATATGCATTTAAGTTTCCTCCATGTCTTTTCATTGCTTGATAGCTCGTTTCTTTTTAGCCCTGAATAATATTCCTTTGTTTGGATGGACCACAGTTTATCTACCCATTCACCGACTAAAGGTCATTTGGGTGCTTCCAAGCTGTGGCAGTTATGAATAAAGCTGCTATACACATCCATGTGTAGGTTTCTGTGTGGACATAAGTTTTCAACTCCTTTGGGTAAATACCAAGAAGTGTGATTGCTGGATCATATGGTAAGAGTATGTTTAGTTTTGTTAGAAACCACCAAACTGTCGTCCAAAGTGGACATACCGTTCTGCCTTCCCATCAGCAATGAATGAGAGTTCCTGCTGTTCCACATCCTCACTAGCATTTCACGTCAGTGTTCCAGATTTTGGCCATTCTAACAGGCTTGTAGTGGTATCACCTTGTTGCTTGAATTTGCATTTCCCTGATAATATTATGTGGAGTAGATTTTCATATGTTTTTTAATTTGCCAACTGTATATCACTTTTGGTGAAGCGTCTGTTAAAGTTTTTGGTCCATTTTAAAATCAGGTTGTTTGTTTCCTTATTGTTGAGTTTTAAGAGTTCTTTGTATATTTTCGAGAGCAGTCCCTTACCAGATGTGTCTTTTGCAAGTATTTTCTCCCAGTTTATGGCATGTCTTCCAATTCTCTCGATATTATCTTTTGCAAAGCAGAAGTTTTTCATTTTAATGAAGCCCAGTTTATCATTTTTTTCTTTCATGGGTCATGTCTGGTGTGGTGTCTAAGAAGGCATCACCATACCCAAGTTCATCTAGGTTTCCTCCTTATGCTATCTTCCAGAAATTTTATAGAGTTTTATTTTACATTTAGGTCTATGATCCATTTTGAGTTAATTTTTGTGATTAGTGTAAAGGTGTCTAAATTAATTTTTTTCTTTTTGTAAGTGGATTTTCAATTTTTCCGGCACCATTTGTTGAAGAGACTATCTCTGTTTCATTGTACTGTCTTTGTTCCTTTGTCAAAGATCAGTTCACTCTAATTATGAGGGTCTATTTCTGGGCCCTCTATCTTGTTCCATTGATCTACTTGTCTGTTCTTTTGCCAATACCATACTGTCTTGAGTAGTGATGCTCATGGCCCTTTACCTAACTTGGGTTCCTTGGTGTGAAGCAATGCTGTGCAAGATACCGCGATCATTCATAAGGCCCCTGGTGAGTCCCCAGTTGGTGGCTCTGGCAAGGCATGACAGGCAGGGAAAATAAAACCAAATCTGCGAATCCACAGGGTCTTGCTATACGCTCCATTCCACATCCTGATCTGCCCCCAGACACCAGGAACATGGTTAGATCTGTTAGATCTTAAGGGCTGAAGGACAAAATCAACTGTAGCCGTCAGCAGAGGAAACGTCTCCTGCTCCAAGCCCATTCAGACCCGACAGCTTTTCGCCCACCTGTGAAATGGGTCACTGTAGCACACGTGCATCTCACAGTTGTTGCCTCAAAAATGGGTGCCTTCTTTTGGTGGAGGATGCAGTACACGGTGCGCTTCCTTCGCTGTGATAGCGTTAAGGTAGTGGACCAGCCAATACGATATTTTTTAGGGTAGTGCGGCAGTAAAAGTCTCTTGCCTTCAGTGGCCGCATGGTTGCAGGTGACCACAGATCATAATATATATATTTTTTAATTTATTTATTCATTTATTTATTTTTGGCTGCGTTGGGTCTTCGTTGCTGCGCGCAGGCTTTCTCTAGTTGCGGCGAGCGGGGGCTACTCTTTGTTGTGGCGCGCGGGCTTCTTATTGCTGTGGCTTCTCTCGTTGTGGAGCACGGGCTCTAGGCATGTGGGCATCAGTAGTTGTGGCACACAGGCTCAGTAGTTGTGGCTCGCGGGCTCTAGAGCACAGGCTCAGTAGTTGTGGCACACGGGCTTAGTTGCTCCGTGGCATGTGGGATCTTCCCAGACCAGGGCTCGAACCCGTGTCCCCTGCACTGGCAGGCGGATTCTTAACCACTGTGCAACCAGGGATGCCCACATAATATTTTTTTTAATTCTTTTTAATTAATACATAGTATTTCAACATTTGGATACATTGTTGTTTATCCCTTCATTGTTGAAAGATTGGGCTTTAAGATTTTAACTAAAAAACAAAAAATTGAAGATCTTTGAAGTCATTTAGGATTATATCCTTAGGGTTAATTTTAAAAACTGGAATCAGGGAAAAAAAAAAATCTAAGGTTTCAGATGCATATTCCCAAACTGTTTTATTAAGAGCTTATAACCAATTTAACATTCTCACCATCTGTATAGGATAGCCTTCTCACCAGCAGTAAGTAACTTTTTTTCCCCCAATTTCTACTTATTTAATTGCTGGCAAGATGGTATTTCGTTTTTTCAACTTACATTTGATTATGAGTAAAAATGCTTTTTCATCTATTTAGCCATTTTAATTTTCTCTTCCATAAAATATTTGCTTGTCTTTTACTTGTATTTTTATCATATTTTCTCAACTTGCTTTTTATGTTTATTTTTGCCTCTAAAATTCTATAACCTTATCTAAATGATGAAAGTAGTAAATCATTTTAGAAGGATGATATTATAGTAACTGGATCCTGTTGATATTTTGGTGGTTTTCTCATCAATCTGATACATGCTCTTTGTGGATTAAGAGTCGTAATCCTTTGATTTATTTGTTCCAAATACCTTCATGGTTTATTTGCCTTTGTACTTGGTTTATGATATGTTTTACATTTAAAAAAACAAACAACAAAAAACCTCTTGTATGGTATGTAGTTGAATCTCAGTCATACTACTGGAGAGCCTTCTATCAAATCATCAGAAATTCACCTGTATTTATTTCCTAGGAATTTTCTGTGGTTTCATTTTTTATATTCTTTTAAAATTCACCCATAATTATTTTTCCATATCAAAATATACCAAAATCTTTCCAACTTCAAGGTCTTCACCAAGGCTGGTCCATTCACTCATCACCTAACCCACTCCCATTCATCTTCCTCCTCTCAGCTCAATGGTCACTTCACCCCAGAGACCTTCCCTGGGTCATTCATCTAAAGTAGGTTCCTCCTGTTACACTCACCCAGAGCTCCCTTAACCTTCGTGGAATTCATTAATAATCTGAATGTTTCGCAATTGTATCTGTAATATAATACAAGTTTGTAATTGTATTAGTGCCTGACCCCTCCCCCAACTATGATGTTCTAAATTCCATAAGGACGGTGACAATGTTATCCTTTTTCCTATAGAATACTCTTATCCTTATATAGATAGTCATAAAATAAACACTATTATAGGGTTGAATGAACCCTGAACTTCCTCAACTTTCTGCCCTCCCACGCACAAAATTACTCACATAACATGACTCAAAGGTGAAAATGCACACCACCCTCCTCCACTGCAGGCTGTGGGACACAGCGTTCCCTCCTCCCCTGTAAGGCTCATGCATCCACCTGCACTTTGCCAGGCACCCCCTTCTCCCTCTCTTTGAGAAAACTGCCTTATCAGTCAAACCCTCCCTCCAGCAATTTCTCCCTCCATCTCCACTGTCTTTCCCTCTTTAGCATATAAACCTACTCAAAATGTGTCCCCCTCAACACAGATATACCCAAACCTACTCCTTCCTGATCTTGCCTTCCCCACTACAATTTTTAAAATCAATTTTATTGACATATAATTTACATACAATAAAATGCACCCAGATTGGTGACTTTTGATAAATATATACATTCCTGTCATGACCACAATGAAGACATACATAGATGAATTTGAGGAGACAACTTTTTTTTACAATATTGAGTCTTCCAATCCGTGAACATGGCATTTCTCTCCATTTATTTAGGTGTTCTTTATCTCAGTAATGTTTCTTAAGTTTTAATTGTACATGTCTTGGACACATTTCGTTAAATAGATCCCTATGTTTTTCAGGATTTTAGTACTCTTGTAAATGGTACTGTTTAAATTTCAATATAGAACTATTTGTTTCTAGAATATAGAATATACAGAAATACATTTTTTAAATATTCAGCTTGGATCCGTCAACTCTTTTCTCCAAATCTCTCCAAGGCTAATTGAAATTTTTCACTTACAGAATTATTTATTCCAATTACCAATGCTTCTGAAGCACTAAGAACTGATTATATAATGAATAGTAATTTGATCAGATTGTTTTGCTAACATCAAACTGATAAGCACTGAGGAAACCAGAGTAGGTGTGAGTGGTAACTTTGAAACCTGCTGTATGCTGAGATGGAGAGGTTAAAATGGGCCGCTGGACTATCAGTCAATTATGTCTCACTGAAGCTGGAAACTAAATAAGTAAATAAAAGGTTAAACAAAAAAAAGAGAGAGAGATGAAAAAGATGGGGAGCTAGAGTGAGTAGCAATCCAAGAAAAAGATGAAAGATGTCGAAGAAAGGAAGGGAGAAGATGCCATACCATAGGTACATTTTACATTTTCAGGGAGACCCCTGGAGACAATCACTGTACCACTGAAATCCTGCTCTCCCATATTAATTCTTTCTTGAACAAGGAAGGTTACAAGTAAGAATTTTGAAGCAAACTTATGCTCTGAGCTGTTTTTCCGTTTTTGTTTTATGCCCAAGGAGTATTTCAAAAGATTGAATCCTCATTCAGTTCAAAATCATCTCTCAAGTCCGGGTCTCTTCAATCAGACTGTCCAGCATATTATCTTCCAGACCAGCATTTCTCATGGTGTGTTTTATAGCGTATTATGTCAGAGGAAAGTTAACAGTTATACACACATACCAAACAACAACAATAACAACAACAAAACAATGATTCCACGAGCTTGGGAATCACTAGGCTAAACATGTGTATTTATATTAGATTCAATAGAACCTTTGATATACAAATGAACATACAAATTTCCAAAAGGGTGATACAGTATATAGGGTTTTATGTATTATTAAGTTGGGAATAAAAAAGACTTCTTGACTTCAAGTATGGTGCAGTCAGGTCATGTGGCAGAAATACTCCTAGACTTTGAGATAGGAGTCCAGCTCCTTTGTTTACTTATGTCATTGGGGGTGGTTACTTTAAATCTATGAATGACATGCTCTTAAAGAAAACGCAGATTTTAAAAATCCACTGTGATTTGCATTAATTAGGTTAAAAATATTACATACAGAGATGGACCTAAATATTATAATAGACAAAGGAGAGAGGAGTTGACATTATAGTTAAGATATTTAATGCATATAACAAATGTAATAAACTGCCATCTGCATTATAAAAATTCTCAGGAATTGTAGTTCCTGCATTAGGCACAGAGTGATCCAAGCCTTTAGGAATACAGTTTGTTGGAATAGGATAGAACCAAGCTGATTGGTAGGAGAATATCAATGCAATTGTGGCAAAACCAAATATCAAAAGAAAGGGGGCACTAAGAAGCAGCACAGCAAAAGGAAAAGATCATTCCATCCAATCCGGGTCCTTGCTTCCTTTGTTGGCCATTTGACCTTGGGCATTTAATGGAGCCTTACCTGCTCTAATTGAGAAATGGAAATAACACTTGCTCTGCCTGGGGGTAGGGGCTGGGCCGGGTTCTCTCTTCTACTTCTCAGTTCTGCACTTCTTTGCACAGCTTTAACTTTTGATCTTGGCCTCACTGTCCAAAATTGCTCAATATCCCAAGCTGCAGAGAGATAAGCACAAATACAAAACCCTGCTCCTAACTGTATGCATGTAATTGCTGAGATTAAGTTCTGTGACTTAAAATTCTCTGACGTTAATTCTAAAGCTCTCCATTTATTCATTATTTCCACATAGTCTCTTATCCTGAACCTTACGAGGAAGGCTTTAATCCTTCCAGCTTTAAGCCAGGGCCTGAAGCCCTCCCTGGTGGGTTGCTTTGGTAGCACAGCCAGCATGAAGGGCACACCACTAGGTGGAGCTGAAGATCTGGCTGGAGAAGGAGAATTGGGGCTAAACAGGTCCACAAGCGACAACTTTCCTCTGGGTCTACTGGCTGGCCCCAGGTTGCTATTTTCTTTATTGTCAGAGACCTTGGGGATGTCCTGGCTTGAATCTGATACAAACAGTCCCTCTGCAGTGCTTAGCAGTCTGTAAAGGGGATCTTGGTCCCGGCAGTAATATCTCCCGGGCCTTATCACAAGATCATTAATGACTGGATCTTCCTGCCTCCTCCTTGCATCTTCCCTGAGTCCCCAAGTCTGGGGGCCTACCCTGTGTTTCCTCACCCATTCATTCAAGCATTTATTGCATGCTCTTACGTGTCAGGTTTGAGATACAAGACTTGAGCATTTTTTTTCTTAGTCGACCATCAGCACCAGGCCCAGGTACTATGTGCATCAGGCCCTGCGCTTAGGGGACCAAGTTGCTGGCAGTTGAGCTGTGTTTCCAGGAGGGAGAAGAACAGCAATATCCAGGTTCTTATATTTACAAGCAGCCCATAATCCCTGCCCCCTCTGAGACACACCGCCTGCATGAAATGCCACGAGAGGGGAAATGCAACCTCTCTGCCCACACACCTCCACATCAAGCTGCCCTTTGCACCTTCCTTTTCTCTTTCATGGAGCTCTTGATATTTAATTAACTCTAATACAATGCAGTCTTCGGTCTTTCTTTTTAAATAAAATGTCTGCCGGGAATACGTTTGTAATGGAATATTTTTCAACCATGAGAAAGAGCTCTCAAGGAAAAGACCCGGAGCAACTTGAAAGACATATTACTAAGTGACAGAAGCCAATGTGAAAGGCCACACACTGTATGAGTCCAACTCTATGACATCTGGAAAGGCAAAGCTACGGAGACAGTGAAAAGATCGCTGGTTGCCAGGGTTCTGGGGAGACAGGAGATGAACAGGGGGAGCACAGGGGATTTGTAGGGCAGTGAAACCATGCTGTACAACACTGGATATATGTCATTAAACATGTCAAAGCCCATGGAATGTGCAACACAAAGAATGAACCCTAATATAAACTATGGATTTAGTTCATAATAATGTACCAGTATTGGCTCGTCGATTGTAACAAATGGATGCAAGAATCTAATAATAGTGGAAACTGCAGGCGGAGTGGGAGGCCTATGGGAACTCTGTACTTTCTGCTCAATTTTTCTGTACACCGAAAACTGCTCAAAAAATAAAATCCATTATTTGTTTTAAAACACCTGCTGGGAAAGGCCTCATATTTATATAGTGTTTTAAAGTTTCCGAATCAATCCATTTGATTCTCAGAAGAGCACCATAAGATGAAAAGGACTGGTATGGTCCTGAGTTTACAGATTTGGGCATCAAGGTCAAAGAAATTGAGTGACTTTTCAAGTTCATGTAGCTAAAATACTGCAGAACAAGGACTGGACCTCAGGTCTTCTTATCCCAGATCCGGAGCTCGTTTCTCTATTCTAGACTCTTGCAAACAGGGAAATTCGTGATAGTCCTCTATGCTCTCTAGTGATTTTTCTTTTTTCTCCCAAGGTTCTGGGTGAGCCCAATTTGATAGAGATATATACCATAAATTATAACTCAAGACTTCACTCTATGGCTATTTGACACAATTTAATGCAAAAGTTTCATGAATAAAAGGGCATCTTTAACATACTTTTTTCGCCCAACTCTACCACCAATTCTTTCCTCCAGAGTCTTGGAAACTTTGTTTCCTCTCCACTTTTAGGATAATTCATTAGAGCAAGAATGAAAGCAGAGAGACCAGCTAGAAGAGGCTGGGGACACTTTTATAGACTATAGCACTGAGGACTTGGGATTGTTCTCCATAAGAACCCACAGCAGACTGTGATGGGATCTGAGCCTTCTAGGAGGATTGGTCCAGAGCAAACCAGCATCCGCGGTCAGATGGCTCAGAACAAGTCCTCAACAGCGACACCTTGTGGTAATGAGACTCAACTGCAGTAGAAATCAGATGAAATAACTTTTCTTTCCTCTTGGGTATGGAGACCATACTGTCTCCTCTTGGACACTGTATAAACCTCCAGAATCCCTGGGAGGGGAGTGAAAATTCCCAAGAGAGTCACCTGCTTTCAGCTAAGTCGTCCTTTAGACACTTGAGCAATGAATTAAAGAAAAGAGGTGTGACCATCTTGCACCCCGACGTTGTGGAGCGGTTCACAACAATTGCACTAAGGAATGTAATCTGGAAAGAGACCTTTCCAAAAGGACTGAAGTATATTGGGAATGTCCGTAAAATGACCAGGGCAAAGAGGGTAAAATGGAGGCATCATGTTTGTGATTCTTATGTGGTGACCGTCCCTGGCACACTAAATACTCTTCAGCCTCAGGAATGCCAGTGGAACCTGAATAAATATAGATGTGGTCAGAGAGGGGAAGACCAGTTTGGAAAGTTATGAGATCGTTGGTGAAATGTCTCTGGAAATTTTTAGTTTTCCTATAAGAAATGAAGACTGTGGTTTAGGAAGTCACGATAAAAATAACATTTTCGACCCACAGCTGGGGGACCGTGGTGAGCAAGAGAGGGGCAGCCCCTGTCTTTCTGGGTCTCACATTCTGAAGGGAAAGACAGACATGTTAACAGGAGCACAGACCCAGTGGAAAAGACAGGTATCGCGCTGCTAATTTTTTCACGCTTGTCCAGCCCTCCTGACCTCTGATGTTCCTGTTCCTCAGCGCTTGTCCCAGGGCCCTTATTATGCATTGAGTTGTGTCCCCAAAAGGTGTGTTGAAGTCCTAACCTCCAGCACCTCAGAATGTAAGCTTGGTTGGAAGCAGGGGTTTTGTAGACATAATTAGTTAGGATGAGGTCATATTGGAATAGCAATGGCCCTTAATCTAGTATGGCTGGTGTCCTTCAAAGAAGAGGAGAGAAAGATACACAGGAAATGGAGGGCCCCATGGAGACACAGACATGTGAGTGGAGGGTGCCTTGTTTTATTTGTTTATTTTTTTAAATTTATTTTTGGCTGCATTGGGTCTTCATTGCTGCGCGCGGGCTTTCTCTAGTTGCGGCGAGCGGGGGCTACTCTTTGTTGCAGTGCGCGTGCTTCTCATTGCGGTGGCTTCTCTTGTTGCGGAGCACAGGCTCTAGGGGCGCGGGCTTCAGTAGTTGTGGCGCACGGGCTCAGTAGTTGTGGCTCGCGGGCTCTAGAGCGCAGGCTTGGTATTTATGGCGCACGGGCTTAGTTGCTCCATGGCATGTGGGATCTTCCCAGACTAGGGCTCCAACCTGTGTCCCCTGCATTGGCAGGCGGATTCTTAACCACTGTGCCACCAGGGAAGTCCCTGGAGGTTGCCTTGTGATGACAGAGGAAGATATCAGAGGGATGCATGTCCAAGCCAAGGAATGCCGAGGACTGCCAGCGAACACCAGAAGCTAGAAGAGGTGAAGAAGGATTCTGCCCTGCAGGTTTCAGAGGGGGCACAGCCCTGATAACACCCTGATCTCCGACTTCTAGTCTCCAGAACTATGAAAGAATAAATTTCTCTTGTTTTAAGGCTCCCAGTTTGTGGTACTTGGTGACGCCAGCCCTAGGAAACGAATACAGCCCCCATTCTGCTTCACCCTCACCCTGAGTGGCCTTGTTCATTTCCATATTTGTAAAAACCATCCGGTTGCTGATGATTCCCAAGTTTATACACTAAAGCCGTATTACATGAACAGTGATTTCAACTCTACCCACGTGGCAAAGAAAAAAGTCTTCCTTCCTCCATTATTCCCATTTCCGCAAACCAGACTTTGCTTTCCAGTAACCCAGAGAAGATGTTGCTGGGGGTGAGGGGGATGCGAATAGGGGCCACAGTGCAAAGAGCAAAAGAAGTGGACCCCAGCTTCTGGCTTCCAAAGGCTCAGGTTCAAAAGACAGTAGAGTTTTTCAAAGGCAGTTTCTAATTGTTTACACTTTGGCTTTACATGCTGACTTTACACCTTAACCCTGAGGTCAGAGGAGACTCCATATATCCCCAGCCTACACGTCATCTTTCAACTCCCAGCCTGTATAACTGACCACTAGACACATCCGCTTGAATGTCCCACAAACATCTCAAACAAGCATCTTCAAAACTGAACTCTGGATTTTCCTCTCTAACCAGTTTCTCCCCGTCTCTGTTGCCACCACGCTAATCTAAGCTATTACAGTCCCATCATGGGATTCACTGAAAGTAGCCTGACTGCAAACCCTGCTTTCACAGTTGCCTCCATAGGGTCCATTCTCACATAGTGACAGTTGTGTCATAGCTGTTCTGGTTAAAATCTTTAAAAATCTTCCTAATATCCTTACTGTAATCTAAATCCTTATTAGGGCCACGTGGCCCTGTGAAATCTTGCCCCTGCCTACTTTTTCCAACTTCACCTAGGTTCCTCTCTGCATCACTCACTGCATTTCAATCATCCTGGCCTCTTTCATTCTTCTCAAATATGCTAAACTCTTTCCCACCTGATTGCCTGCCCCTGGTGGAGGGAACAGCATACGTGAAGACACTGACATGGCTAGCTGCTTCTCAGCCTTTAGGTCTTAACTTCAAAACATCTTCTCAGGGGCTTCCCTGGTGGCGCAGTGGTTAAGAATCTGCCTGCCAATGCAGGGGACACAGGTTCGAGCCCTAGTCTGGGAAGATCCCACATGCCACGGAGCAACTAAGCCCATGAGCCACAACTACTGAGCCTGCGCGTCTGGAGCCTGTGCTCCGCAATGGGAGAGGCCGTGACAGTGAGAGGCCCGCGCACCGTGATGAAGAGTGGCCCCCACTCGCCGCAACTCGAGAAAGCCCTCGCACAGAAACGAGGACCCAACACAGCCAAAAATAAATAAATAAATAAATAAATAAATAAATAAATTTATAAAAAAACACATCTTCTCAAAGAGGCCCTTCCTAGCTCCTGAGTCTACAGTAGGTGCTCACACTTCTCTCTCACCATACCCTGCTTTTTCCTTTGAGTACTTCTTATAATTTGTTATTATATATTCATTTAGTTTTCTTACTTATTGTCTGTTCCACCTGTTCACCTCCTGCCCAGACTATGGGCTCCTTGAGGACAGGGACCTCTGTGTCTTGTGTATCGGAATATATTCAGTATCTGGCACTGTTATGGACTGAATTGTGTTTTCCCAAGATTCATATGTTGAAACCCTAACCCCAAGAGTGACTGAATTTGGAGACAGGGCCTTGTCTTGGCTCAGGCTGCTATAATAAAATGCCATAGACAGGGTGGCTTATAAACAACCAGAAATTTATTTCTCACAGTTCTGGAGGCTGGAAGTCTGAGATCAGGATGCCAGCACAGTTGGGTTCTGATGAGAGCCTTCTTCCAAGTTGCAAACTGGCGACTTCTCATTGTATCCTCACACAGCAAAAAGAGAACTAGCTAGCTCTCTGGTCTCTTCTTATAAGGGCACTAATGCCATTCATGAGGGCTCTACCATCATGACCTAATAACCTCCCAAAGGCCTCACCTCCAAATACCATCACAATGAGAATTAGATTCAACATATGAATTTTGCTGGAACACTAACATTTAGTCCATAACAGGTCTTTGAAGAAGTAATTAAAGCTCTAAATGAGGCCATAAGGATGGGGTCCTAATCCAATATGATTAGCATCCTTATTAGAAGAGGAGACCAAGACAGGGGAACCTGAGGACTGGTGGCCATTAGCCAGGCAGAAGGAAAGAGTGTATGCAAAGGCCCTGAGGTTGAGAGGAGCACAGTGTATTTTAGGATCTGAAAGGTGGAGCTCAGAGAACAAGGAGAGAGGTTCTAGAAGAGGCTGGTGAGGCAGGCCAGAGCCAGACCAGGCAGGGCTTCTCAGGCCACATGCAAGAGTTTGGAGTAAGGGCAATCCATGTTAAGCACAGAAATGACAGGATCAGGTTTGTGTGGCAACAAGATCCATCTGGCTGCTCTGTGGAGAGTTTGTAAGATGGGGTTGGGGTGGGGTGGGGTGGGATTGGGGGGAGGTGAGGATAGATGTAGAGACACCAGGAGTCCACAGGAGGCAAAGTGAAAAACCGTGGCTTGAACTAGGGTGATGGAAGCAGAGATGAGCGGGTAATTCCAAAAGATATTTAGAAAGATGTGCAAAAAAGAAAAAGACCAGGTCCTTGCTCTCAAAAACCTTACTTTTTCTGAGGATGGAAAGCCATGCAGAAGGTAGGAATGGTAGTAGATAAGGGAAGGAATAAATAGGAAGAGGAAGGAATAGAGCCTGGTCTAATAGAATCCTGAAAGTATTAAAAATGGAATTCTGCGGGGTGACACTGTAAGAAGAGGAAAGTAAATATTCTTGTGCCTAACGCTGTTCGCCTGATTACCTTACAAAATCCCCTTTGTAACGCAGAAGCCCCAACATGTATCAGTTCACTACTGGAAATAATATTTTGCATTAAGAGTTTTGGCTTTTAGCCCACCTTCATTCAGTTTTAGATCTGATTTTTTGCTACTCAACAGATCGTACTCTTGGTTGCCTTTTAATTATTGGATTGCTGTTCGTTATCTGCAGTATCCGACTAGCAACCTTATTATAACAATTGCCCAAGACTCAAAACTGCACAGGGCACAATAAAAATCTGCAATAATGAAAATGCTTAAATTAAATAAAAATCTCCTAACAAGTAGCAGAGCATGCTGGAATGGATTATATGAGTCACTGACTGTATGAATGATTTATTTTGGAAGTTATATCAGCTGAAGAAGATCATATTTTGATCTCAACATTCAATACTCAGGCTTGTCCTAATACCCTCATCACAGAGCCTCTGAATGAAATAGCCTCAGGCAGAGATTATTAATCTATAAATAAAACCCTGATGGTCTATTGGGATTTACGACTACTGTTTTTAAAAATATTTGCTAGTGGCTTTAATGGTTGCTGCATATTTCTTTTCAGTGTCCCATATCTGTTTGTAACTGTGTGTGAGTGAGTGTGCGTGCTGTGTTGTAAGCTTGCTAAACTAGCCATATTGTGATATACAGGCTAGACTCTGCTTCTCGTTCTTATTTTTTTTAATACACTATTAGATTCAATTGATCTTTTTTTTTTAATAAATTTATTTATTTTATTTATTTTTATTTTTGGCTGCATTGGGTCTTTGTTGCTGCGCGCGGGCTTTCTGTAGTTGCGGTGAGCGGGGGCTATTCTTTGTTGCAGTGCGTGGGCTTCTCATTGCGGTGGCTTCTCTTGTTGCAGAGCACGGGCTCTAGGCACACAGGTTTCAGTAGTTGTGGCACTCGGGCTCAGTAGTTGTGGCTCATGGGCTCTAGAGCAAAGGCTCAGTAGTTGTGGCGCACGGGCTTAGTTGCTCCGCGGCACGTGGGATCTTCCCGGACCAGGGCTCAAACCCGTGTCCCCTGCATTGGCAGGCGGATTCTTAACCACTGCGCCACCAGAGAAGCCCATCTTTCTTATTTTTAAAGAATAAGAAAAGAAGAAAGCCTTATAAAACATTAAAGAAAATCCCAATTTTGTGACTTGAGAATGCAGAATGGTTTTATGAATGGAAAACTAGAGAGCTATGTTCTAAATTCTATTCCTCCTTTACTAGAGCAGCACAAAGGAATCGCATGGCAAGAGATCTCATCAGACACTTCCCAAAAGAGGAGATCCGAATGGCCAGTAATGACATGAAAGGGTACTCGACCTCCTCAGTAATCAGAGAAATGCAAATGGAAATGAAAATGAGATGCCTTAACAGAATGGCTAGAGTTAAAAGGACTGACTGACGAAGCGCTGACGAAGACATGGAACAATGGGAACACTCATACATTCCTGGTGGGAGTAAAGTTGGCATAACCATATTGGAAAATTGACAGTGTCTAGAAAAGATGAACGTGGACATACACAATGATTCTACTTACAAGAACATCATCGTATTCGTTTTCTATTGCTGCCGTAACAAATTACCACAAACTTAGTGGAATAAAACAACACATCTTTTTATCTTAGGGTTCTGCAGTTCAGAAGTTCAAAATGGGTCTCCTGGGTTAAAATCAAGGTGTCAGCAAGGCTGTGTTCTTTCTGGAGATTCTAGGGAAGAATCCTTTTCCTTGATCATTTCAACTTCTGGAGGCCACCCAGAGTCCTCGGCTGATGGTCCCAGAGCCAGCAACAGTGGGTGGGTCTCAGAATGCATCACTCTGACCTCCTTTTCTGCCCCCTCTCCAACTTCCACATTTAAGGACACTTGTGATTACACTGGGCCCAGCCAGATCATCCAGGATAATCTTCCTATCTTAAAGTCAGCTGATTATCAAATGTACTTCCATTTGCTACCCTAATTTCACTTCGCCATGAAATGTAACATATTCATAGGTTCTGGGGATTAGGATGTAGATATCTCTGTGGACCATTAATCTGCCTACCACAATGGCTAACAGAAATGCATGCACGTGTGTATCAAAAGACATGTACAGGGAGGTTTAGAGCCTAGCGTAGGTAGTGTCTTTACTGGCCAAAAAGTGGAAAAACCCAAATGTGTATCAGTGGTAGAATAGATTGTTATATAATGTATATTGTAGTATAGTCATATAACAGAATCCTTTATGGTAATGAAATACATTGAGTTACAGCTTCATACTACAGCTTAAATGGACCTCACACATATGTTAAGCAAGAAGCCAGACGCAAAACACGTACCACAGGATTTTATTTATATATAAGTTTAAAAACAGGCAAATGTGTCAATTATACCTCAGTAAAGCTGAAAAAAAAAAAAAAAAAAAAAACCCAAGCAAATGTGGTGCCAGAGTTTAGGTAGTGGCTACATTTACGGAGGAAGAAGAAAGGTGATGACTGGGAGGAGAACTAGGGCTTCTGGATGCTTCTGGATGATTCTAGGTCATGTTCTGTTTCTTGACCTGAGTGGTTACATGGGTGTGTTCATTTTATGAAAATTCACTGAGCTGTACACTTTAGATCTGTACACTTTTCATATCTGTGTTATGCTTTGATAAAAAGGTTTTTAAAATGACCCACCTACGTTACTTTTTCTTATTAAATGTTTTTAACTATTGGTCTCACGTCACTGGGCAGCCCTGGGGAGAGGCCCACACGATTGAGTTTGGAAACAGATCTTCCAAGGCCTGTGAACAGCCACACAGGTGAGCTTTGAAGTGGCCCTTAGAGCCTTGGGATGAGGCTGCAGCCCAGACCGACACCTTGACTGCAGCCTGAGAGACCTTGAGCCGGACACCAGCTCAACCACTCCCAGATGCCTGACCCACAGGAACTGTGAGACAACAGATGTTTGCTGTTTCAAATCGCTAAGTATTGGGGGTAATTTGTTCCTCAGCAACAGATCACTAATACGGGAACCACCTAGTGCTGCTTCGCATTTGCAGAGATTTTCGGGAGAGGCCTGGCCTGTGCAGTCCACGTATCCACGTGAAAGCGGAAGTGCATCTCTGATCAGAAAGTCGGCTCCATAAATCAGTGCCCTGTCAGGGAGTACACGGAACAGGTGTAGTGTGCAGCCCACATGAGCGGGGCAAAGAGCAACACCTGCATTACAGAAGACAGAAAACGGTGACGCTGTGTCCCAAAGGTTGGGCCTAGACATCCCATACCAAACACTAGGTAGAGAGATAAAGGTCCCGCTGGCTGATACTCCGACACACTCCAGATATGGCGTCCAGGGCATGGATTCCTTTCCTGCAAGTCTTCAGATGAGCCCTTCTTTTCCTCCAAGTACAGCAACCAATGGTTCCCAGAGCCTTTTCAACCCCTATGATGGTTGCTCAAGCCTTCCCTGGAGCAGCTGTGCTGAGGAGTGCTTCCAAGCAATGGAAACAAGGAAGTCCTGTGACATCGCACCTCCCCTGAGCTGCTCCAGGCCTGGCCGCTCAGCCAAGTGACCGAGCTCTGCCACTGGCTGCATGACTTCTCAGATGCCCCCTCCACAGCCCAGCGCACAGGCGTGTTCCTCTTCCTCCAGGGAAACTTGTTGACAGATTTTGTGGTTATTTACCACTAAATCTGGCAGCACACTTTCCCACAGATGTCTCCAAACTCCATAATACGTATTGCAGCACCCCAGCTAGCTCGCGGGCTTTTGGAGACACAGAATTTGTCTCATGCACCCTCTGTAGCATCACACGCGAAGGCAGGCTGGTCACACGCGCCCTTGAACTCGGGGGAAGGAGCCACGTGTGCAGAGATATGCTTATTTCTACATTCACACAGACGTGCCAAGAAAAGGCAGCTTTTATATTTCCTATAACTGATCTGCTCCTCACCATCAGCCCCCATCCCATTGGGTAACTCTGAAGAGAAACAAAATTAAAATTTGAGCAGTGTATAGTTTCATAGTTTATTTTGCCTAAAATGGTCTGGGTTGTTTGTTTCTTTGTTTTAATCACTCAGCCTCTTTGTGGTGTGAAGCTCAGTAGTTCAGATTTCCTCCATACCTAGTTCCTTTCAAGGATGCTGCGTGGAAAGGTAGAGAGTATTCAGGGCCTTATGGTAGCAGAGATCGCGGGGCAGCCTTCACTGGATCATTTCACTCAAAAAATATTGATCGAGCTCCTACTATGTCCCAGTACTATGTTCCAGGGGCTGGATAGACAGCAGTGGGCAAAGTCCCTACCCTCTGGCCTCATGGACCTTATATTCTGTGGGATGTACAACAGATAATATATAGACTCACAGTATGTAATATGTCAGGGGGAGATAGGTGATTATGCGGGTGGGAGAGGCAGGTTAAGGGAGATAGAGAGTGCAGGGCGGGGCTGTTCTTTCACATGGGGTGGCCACGGAAGAGCCTACTAATAAGAAGACATTTGGGGGCTTCCCCGGTGGCGCAGTGGTTGAGAATCTGCCTGCTAATGCAGGGGACACGGGTTCAAGCCCTGGTCTGGGAAGATCCCACATGCCGCGGAGCAACTAGGCCGTGAGCCACAACTACTGAGCCTGCGCGTCTGGAGCCTGTGCTCCGCAACAAGAGAGGCCGCGACGGTGAGAGGCCCGCGCACCGCGATGAAGAGTGGCCCCCGCTTGCTGCGACTAGAGAAAGCCCTCGCACAGAAACGAAGACCCAATACAGCCAAAAGTAAATAAATAAAAATAAATTAAAAAAAAAAAAAAAAGAAGACATTTGAAGCTGAGTCCTGAAGAAAGTGCAGGACCGATTCTGGGGGCAGGGCCTTCCAGGCAGGCAGAACAGCAAGGGCACAGGCCTGGAGGCCAGCGCGGGCACGACGTGGAGCAGGAAGGGCAGGGACTCCTGACGGCTGGACCGGAGGGAGTGAGGGTGAGAGGCAGCCAGAGTGCGGCAGACCCGGTGGGCTGTGGGAAGGAGTTTTGCTTTTACAGTGAGATGAGAAGCCTTTGGGGACTTTGAGCAGAGAAGCGACATACATTTTAAAAGTCCCATTACAGCCGCTGGTGGGGAACAGGCTACAGGTGAGCAGGCGTGGGCGAAGAGAGGTGAGTTGGAAGGCGACTGCAAAAATCCCGGTGAACGACGACAGTGCATGGCCCAGGGTCGTAGCACTAATGGTACGAGAGATAAAGAAGTCGAGGACACTCCATGGCTTTTGGTCGAGCAATTGGAAGACTGGCATTTCCCTGTAGAAGAAGAGAAGGCTGAGGGGGAGGCTTGCTGAGGGGAGAAGAGGGCATGGACTTCAGTTTTGTGCAAGCCGAAGTGCTAAGGAAGGAACTGCCTTTAAAGGTCTGAGTTCAAGGAAGAGCAAAGAGTGGAGGCATACGATTGAGATTTGTAGTGTATGGGAAGTGTTTAAAGCCGTGACACTGGATGATATCACTAAAGGAGTTGAGTATAGACAGGAATTCCAGAGCTTGGAGATAAAGAGGAATCTGCAAAGGGGACTGAGAAAGAGGACCGGTCCCAGCCATTTGCCCTGGTCTCAATGTCTCCGCCCAGGGCGGTGTCTTCTGCCAACCCCAAGCTTCCACCTGCCCCCAGCACTCTCTGCATCCCCTCTTGGCCAGGGAAGAACTTCCGGATGCTCTGCTCTTCCTGAGCCGGCCACGGGGACCCAGAAGTGCCGCCTCAGGGTCCTTCATGCAGCCACTTCCTCAGTCAATGCCTTATGACCGCTCTTTTGTCACATTGGACAGGTGGGTCTTTGACTGGGAACAGGTAGCCTCTTCTAAGGTGTGTCCGGGTACATGTGCCACAAGGCCACCCTTCACTTTAACCTTCTCAGCTCCCTCATAACTACCTGTTTCTCTCCCCAGTCCTCCACCTACACACACACACAAACACACACACACACTGAAGTCTTCCCACCCCTAGAAACAGGCAACGAGAACCCACCTGATCCCTCATCCTAGCTCAGTCTCCCCTCAACCTGGATAGGTCTTCTCTCTGATGTGGACCTCCCTTTTCCAAAACTCATCCATCTATCCAACCAGGCATGGCTCTTCATATGTTAGAAGACCTATCCAGGTTTCTAGAATCTAGAAAACCCTCTTCTCATTCCATAAATCCTAGCTTTCAAGATCAAGCTCTTGACTAAGAGGTCAAAGTAGTGAGGATTCGATACCCAAAGGTAATCAAGTTGCCTCTCAGTTCTACCCACCTTCTCCTTCCCTGGTGCAGTAAACTCTGTGACTCAGACTTGGAGGGAGATTGTTGCAAGTAATGTGATTTAAAGGAGAAATGAAAATACGTCATTTTTAATATTTTCCAAATAGGATTCTGTTCTCAACCCAACCATCTACCTGTAGATAACAATTCTCCCTTTCCCTTTCACTCCCTACTCACCAAAAAGAGGGGGATCTAGAGGTGAATTGTGAATGGAAAACCTTATAGTGATGGCTGAGAGGGAAGGGAGTAGAGCGCAGACTGCATGAGAGGGCAGGTGAGAATCAGCAGAGGCTCAGAGCTGGGAAGGCGGGGCAGTCCTGAGGCTCACCTCCCGGTCTTCTCCAGGCTGGGAATGGGTTGGGAGGGGGCATATATTTAATGTGCAAGGTCCCCGCCCCTGGAGTCAAGCCCGAGCCCTGGAGAGCTTAGTTCTGCGGCCAGCGAGGGAAGCTGCAGGAGGAGGTGCTACTGAGCCCAGGGAAGATTTAGCACATTGATTTTTTTCCCCTTTATTTTTTTTTAGGCACTGTGGTTTGTGATTGAGTGGGGAGGTTGGGGAGGAGAGCCAAGGCTTTTAAAGGTGCCAATACTCCAGCCAGAAATAAGGAAGAGTGGCTGCTAAAAGAGCCTGGATTCTCCGTTCCACCCTTCTGTGCCTCATTTTTCTTCTCCTCTTTTCTGCTTTCTTGGATGACCCTGCCTGTCAGCAATGTGATTAAAAGCTTTGGTGAAGCGCAGAGCAGGGCTGGGAGGAGGGCTCAGAGTGGGAGTCAGAAGGCCTGGGTCCTGAGCCTGGCTGATGATCTGACCTTGAGCACATCGCCACCCAGCTCCCTGGTTCCTGCCTCCCTTCCTTCACATGCTCTTTCATTCTGGCATCCGTCAAATATTAACAGAGTGTCTATTGTGTGCCAGGCACTCTTCATGCAGTCGAGACAAAACAGACACGGTCCTGCCCTCAGGAGGCTTATACTCTAGGAAGGTAGAGGACATTCAAGAAAGGGCAAGAAATAAATATGTGCCTACAGGTAATGCTAAATGCCACTGAGCAAAACAACCGCACACTATGGAAGAGAATCACCACGCAGTTGGCGGTCAGGGCAGGTTTCTCTCTGAGACATTGAAGCGAGGGCCACAAGGATGACATAAAATGGAGGTGGGACCCAGGTCATGCCCACGGGGACAGAGTGCCAAGGAAACCAACAGATGATGAGGAAAAGAGCTCCAGTTGACCCCTCATCTGGTAGGACAGATTCAGGAGCTACTTTCCACATTTTTTAAGCTTATTCACTTGTTCATTAGCACCAGCCTGTAAGGTGGCACCTAGAAATCCAGTGTCTGAGTGTTTCCTGCCCTTGACAGAACCATGTTAGGGCATAGTGGTACAAGTCTGCTATTTTCTTTTTTTTAAATAGGACTTTCTAAATTGAAAGAATTTGTGAACAATGCTATAATTAGGATCTAAAATACTTCTTATATCAAAAGTCAGGAAGCAGAGATACTTGTGAAATCAACTCTCTACATTTTCATTTGGGAAAGCCTCAAATTCTTTTACAGAAAATTGGAAATTGAGTATGTCCCAAGATCTTTCTTATATAGTAGTAACATTCCCATCTGGTAGACTCTGAGCAATTACCAACAAAGATCAATAAAGCCAAGTTGTACGTTGGTGACTATGGTTACAAATATTCTTCCCATTCTTTTCTCCCTATTATCCATCTCTATGCCCATTTACTCAGCAAACATTTACTAGACACCTACTGTGTGCGAGGGACCATCCTTCACACTGGCTGGGAATATAGCAATGAACAAAAGAACAGACTAAGTCCCTCTTCTCGTGAAGCTTATCTTTTGCTGGAGGGAGATAGTCAATAAATAAACAAATTAACATGCAATCAGTCTGTTAGCCATTGATGACAAAAAGAGAAAGAAAGCAGAGAAAGGAGATAGAGAGTGACTCATGGGGGTCAGAGTTCCTACTTTGTACAGAAGTCAGAGAAGATGATATTTGAGCAGAGACTGGAAAGACTCTAAGGAAAGAGTATTCCAGGCAGAGGAAACAGAATATGCAAAGGTTCTGGGTGGTGGGGTGTTTGATATGTGCTAGAAACAGGAAGCTGGTGTGGCTGGAGTGGAGTGAGAGGTGTCTTAGTTTTCATACTTCCTGAGACAATGATTTGGGTACAAGGGGTTTCTGGAGGTGATCTTAGGAAGCACTAAGAGAGAGTGGGGAAGAGAGAGAGGGAAGGAAGGAAAGCTAACAATGGGACATTAATGAGTGGGTGTCTCAGTGTGGGCCACTGAGGCTCAGTCTTGCTGGGGACCTCTGAGAATACATGGGACATGCCTCAGAACTGCCCCAGTGACCAGTCAGGAAGCTGGGTATTTTCCCACTCCTGCCTCACTGCTGAAGATGGCTTCTGGAAGCTGCCCCTGAGGCCAAAGAAGACCTCCAGGCAGATGCACAAAGACCACTGGAGCCCAGGGCAGTGTTAGCAGGTGGCCTCTGGGGCAAGCCAGGGGTATGGGCAGGGCACTGACCCCATCTGCTGGAGGAGGCAACAGGAAGAGATGAGATCCAGAGGCGGCGCAGCCCAGATCAGGTGGGTCTGCTAGGCCTCGATAAGAACTGTGGACTTTATCTTCAGCATGGTGGCAAGCATTTGGAGACTTGAAGCAACATGATCTGATTTCCACTTTTAAATTAAAATATTATGGGGGCCGGGGGGGAGGGATAGACTGGGAGGTTGAGGTTGACACGTACACGCACTGCTATATTTAAAGCAGATAACCAACAAGGACCTACTGTACAGCACAGGGAACTCTGCTCAATACTCTGTAATGACCTAAATGGGAAAAGAATTTGAAAAAAAATAGATGCATTTCTATGTATAACTGAATCACTTTGCTGTACACCTGAAACTAACACAACATTGTCAATCAACTGTACTCCAATATAAAATTTTTTAAAGATGTGGTATATACACACAATGGACTATTACTCAGCCATTAAAAAAGAATGAGGAGAGCCGACTCCCTCTTGTGAGAGCACCGGAATCACAAATAACTGCTGAACAATCATCATCAGGAAGACACTGGAACTCACCAAAAAATATACCCCACATCCAAAGACAGAGGAGAAACCACAATGAGATGGTAGGAGGGGCGCAATCACAATAAAATTAAATCTCATAACTGCTGGGTGGGTGACTCACAAACTGGAGAACACTTATACCACAGAAGTCCACCCACTGGAGTGAAGATTCTGAGCCCCACGTCAGGCTTCCCAGCCTGGGGGTCCGGCAATGGGAGGAGGAATTCCTAGAGAATCAGACTTTGAAGGCTAGCAGGATTTGATTGCAGGACTCCGACAGGACTGCGGGAAACAGAGACTCCACACTTGGAGGGCACACACAAAGTAGTGTGCACATTGGGACCCAGGGGAAGGAGCAGTGACCCTGTAGGAGACTGAACCAGACCTGCCTGCTAGTGTTGGAGGGTCTCCTGCAGAGGCAGGGGGTGGCTGTGTCTCACCGTGAGGAAAAGGACACTGGTAGGAGAAGTTCTGGGAAGTGTTCCTTGGCGTGAGCCCTCCCAGAGTCCGCCATTAGCTCCACCAAACAGCCCAGGTAGGCTCCAGTGTTGGGTCGCCTCAGGCCAACAACCAACACGGAGGGAACCCAGCCCCACCCATCAGCAGACAAGCAGATTAAAGTTTTACTGAGCTCTGCCCACCAGAGCAACAGCCAGCTCTACCCACCACCAGTCCCTCCCATCAGGAAACTTGCACAAGCCTCTGAGATAGCCTCATCCACCACAGGGCAGACAGCAGAAGCAAGAAGAACTACAATCCTGCAGCCTGTGGAATAAAAACCACATTCACAGAAAGATAAACAAGATGAAAAGGCAGAGGGCTATGTACCAGATGAAGGAACAAGATAAAACCCCAGAAAAACAACTAAATGAAGTGGAGATAGGCAATCTTCCAGAAAAAGATTTCAGAACAATGATAGTGAAGATGATCCAGGACCTCGGAAAAACAATGGAAACAAAGATTGAGAAGATGAAAGAAATGTTTAACAAAGACCTAGAAGAATTAAAGAACAAACAAACAGAGATGAACAATACAATAACTGAAATGAAAACTACACTAGAAGGAATCAACAGCAGAATAACTGAGGCAGAAGAACGGATAAGTGACCTGGAAGACAGAATGGTGGAATTCACTGCTGCAGAACAGATTAAAGAAAAAAGAATGAAAAGAAATGAAGACAGCCTAAGAGACCTCTGGGACAACATTAAATGCAACAACATTCGTATTATAGGGGTCCCAGAAGGAGAAGAGAGAGAGAAAGGACCAGAGAAAATATAAAGAGATTATAGTTGAAAACTTCCCTAACATGGGAAAGGAAATAGCCACCCAAGTCCAGGAAGCACAGAGAGTCCCATACAGGATAAACCCAAGGAGAAACACGCCAAGACACATATTAATCAAATTGGCAAAAATTAAAGACAAAGAAAAATTATTGAAAGCAGCAAGGGAGAAATGACAAATAACATACAAGGGAACTCCCTTAAGGTTAACAGCTGATTTCTCAGCAGAAACTCTACAAGCCAGAAGGGAGTGGCATGATATACTTAAAGTGATGAAAGGGAAGAACCTACAACCAAGATTACTCTACCCGGCAAGGGTCTCATTCAGATTCGATGGAGAAATCAAAAGCTTTACAGACAAGCAAAAGCTAAGAGAATTCAGCACCACCAAACCAGCTCTACAACAAATGCTAAAGGAACTTCTCTAAGTGGGAAACACAACAGAAGAAAAGGACCTACAAAAACAAGCCCAAAACGATTAAGAAAATGGTAATAAGAACAAACATATCAATAATTACCTTAAACATGAATGGATTAAATGCTCCAACCAAAAGACACAGGCTTGCTGAATGGATACAAAAACAAGACCCATATATATGCTGTCTACGAGAGATCCACTTCAGACCTAGGGACACATACAGACTGAAAGTGAGGGGATGGAAAAAGATATTCCATGCAAATGAAAATCAAAAGAAAGCTGGAGTAGCTATACTCATATCAGATAAAATAGACTTTAAAATAAAGAATTTACAAGAGACAAGGAAGGACACTACATAATGATCAACGGATCAATCCAAGAAGAAGATATAACAATTATAAATATATATGCATCCAACACAGGAGCACCTCAATACCTAAGGTAACTGCTAAAAGCTATAAAAGAGGAAATCGACAGTAACACAGTAATAGTGGGGGACTTTAACACCTCACTTACAACAATGGACAGATCATCCAAAATGAAAATAAATAAGGAAACAGAAGCTTTAAATGACACAATAGACCAGATAGATTTAATTGATATTTATAGGACATTCCATCCAAAAACAGCAGATTTCACTTTTTTTCTCAAGGGTGCACTGAACATTCTCCAGGAGAGATCACACCTTGGGTCACAAATCAAGCCTCAGTAAATTTAAGAAAATTGAAATCATATCAAGCATCTTTTCTGACCACAACGCTATGAGATTAGAAATGAATTACAGGGAAAAAACCGTAAAGAACACAAACACATGGAGGCTAAACAATACGTTACTAAATAACCAAGAGATCACTGAAGAAATCAAAGAGGAAATCAGAAAATACCTAGAGACAAATGACAATGAAAACACGACGATCCAAAACCTATGGGATGCAGCAAAAGCAGTTCTAAGAGGGAAGTTTAGAGCTATACAAGCCTACCTAAAGAAACAAGAAAAATCTCAAGTAAACAATCTAACCTTACACCTAAAGAAACTAGAGAAAGAAGAACAAACAAAACCCAAAGTTAGCAGAAGGAAAGAAATCATAAAGATCAGAGCAGAAATAAAAGAAATAGAAACGAAGAAAACAATAGCAAAGATCAATAAAACTAAAAGCTGGTTCTTTGAGAAGATAAACAAAATTGATAAGCCATTAGCCAGACTCATCAAGAAAAAGAGGGAGAGGACTCAAATCAATAAAATCAGAAATGAAAAAGGAGAAGTTACAACAGACACCGCAGAAATACAAAGCATCCTAAGAGACTACTACAGGCAACTCTATGCCAATAAAATGGACAACCTGGAAGAAATGGACAAATTCTTAGAAAGGTGTAACCTTCCAAGACTGAACCAGGAAGAAACAGAAAATATGAACAGACCAATCACAAGTAATGAAATTGAAACTGTGATTAAAAATCTTCCAACAAACAAAAGCCCAGGACCAGATGGCTTCACAGGTGAATTCTATCAAACATTTAGAGAAGAGCTAACACCCATCCTTCTCAAACTCTTCCAAAAAATTGCAGAGGAAGGAACACTCCCAAACTCATTCTATGAGGCCACCATCACCCTGATACCAAAACCAGACAAAGACACTACAAAAAAAGAAAATTACAGACCAATATCACTGATGAATATAGATGCAAAAATCCTCAACAAAATACTAGCAAACAGAATCCAACAACACATTAAAAGGATCATACACCATGATCAAGTGGGATTTATCCCAGGGATGCAAGGATTCTTCAATATATGCAAATCAATCAATGTGATACACCATATTAACAAATTGAAGAATAAAAACCATATGATCATCTCAATAGATGCAGAAAAAGCTTTTGACAAAATTCAACACCCATTTATGATAAAAACTCTCCAGAAAGTGGGCATAGAGGGAACCTACCTCAACATAATAAAGGCCATATACGATAAACCCACAGCCAACATCATTCTCAATGGTGAAAAACTGAAAGCATTTCCTCTAAGATCAGGAACAAGACAAGGATGTCCACTCTCACCACTATTATTCAACATAGTTCTGGAAGTCCTAGCCACGGCAATCAGAGAAGAAAAAGAAATAAAAGGAATACAAATTGGAAAAGAAGAAGTAAAACTGTCACTGTTTGCGGATGACAAGATACTATACATAGAGAATCCTAAAACTGCCACCAGAAAACTGCTAGAGCTAATTAATGAATTTGGTAAAGTTGCAGGATACAAAATTAATGCACAGAAATCTCTTGCATTCCTCTACACTAATGATGAAAAATATGAAAGAGAAATTATGGAAACACTCCCATTTACCATTGCAACAAAAAGAATAAAAGACCTAGGAATAAACCTACCTAGGGAGACAAAAACCTGTATGCAGAAAACTATAAGACACTGATGAAAGAAATTAAAGATGATACCAACAGATGGAGAGATATACCATGTTCTTGGATTGGAAGAATCAATATTGTGAAAATGACTATACTACCCAAAGCAATCTACAGATTCAATGCAATCCCTATCAAATTACAAACGGCATTTTTTACGGAACTAGAACAAACCATCTTAAAATTTGTATGGAGACACAAAAGACCCCGAATAGCCAAAGCAGTCTTGAGGGAAAAAAACGGAGCTGGAGGAATCAGACTCCCTGACTTCAGACTATACTACAAAGCTACAGTAATCAAAACAATATGGTACTGGCACAAAAAGAGAAACATAGATCAATGGAACAAGATAGAAAGCCCAGAGATAAACCCACGCACCTATGGTCAACTAATCTATGACAAAGGAGGCAAAGATATACAATGGAGAAAAGACAGTCTCTTCAATAAGTGGTGCTGGGAAAACTGGACAGCTACATGTAAAAGAATGAAATTAGAATACTCCCTAACACCATACACAAAAATAAACTCAAAATGGATTAGAGACCTAAATGTAAGACTGGACACTATAAGACTCTTAGAGGAAAACATAGGAAGAACACTCTTTGACATAAATCACAGCAAGAGATTTTTTGATCCACCTCCTAGATTAATGGAAATAAAAATAAAAATAAAGAAATAGGACCTAATGAAACTTCAAAGCTTTTGCACAGCAAAGGAAACCATAAACAAGATGAAAAGACAACCCTCAGAATGGGAGAAAATATTTGCAAACGAATCAACAGACAAAGGATTAATCTCCAAAATATATAAACAGCTCATGCAGCTCAATATTAAAGAAACAGACAACCCAATCCAAAAATGGACAGAAGACCTAAATAGACATTTCTCCAAAGAAGACATACAGACGGCCACGAAGCACATGAAAAGATGCTCAACATCACTAATTATTAGAGAAATGCAAATCAAAATTGCAATGAGGTATCACCTCACTCCAGTTAGAATGGGCATCATCAGAAAATCTACAAACAACAAATGCTGGAGAGAGTGTGGAGAAAAGGGAACCCTCTTGCACTGTTGGTGGGAATGTAAATTGATACAGCCACAATGGAGAACAGTATGGAGGTTCCTTAAACAACTAAAAATAGAATTACCATATGATCCAGCAATCCCACTACTGGGCATAGACCCAGAGAAAACCATAATTCAAAAAGACACATGCACCCCAATGTTCATTGTAGCACTATTTACAATAGCCAGGTCATGGAAGCAACCTAAATGCCCATCGACAGACGAATGGATAAAGAAGACGTGGTACATATATACAATGGAATATTACTCAGCCATAAAAAGGAACGAAATTGGGTCATTTGTAGAGACATGAATGGATCTAGAGACTGTCATACAGAGTGAAGTAAGTCAGAAAGAGAAAAACAAATATCGTATATTAACGCATATATGTGGAACCTAGAAAAATGGTACAGATGAACCGATTTGCAGGGCAGAAATAGACACAGATGTAGAAAACAAACGTATGGACACCAAGGGGGGAAAGTGGTGGGGGGGTGGGGGTGGGGGGTGATGAACTGGGCGATTGGGATTGACATGTATACACTGATGTGTATAAAACTGATGACTAATAAGAACCTGCTGTATAAAAAAATAAATAAAATAAAATTCAAAAAAAATTAAATAAATAAAAAAAAGTTCTAGAGAACCTAAAAAAAAAAAAAAGAATGAAATTCTACCATTTGCAACAATGTGGATGGACCTAGAGAGTATAATGCTTAGTGAAATAAGTTAGAGAAAGACAAAAACTCTATCACTTATATGTAGAATCTAAAAAAATAAAATGAATGTACATAACAGAACAGAAACAGATTCACAGATAAAGAGAACAAATGAGTGGTTACCAGTGGGGAGAGGGAGGGGGCAACATAGAAGTATGGAATTAAGAGATACAAACTGCTATGTATAAAATAAGTAACAAGGATATATTGTACAGCATAGGGAAATACAGCCATTGTTTTGTGATAACTTTAAATGGACTATAATCTATAAAAATATTGAACCACTGTGTTGTACACCTGAAACTAATATAATATTGTAAGTCAACTATACTTTAATAAAAAATTTAAATCTAAAAAAATATTATGACGGCTGTGGGGAGAATATACAGTAGCAGAGCAAGGATGGAAGCAGGGAGACCAGTTAGGAAGGCTTTGCAATAACGTAGGCAAGAAATGATGGCCGTTTGGCCCAGGGTGGTAGCAGCTGGATGGCAAGAGGTAGCTGATTTCTTGGTATATTTAGAAGGAAGAGCATACAGAATTTGCCAAAGGATTAGATTTGGGGCAGGAGAGGAAAAGAGGAGTTAAGACTAACTCTAAAATGGGAGAATAGAAAAGACGTGTATTGAGATGGGGTGGGCTTAGGGAGGAATGGTTTGGGACCTTCTCTACTTGGAATGTCTCCAAGCGGAAGACACCCACGTGGAGATGGGGATCAGGCAGCAGGATATGTACACCTGGAACTTAACTCATGCTGACCTGACCCACAGCTTTGTCCATTCCCTCCTAGCCAGCCCAGCGTCTTCTCTGTCTTGGCATGATGTCTTTAAATCTGAGCACTTCCAGCCTCATCCCACACTTCCGAATAGGTTCAATGTCTCCCTGGTTCTCATACTACTCCACTCCCTACTCCTAAATCAAAAGGTGAACAGGCGATTAGGACATGTCCTATGCTTGGAGAACAACCATTTGAATGGGGAACAACTTGGGGAACAACCTTCCCCATCTTGCTTCCGTCAATTCCTTTCCAGCACCTCCTAAGCAAAGGCAGAAATGCTTAAGTTGCACTGCAGCCTCAATAAGCTACCTCTGAAGCCTTTGCTCCATGCCCTGCTCACCAAGGAAGCCTCTGAAGACGAGGTTTCTCGTGTGCCCTGGGATGAGGAAGAGAGTTTTTGGAACAGTGGGAACAAGTTACTTTTCCCCTAGAAAGATATACTAATGCTAGCTAATGAAGTAAACAATCTCTAAAGCTCAGTATCTGAACACACTAAAAGTTAATTTCTCACCCACGTCACAGTTCAGTGTGAGTCAGGCATCTCTCCTGGTGGCACTCTTCCACGTGGTGACTCAGGATCCCAGACCCTTCCATTGTGTGTCTCCTCCATTGCAGAGTCCCTCACTTCCAGCACTTGGGACATTTTATGGCCAGGTCTGGAAGTGGCATATGTCACTTCTGCCCACATTCCATTGTCTGGAACTCAATCCCATGGTTCCACCTAACAGCAAGTAAGGCTGGGGAATCTAGTCTCCCGACCTGCCCAGGGAGAAGCAACAGGACGGGCGAGCATCTCTCCAGTCTCTGACACCAAAAGGTTTACCCCTCCTAGGGATGAATACATTGGTACTTTGGTTTTGCCCTTATTCCCTCGTGAATGTTACAGCGTGATTCTACTTTGCCATGCATGATTGCTCCCAGTGAACCCAAAAGATCGAGTTTCTGAATCAGCATAGTTGAGGACCAAACCGCGCTGACCCAAAGCGCACTCAAGCTGCAAAGTTCCCTCAGGCACGTCTTATCTGGAACAACGCTGCCCACCGGAGTCATCAGAAAGGCCCAAGTACATTACCTGTGCTCTGTGCTCTGTTTAATATGTCAATGAAGTGTGTCCTAAATTTACTTATTTCTAGGATCTCTTCCTCATTCCCCAGTAGGTCCGGTTTTACTGCCCTCACATGCTTCCCATGGCGAGGGAGGGAGCTGAGGAAAGTGACTCGAAAAGGAACAAGGCAGAGAAAGGGAGGGAAGGGGCAGGGTAAGGGAGGAAGTAAGCTAAACGGTGAAGATAAAAACCTGTACCTGAGAGGGAGGAAGGGAAGTCAAAGGTGAAAATCAGCTAGGGAGAAAGGGCTGGGGAGCCAGCCACCAAGAGGGTGATAACTCTAGAGGGGCGAGAACTCTAGAGAGGCGAGAGGGGGAGGAGCCGGAGGAGAGGGAAATGCAGGCGGAAGGAGGGAAGGGCGCCCTTAAGAGACCCTGGGGCGGCAGCCTGGGAACCGAGTGCAGCTGTTACCATGGCAGCAGCGCAGCTCTTTGGGCTCCAAGGAGCCCGAGCATCCCCTTTGGGAGCAGAACCCGCTCCCACCCGGGAATGGGGGAGCGGGAAGCAGGAAGGAGGGGCAGGTGCAGGTGCAGGGGCGGGTAAGGATGGACCTGAGCGCAGGCAGAGACGTACCAGAGGGAGGGGGAAAGCTGCCCCTGCTGGAAAGAACAAGTAAGTGCCCTGTGCTCGGCAGGCTAGCTTTTTACCTCCTGCAGACGCTCAAAGCTCCCACTTCTCAGTCTCAGTTTGAAATAAACACACTTGCCCACCAAGACGAAGGGACTGAGGCTGGTGCCTCCCACCCATCCGAGCTGCCCGTGCCTGGGCCTTACCTGGCACACCTGGCCGCACTTGGATGCTTCTCGCCGGGAGTGCAGGCTGCCTCCGGGACTTTCTACTGCTCTGCAGGAAAATCTCAGGGCTGGGGCCTGAGGCCAAGAAGTTCAACGTGGGGTGTGGGTGCGGGGGCTGTAATTACGGTACTCGAGGGGGCGGCCGGCCCGAGGCGCAGAAACAGCCACAGAATCAGCCATAAAAGACCGAACTGGCCCCGCTTCCTCTCTGAACGTTAGCCTCTGTCTTTCGCTCGGCAATACTTTTCAGACTGCTGGCTATTAGCAGACAGAGCATGCGCAGAAAAGGTCCCGCTCGACTCCAGGCGCAGGTGGGCAGGGCAGGTCGCGGAGGTAGCGCCCCTCGGGGCAATTTCCCACAGCTGGGCAACCTGCGCCTTCCCTCACTGGCCGCTTCACCGTTTCACTCCATCAGATCTGCTTGGATTTTGTTTTTCTCTCTCTCCTTTTGTTTTCTCCTTTGCGTTTCCTCTCTCTTCCTTTCCTTCGTTCTGGGCCACACCTGAGACTTCTCGTGGACGTTACTGAGTCTACAGGGCACTTAATAAGAGGGCAACCCAAGGCCACCCCCAAATGAAGGCTTTTTTTCTTCAGGCACCTTGGGGAACTTGCTTGCATTTCCACCAAGCCGCCTCACTGCCAAACTCCACCCAAGCCTGTCAGCTAAAGTGCACGATTTACTTTATGGCTGTTTAAGGAACGGAAAGGAACTGCTGATATACACAGTGCCGTTTTAAAGTAATAACGTTGAGGCTACAAACCGCATAGGAATCCCACGTCATCACTTCAGTTACATCTGAACTGTGGTGGTAACGGTGCCATCTTGCTTCACTCAGTTATCTCCACGTGGGTTAACGCCCTTCCCAGGATTCCCTTATCACCCCTCTCTTGGGTCCTTTTGGCGAGATTCACTGGATCTGGGGGAGGGTGATGGCTGATAGCTGTTTCTCCTGCCTGCCTCTCCAAGGCTTCAAAACCAAGGCTTGTAGGTTCTCCGAGCTGCCTGGGACTACCGTGCACTTTTGTGTTCCATTCTTACAGATCTGCTCTTTTTAGTTCTCCCTCTGTTTCCTTGTGTCCTTGCTCCCAGGGTTCCCTGGCCCTCCCTTCGCTCGGATTCGGCTTATGTTAGTGACCCTTTAGCCTGTGTTCTGGAGCAACTACACTAGAAAGTCCCCTTAGCTTGCCACAGCTCCAGTCACGGCCTTGGTATTCCCGGCCGACCCCAGCTGCTCCACGTCACCTTGACTGATACTGATGAGCAGTCTCCAGAGTTCACAAGTCCCAGCTGCGTCCTGCCTGACAAATAAACATTCTTAAGAAGTTGCATCCGTTTGCTTTCCCAGAGACGCGGCCTCATTTCTCTCCTCCATCTCAGATTCCACTCAGGACAGAGCCACTGTGGAAGAAGGCTAGGCAGCTGGGATGCCTTTAAATAATAAAGTGCCTTTTAGACCCTCACAGCTGGACTGGGCCTTAGACATCATCTAGTTCAGTGATTCCCGGAGGAGCTGGGAAGGATGAACAGAGCTGAAACTGGCCAGTGGCGGGAAACAGTGCACCCAAGCGGCTGTGATATCCGGGTAGCTCCACTAGGAAATGGGCTCCAAGCCTGGCTGACCATCAGGATCACAGAGGAGCTGAACTGGCCCCTTTCTGCTGGGCACAGGCTTCCTCCTCCCCTGGGTTTCCTTAAAATGTTAATTTCTTGAAACTGTCCACATGTTCTTGTGAAATTTTCCATCCACCCTACTACACCTTCGGCGGTTTTCTCCTTCCTCTTCAATGTATTTCCTAAGATCCTCTGCTTTTCCATCCACCAACTTGAGTTCCACACAAACACCACAGAAGAGTGTGGACATTCTTATCACTTTATATTTACCACCTGCCTTCATAGCTATTCCTGTTCATGTCTCCTAAAGAAAACACCATCCCGATCAGTTCTCCTTCGATCCTGTGCCCAGTTGGCAAACACAGACCCATCTGTACAAACACACGCATAACAACAGGACGTTTAATCCTGCTCTTCCTGAGGCCTCTGTGTTCAAAGGGAATCCCCAAAGGTGGAGAACAGTATAACAGGTGTCATGCCTCTTACATCCTAATGGGTGTTAGACCACTTGCAGGACACCTTGTGAAGTTGAGAAACCAGTGTAGTCAGAGTTAGTCCATTACCCGCCTGCGTCCTATGACAGAGGACCAAGGAGAGACCATTCCTTTGGAGAAATTTCTGATGCTTTGCCCTCCTCTCAAATCATCACGGACTGCTGGGGTTCCTCGGAGAGGCTGGCATGTCTCTGGGGGCATACTGGGAATTAGTACGTAATATGAGCCTAAAAGATACAAGGGGAAAAGGCTTGAGGTGATGGGAGGGAGAGAAAGAGAAGTGCCTTAGAAGCAATGTGCATTTGCACAAGTAACAGTAGAGCAGTGACGTTTCCTGTCCTGGCCAACCAAATGGGTCACGTGCTGGAAGGAAATGGCCTGGTGCCATCTTCCCAGGAATCTCGCCCGTGAGCACTGCCTGGGAGGATGAACTGACCCAGCAGAAGGGTGGATCCTTGGAGTTGAGAGCCTGAGCGCTGGAGGTTTAAGCGGCCGTGGGGGGAGCTATTGCCTGATTCACTGGAACACCACCGCGAGGTTCTAGTGGGGAATGTCAGAGAAACCAGGGAAGAAAACCTCGAGTAAAAAGTCAGCTTTGAAATTCTGCCAAGAGACCACCAACATTACAGCAGCCAGAAACTGTTCCCTTTTCCTAACCCTCCCCAGGACCAGACATAGCAGCTTGCAAGGAGCCAGTGGAGAAAAGAGACAAGCAGCCATCCTGACCCATCCTGTACTGCAGGCAGCAGCCCTGCGGGAGGAGCAAAGCCCTAGATGGTGTAAATTATTATGTGGGACTGGACATATTCACTACGAAAAGAAATCTGTTCTTGTGATTATAAGGACCGGGGAGATCTTCAGACCTGCCCAAGACTTCCCCCAAGGCAAAAGCTAGTCCACAGAGCAAAGGGGCACGAGAGGAATTGAGTCCCTCTCGTTCAGTGTAATGAGCACACATCCTGGCACCCAGACAAGGATGACAGTTGAACAGATAAGGATATATCAAACCATTACTTGACCTACAGTAAGAATAATCAGGAAGGGTGTGGACCTTGTATATATTTTGACTTGGTCATCCCCACTGTGATGCTTCTCATGGCTGGAGTTTGGGCTCACACCCCCAGCCGTGATGCTGCTTATCTTATTTTCTTCCAGGTACGTGTCTTCCATTAGGTACCCTGCCACCCAGTGAAGCGGGATGGGAGGAGATGACTTGATCATGGGTTTATAATCCCAACCACTAGGCTTTCCATAGAGTCAGGAATAACATGCTTTTCTGCTCAGTTATACTTTTTACATAAAAATAGAAATCTTTAATAAAACCAGATCAGCATAAACTACTATTAGCAGAACATCATTGTTTCAACAGATGAATCATCTATTTCTATAAAGAAATAGGAATATCTAGATATTTTCTTTCTAATCCAGAGACCCACGTGTGCATACGAACCATTTTAGGACCTTGTTAAAATGCAGATTCCCAGGCCTTATCCTACCCGGGGCAGGACCAGAGAATCTGCATTTTATTAAGCTTTCCCAGTGACTCTGAAGCCTATCGCAATTTAAGACATTGTTTTAATTAGTAGCGATCTATTGTTACTCATTACTTAACCTAACCTTTTGTTTTTCCCTAGACGTGAGTGGAACTATTAGTTTACCCAGAATCTTTTTTTTTTTTTAACATCTTTTTTTTTTTTTTTTTATGGCTGCGTTGGGTCTTCGTTTCTGTGCGAGGGCTTTCTCTAGTTGCGGCAAGTGGGGGCCACTCTTGATCGCGGTGCGCGGGCCTCTCACCATCGCGGCCTCTCGTTGCGGAGCACAGGCTCCAGACGCGCAGGCTCAGCAACTGTGGCTTACGGGCCCAGTTGCTTCGCGGCATGTGGGACCTTCCCAGACCAGGGCTCGAACCCGTGTCCCCTGCACCGGCAGGCAGACTCTCAACCACTGCGCCACCAGGGAAGCCCTGTTAACATCTTTATTGGAGTATAATTGCTTTACAATGGCCATCATCAAAAAATCTAGAAACAATAAATGCTGGAGAGGAGACGGTGTGGAGAAAAGGGAACACTATTGCACTGTTGGTGGGAATGTAAATTGATACAGCCACTATGGAGAACAGTATGGAGGTTCCTTAAAAAACTAAAAATAGAACTACCATACTACCCAGAATCTTTTAATGTAAAGTTTTAACATTTTGGAGGCCGTAGGCTTTAGCAACTTCGCCAAATGTCAAACCTACTAGCATTTCTCTTGTATGGAAAACTAGTAAATTGATCTAATTACCTGCCTCCTAGTTTACCTCCTAGAATATATATTTGCCCTTTTGGCCGCCCTTCTCTTTGGGTGACAGAAACAAATAAAATGGCCAGATAGACTGTAGATTCGCAGTGGTTTCCCCATCAGAACCACTGCCCCAGTCAATCGCAAACACCTCTGAGGTTTATTCACTAAACACTTTCCAAGCCAAGATCACACACTCAGGATTAGAGACAAGTCAGCTTAAGAGCTTGGGGTTTAAAAATCTAAGCTAGCCCAGTCCATTTAATTGGAATTTAACAAGATTTTAAAATAGATACGGTAATTTCTTCACACATCCAGAGCTAATCAGATAGAAACAGGTGTGACCAGAATAGTAAAAACCAGGAGGGAGGGAATCTAGCCTGCCAAGGATTTAATCCGAGGCTGCGGTCAGTGACCTTTCAGATCCTCTTCCTCTGAGATTCTGCCATTTGTTTTTCTCTATTAAATTTGTTCTTCGCTTTGGCTCACTGTTTCAGCCTGCTGAGAACATTTAGGGGCTTGGTTTTATCTTCTAGCATCTTAGTGATTCCCCCAATTTTGATTCCCGCTCCAGTTTGATTCACGTACCTGTGAAGAGGTCCTTTTAAGCTGGTGAGAAAAGCCTGGACCAGGACAGACCCGTAACTTGGCTGCATCACCATCAGACTTATTTCACGGGTGACGCGTACACTGCCCCAGCTTACAATGGACACCTGTAATTGCACCAAAAAAGAGAGCAGAAAGGGGGCAAATACATTTGTTACACACTGTCAGAGACACGTAGCGGGTGTGAGTTAGGGTCAACATGGGATGGGGCAGTAGGAGGGTGGCAGGGTGGGACTGAAAGCCGGCTCCCGGCACACTCATCACAATCATGAACAGTAACAACAGCTGCCTTTAGTGAGCGTTGACCCGGCATCAGTAACGAGCTAGCAGCGTGTATGCATCATCTAATTCCCACAAGCCTTTATAAGAAAGCACTGGTGCTGCCAGCATGGGTTCTGGGGCTGAATGGCTTAAGTTGGAACCCTGACGCTAGCACTTACCAGTTGCGGCCTTGGGAGAGTTACTTATCTGTTTGAAGATCTTCATTTGAAAATAATGATAGTAATAGCACTAGTCATGGGCTTGTGGAATTAGGTAGGGATCTCTAGCTGCTATTAGAACAGATAAGCCCTCAAATCTCAGTGGCTTAACATAATGAAGGTTTCCTTCACAATTGTAATAGTCCAAGTGCGTGTTTGATGGGCAGCCTTCCACGTGGAAACGTAGGGACTCGTGTTTCTTCTATTTTGTGATCGTGCTAACTGCTAGGAAGACAGGTATGAGTTGGGGATGGGCTGGGTGGGAGAAGAGACGGGTTAGGTACCAGACCTAGAAGCAACGTACATTCTACTGAAATACCCAGAAACCAGTCATGTGGCTACTCCGATTGTAAGGCAGGCAAGAAATAGGGTCTGTGTGTCCAGAAGAAAAATAAACGAATTTGGTCTCTTCCATAGTTGAGAGGCTTAAACGTAAATTCCTCGCTTTGGTAGCTGGTACATAGTAAGTGCTCAGTAAATGGTAGTGATTATTAGCATTGCTATTGCACTAGCTCTGGCTACATTCCCTTCCGTGTCTTCTTGATGCCTCTGGTCCAGCTCTCTTAACCTTTCCCTTTGGAGTTCCCTCAGATGTAGCCTGACCTTGGATTTGTGATGCCTTGGGGAGTCTCTCTGTAACTCTTGGGAACCTTCAAGCATTAAGTCTGACTCTGTTCTGCGGACACCAACCCCGGCATCTTCTCTGAACCCATTGGTCACCGTAACACCAGCGGGATGTGAGGGTGTAGGTAGGATAGGCTAGTTCAATCTGTATTAGCAGCTCAGGAGAGAGCTCCAGACTGAGATGTCAGAGTCAACAACGTATCAGCGGTGATTGAATCTATGTGACTAGTGAGAAATGGCACAAAGAATGTGTAACGTGAGAGGAGTGAGGACAGGTCAGTCCTGAGAAACACCAACGTGGAAGACAGTGTTTCCCAAACCGCAGGCATCTGTGTACCCCAGGGTTGTGTCACCCGGACTATGACGTTTCTTAGACTTTTTCTCAGTTTAACTCAACTTTAATTTTTTGAGATTATTTAGAAAGGAAACATATTTGCGCTGTAATAAATGAGAAAGTAGTATCGCTTGTCACCAGTAGCAAGTCCTCCTAAAAATAAGTAAGAATGGAGATAAACAAAAACCTGTTTCTAGATTCTAGCTGGTGACTATCGGCCAGAAAAGGCTATACATCTGAGAGGGCTTTCCTTTTATTTTTTTAGAAGAGGAAAATGAGCTATCATTAGAGAGGTGTTAAAGACGTACTGATTCCAAACTGAGACTCTCTTTGTTTAACTCAGAAGAATTGAAAGAGAATTAAGAGAGAATCTACTTTCTCACTACACAACTCACATTTGAGGCAGGGCTCAGATCCAGAGGGGGCCACTTTACATGGTGTAGAAAGCCCTGGTTGTGACCTTGTACCACCTAAAATTATCCCTCTGCCATCAGTGGTATGAATCCCTCCCTCTGGGAAAACCAGGAGAGGTGGGGTCATGGCATCCAGGGGTGGAAAGGGCCAGGGAGTGGTTAGTTTTCAGAGGCTGCAAAAAGATCAGGCAAAGTCAGGACTGAAAAGCTCCCTCTGAACTTGGCAACCAGGGCTCACTGGTGTCTTTGGTGGAGTGGATTTAATGGCACAGTGAGGGCCAAGAGGCAGAATGCAGCACTTGAACAGTGAAAGGGAGGTGACACTGTGGAAACAGCATTGAGGAGCTTGGCTGTAAAGGAGAGAGTTAAGATTAAGGGAGATTTGCATTCTTTTGTAAAACATGGGAGACATTAGAACATATTTTTAGACATTGGGGAAGGAGCTGGATGCTGGCAAGTACTGCAGGGGGGGTGACAGTAGATGGATCAAGGTCCCAGTTTGGGGAAGATGAGGAGGGTTCCCGGTCAAGAGCACAGGTGGGAGATCTAACCCAGAAGAGGAAAAGGGTCAACTTTTCTTAGTTTGAGGGTAGAAGGTGAGGGCATATCCAAGCCCAGGAACTTTCTTGGGTAGAAGAGTGGAAAGTGTAAGGATTTCATGTCTGAAGCCTGATTTTCCTTTGATAAGTAAGGGGTGAGGTTATATCTGTGGCCAAGAGAAAAAGTGAGTGCAGGCTTGAACTACTGGTTCTCCAGTTCAAAGAGTATATTAGCATTTCTCCAGAGAACCAGCACCAATAAGATGTATATATACCTATTGAGAGAGAGAAGGAGAGAGAGACTTTAAGGAATTGACTCACATGATTATAGAGGCTGGCAAGTCCAAAATCTGCAGGGTAGGCTGGCATGCTGAAGACCCAGGGAAGGGTTGATGTTACAGCTCAAGTCCAAAGGTGGTATAAGGCAGAATTCCCACTTCCTTCTGGGGACCTCATTCTCTTTTCTCTTAAAGCCTTCAACTGATTGGATGGGGCCCACCTATATTACAGAGGGTAGTTTTCTTCACTCACGGTCTACTGATTTCAATGTTAATATCATCTAAAAAAATACATTCAGAGCAACATCCAGGCTGATGTTTGACCAAATATCTGGGTTCTGTGGCCAAGTTGACACATAAAATTAACCATTGCAAGTATTATTAATGATCTCATTTATATCCATAGCAAAAACATGAGGTGATGTAGATAAAGAGAAGACTGTAGAATGTGGAGAGAATCCTCCGGATTCTAGGAGGTTCTCATTGTTAGTAGGTGCTCTGCGGACCCCAGGGTTTCTGATGGAGCCAGAGCTGAAGATGACAGCACAGAAGAGTCACGGGGGACAATCCACCCACCCCACCTTCGAGGAGAGGCGCCATCTCGGCATCGAAGGATAGACCCTATGAAAGCAAACTTTCTCTATGCAAATTCTGATCTTGAAGTCCCAGTCAGTAACTGCTGAGGACTCCTCTCCTGTCACACTAGCCCCAGGACACAGGTGCTTTCAAGATAACAAAATATAGGAGTTACCTTTTCGTTCTTTCTCCTTCTTCTATTTTCACCATGGGTCAAAGGTATATATGTTTATTTCATTGAGATCGGTGTGATTATTTACTTTCAAGGCTGCCTTTTCTCAATAGAATTTCTAGTCGAGCTTATTCTTTCCCTCACTCACAAGCCTGAGTTCTTTTCACATCCATCCCGTCCTTGGCAAGAATCCTTGGAGACATACCTAGTGGCAAGCCACCTGCCCTGGACTGAGGGTGGATCTATTCTGGCCATAGGCTTTGTGATCTGGACAAAGGAATTGAGTACGTGCCTGTCAAATTGTCAGGCGATACTAAATTTGGTGGGCCAGCTGAATTCTAGCAGAAAATCATGCAAAATAAGGTCTAGCAATTGGGGGAAAATTGGCCCACAGGGAAGACGATTGGATGAAATTCAGTAGGACTACATGGGCCTAGAATTCTAACTCTGGAACTGCAACTAGCTATATAACCTTGTAGTTCAGAGACCAAGCCTCAGATATGAGTTGTGCCACACCGGAGAGTTTTGGAGCCAAAGGGACCTTTGAGAAGTCATCCGCCCCCTCCCCCATTTTATATGCATCGGACAAAAAGGTTTCTTCCAACTTTGAAAGGTTATGGTTCTCCAGGTTCATGTCTTCTGAGCTTCCCTGATCCCATTTCCGATCCTCTCCATCAGAATCCCTTGCCCCTGCTCCTCCAGTTCCACGGGGCCACGCTCAGCACCCTATAGTACTTCCTTCATATGCCTCAGCTTGTTTACCTTCCTGTTTCCCAGGCTAGATTATCAGCACCTTGACAATGGGATCATGTCTTGTGTATCTCTGCATTTCCAAGGTCTATCATGGTGCCTGGCACATAATTAATGATCAATAAATTTTGGCTGAATAATAATCAAAAGAAACTCCATATATGCTCATGGATTATGGTTATCATATTTTCTCACCTCTGATGCTCTCCTTTATACACAGCCTAATTCGGTGACTCTCTTAATATTGTAAAGGTCAAAAATTGAACACAACTCACCACATTTTTGACCACCACAAAATATAGGGAGAAAAACATACGTTGTACCTGGACATTTTACTTCCGATAAGAGAAACTGAAGACTGCACTGGCTTATTTTTAAAGCTACATCATATTAAGCTTGTGGTCAGCTGAAATACCATGATGTTTTCACATGGATTTCTGCCACGCCGCAGCTCTCACATTCTGCACATGCGCAGTTGATCTTGAACCCCAAATGTAGGACTTGACGTTTTTTGGTTTTGGCTCAAGGTTAAATCCAATCAAAATCACTTTGAATTTGATGCTATCGGTGACTACACTAGCAATCCTTCCTGGGTTCAGGTCACTGGCAAATCCGACATGCAGATCTTTTCTGCCTTTATCCCACTGTGTGACAACAATGTTGAAAGGATTGGGACTCGGACAAGAGCTCCAGTGGTAGCCACCCCCTTCCACGTTGATCCAGAATCACTCAAACTTATGAGTAATCAACCATAAGCTGATAAATGCACTCCAAAACACTGCCAGACATACCTTATTTCCCCATCTTATCCACAAAAATCTTGAGGATGACATTTTAAAAAGGTTTTCTAAGGTACACACATACTTTATCTACAGCTCCTGAAATTTGCCAGCCAAGTAATCCATTTAAATAAATAAAACACAGCTTGTATGGTACAACTCCTTAGCATGCACATGCTGGCCCTGGTGCCAATGGCACTCTTTTCTAAGTCTCACAATCCCTGCCCCTTTTAAGTAAATCTAATTTAGACTATGGCCTGGCATTGATGTTGAGCTGAATTTCCATGGTTGGGATTCCATCTGATGACACATCCAATATTCCATGATTCCTCAAAAATTACCCACTGTGACTATGAGATCAGAGTACAAGTTCTTTGCACATCCTAGGACAGAGTTATTTAGACTTGAAAACAAACCTTGTGGAGGGTGGCCTTAACACATGTGCGGAACTATCCTTCACTTTTAAGGGTCTTCAGTCAAAGAGATCGATGATTATTCCTTCTGATTTTCACCTGATGCTGCAGGATGAGGCAATGGAACAGTCCTTGGTCACCCTGAACATCTTCAACTATTATACACAACCACCTGGTGAGAAGCTGCTCTTCCTCATCTCAGGACACTTTACATGTTTTCCCTAGTTGATATGAAGAATCTATACGTGTTGGTATTCTTCTGGTCTTTATTTTTAATTTAAATATAGCTGATTTACAATATCGTGTTAGTTTCAGGCTTCTGATCTTGTAATGGTGAACATACGAAAGCCGTGAATGGTACCCACAGTATCAAGAGGCCAAGCTGATTGGCACAAGATGCCAGGAACTTAGAAGGTCTTCTAGGAAAAAAGATGTCAGAATTCGAGATGGAGTTCACAGGGCAGGCTTACTCCTTCCCTGATAAGACCTCAGGTTGCTCTCATGAGTAGAAGATGCCAGAACCAAGAGGTAACAGGAAACCATCCTGATGAGAGGAGTTTTCCTCTCACTCCTACTCTCTTTGTTCAGATTATAAGCTTTGAAATGAGGTGGGGGATATCCATGTTCTTGTTTCCATAATATGTCAAAAAATGAGATCAATAAAATATCCTAAGGTTTAGGATAGGCCAGGCTTTGTCTTTTCCACCTGACTCTGGAACTCCAAAAAGCCATAAGCTTTCAAAAAGTGACCCAGTAACAAACTCATTTTATGGAAGAGTATTAAAGTTTAGGTTTTTAAAAGGTAGCTTAGAAACAAAGTAGTCAAACTGTCTCCTTTTATAGGTAAGGACACTGAAGTCCAGAGAGGTTCAATGACTTGCTGAAGGTCACAAAGTTACAAAAGATGGAGCTGGCCCTTGAACCCAGAGCTCTGCAGTTCAGGGCTCCCTTTAGGGCAACTTGCTGATGCCCTTTTGCACACGAGTTGTAGTTTCTCTGTTACCCTTTATTTCTGCTCTTTTCAATTCTAAAATGTTTTTTCTTCCTAGACAAGAGCGAAAGAGAGCAGAGTTTGAATAGTTCTGGCTTCTGCTAATATCATGCGGCATTTTCTGAGAGTGGGAATGTGGAAGGTGGTAAATATAGAGACAGATAAGCCAGTAATGGAAAAACAGGGTTGGTAGGGAATGAGTAGGCACAGGTGTAACACGAAGAGACCAGGGAGGTCACGGTTGACCACAGATGGAGGCAGGCAGCAATGGAGTGCTACTGCTGAAAAGCCAAAGTGATACTGGGATGTATTTATAGAAGGATGACATGCAAAGCCCAGGAAGCAATCATTAGGCTACAATCTACATTAGTCAGATCTCTATTGAATATGATACCCATTTTGTCACACTTTGAAATGTGAGAGCCCGGTGGAGTGGGGGGATAAAAAGGGACAGGAAATCATTACTTAGAGTAAAAGTGAAGGAATCTGGATTGCTGAAAGCGACCCCTGCTCCCATCCCACCCATTGCCTGATTGCTCAAGCAGGTAGGAGGACAGAGAGGGAAGGGGGAGGAGAGTTATCTCAGCCAGAAATTTCCTTCCAAACTGCTGGCCTCTCAGCATAGAATTTTAGAGGCTGATTCTGTCTCCTTTCCTTCCAGTCAAGGTTAAGATCCCCTGCCTGAGGTGTCTCTCTGCAAAGAGTTGAAGGCCTAGCATCGTCAGCTCTTATTGATTAAAGATGGCTCCTTTACCAGTGCAGAGCCCTTACCGAGTAAGTTACCCCTTCCACATGCTGGTTACAGGAACTTCAAGAGCAAAGTGGTTGAGGAGACTCAGGCTCATCACTGGAACCCCACGCTGACCACAGCAGCCTCGTGGCCTCCACCTGATTTCTGACTTGTTCTCAGCCTGTATGCGAAAGATTTTCTTCTTCAAAAAGAAGTTTTTAAAAATAGAAGTATAGTTGATTTACAGTGTTGTGTTAGTTTCTGGTGTAGAGCAAAGTGGTTCAGTTATACATATACATTCTTTTTCAGATACTTTTCCATTATAGGTTACTAAAAGGTATTGAGTATAGTTCCCTGTGCTATATAGTAGGTCCTTGTTGTTTATCTATTTTATATACAGTAGTGTGTATTCTCACTCAGTCTTAAGCAAATCTGAAGCTGTGGGCATCTACATAACTACTGCCTTTCCTCTGTACATGAACTGTTTTATGTAACAGCATGTTGAGTGAGATGGAATAGACAGGTCAACCTCAGAGCCTCAACTTGACTTCCTGAAGTTAAAAACATAGGATTCTTCTGGTTTCAGACATATCTTATGCAGTAATTCCATATTTTGGAGAAAGGTGGTGATGTCTTTAAAACAATCCTCTGTCATGTCTCCTTTGCCCTTCTACAGAGATTTTAAGCTTCATCTAATCTCTCCTAAAAAAAAAAAAAAGAAAGGCACACGATGGAGAAAGACCCTTGTAGATATCACATACTAGGTGCTTGCAGGCCAAAGAATGCAAGTAGAAAAGTCCTTGTGCTGGTTTTCTCCATCACTTCCCCAAAGAAATTTCCATTAAAAAAATAAATAAAAGGCCACTGCTTCCCACCCGCAATGGGAGAACTCGAGAAGCCAAGTCCCCTATGGCTGATGCTGTGGGCCAGATGGTCCTTGCTTCTCCATAGGAACATGGGCTCTGCTTGCTCTTTCTGGTCCCAAGGCTCAGGGGCCCCCTCTCTTTTAGTGAGAGGGGCCAAGGAAGTGGGGAGTGTAACAGAAAGTGGACTAGTCCTCAAGTACATGTCACCTGACTCGCAGAAGACCAAGTGTGCCAACATATAGAAGCCACGAATGGTTGGGGACATAGGCTTTGTGGTCAGACAGACCTGGGATTGAATATCAATCCCTTCTCCCAGCACAGGGTGAGTCTCAACCGTGTCCAAGGACAAACCCACACATCTTCCAGAAACTGCTGGTCTTCTATAGGATTAAACGACATGTCTGGTGTTTTTCACTTAATGCTTTATCTTGTACATCTTTCTATACCAACCCACCAAGACTGACCTTGATCACTTTCTTGGCTGTATGGCATTCCACTCTATGGCCATGTTCACTTTTGCCATTTCCCAAGAATGAAAGTCAATGTGTTTCTGATTTTTGCTACAGCAAACAATACTGCAATGAATATCCTTCTACAAATAGCTGTACACGAATACAGCTGGAGGAAAATTCCCAGAAAGAGAATTGCTGCAAATGTCTTTACAATTTTGATATTGTCAAATTGTCCTCTACAGTGCCTCCACTGATGCTGCCCAAGAAGTCTTCTTTCTGAAGGTGGGACAACGGGCATGAGGGTGAATGAACTAACCATGCCTTTTGTTATTCTTCTACTCTCCAACAAAGCATTGTTGGTACTATTTTGGGGGTCCTTGGCCGTTGACTCCATGGAAGATGAGAACCCAGTTGTGCTTTTCCCACAGGGGACATCTGCCAGAATCCAGGCTTATTTTTGGCAACTGGGTGACACGCTCCCTGCATTTCCAGGGGATTCTTGGCTTCCCTCAACAATGACCTATTTGTGGCTGAATATTTAGCTGTTCACTCAATCCTGATGTCTGGTCTACAACCTATTTTGAGATTTGATAGGTTGTTTTCCAGCAAAAACTGTGGATGCAAACCCCAGAATAGAGTCTTACACTCCGTTATTTGTCTGGGAAGGGTTCATGGGTAAAACACGTTTTTATTTTTATTATTTAATTTTCAAACTTTTATTATGGGAAATTGCAGACATATACAAAAGTAGAGAAAATAGCGTGATGAACCCCTATATACCTACCACTCGGCTTCAATGATCAATTCATGACCCATCTTGTTTATGTATACCCTAACCAATTTCCCACCTCCTGTATCATTTTGAAGCAAATCCAAGACATTTTATCATTTCATTCATAACTGTTTCAGTGTCCACCCCTGAAATGTAAGAACTTTAAAGAAACATATTACTGTTACACCTAAAATAACTAACAATATTTTAAAATATACACAAATAACCCAGTCAGTGTTCAGATTTCCAAATGTCTCATAAAATGATTTAAACAGGATTTTTAAATGTTAGAAAAGCAAATACTGAGGACCAGGAGATCTGAGTTCAAGTCTTAGATCTGTCCCTCTCTCCTTGGGTGACTTTAGATAATTCTCCTGACTGCCTCTGCCTCTGTTTCTTGGACTTTGGGGGCTGGAAAAGACAAATCTCACCACTTTCAGATGATGCTAATGATTTGAGGAAAGGAACCAGAAAAAAATGGTAATAATTGAAACTAGAGTCAAGTTTGAATTTCTATACAATAGTGACCAGATCAATAAATGTCTGCTAAATTCAATAACATTTACAAAATCTGTCTACTCTTATCCCCATGAAAGAGATATGTTAGGGTCAGGAGGGCCTTATCTTTTCCTCTTGGCAGATAAGTGCTTTTCAAAATGAAGTAGATATAGGAGCTGCTTTCATTTTAAAGCACATAATCTTAATATAGTATTTGTTTAAACCCACAGATATTCCTCTAAACCATCCTCCTGCTCTTAGGAGTGTGGAAATAGGGCAAGGGGAGAGGAAGAAAGAAGATAGATTTGTCAGTGGTTCTGGAAGTCAAGCAATGCCACTGGGAACTCTCTTATCCAGTGAGATAATGTATGCATATATAAATTATAAAGTGCCATAAATCTGTGATTAGAAAAATGAGGGTCTCCAGATGGCCCTGAATCACTCCTAGCATTTTCCCCTTTGCATTTCTATTAGCAGCAATCAGTTTTCTCTTCCAGAGAAAAATTCGCTATAAAATCTAGGAGATAAGGAGAAGGAAAGGGAAATAGCCAAATAAAGACACATATTGACAGGACACTGAAAATATTGCTAAAAACTCTTGAAGGTCTTTTTTAAGACCATTGCACGTACCTTCTCCTCGCTCTGTGTGTGTGCGGGGGCACGGGAGGTGATGGAGCCCGTGGTGTAAAGGGAGGGAAAGAGAAACGAACAAAAGAAGAATGTGCATTTCTCATCATGGTTTGGTGAAGGCAGAACGGAGAACTCCTTCCCGAGCAGGTGGGTCGTGGCTGCCAGGAAAGCTGTGTGTCTCTATCTTCTCAACGAGAGGGATCCTTTAGCAGCAAAACAGCTTGGTAAGGATGAGGGGTGGATACCTTTTCTCTCTTTCAAAGACAACCGTGCTTAGGGTTTGAAGAGGCTGGATTTCTGCTATTTGAACGTCGGCAGGGCACAATCTCTGTCCTTCACCTGAACACACACGCCCACACATGTAGTTGCGATACCTGCTTCCCCTAAACATACAGAGGACCCTGACCAGCCACCCTTCTGTTGAAAGGTGAAGAGTGTGCCTCTTACTGTCGGGTCAGGGAGGGAGAGGGAGACTGCATACGGGGGAGCTGGGGCGGGGGGCGGGGGGCGTCACAGAGCCGAGCCTGGGAGAAGCCAGGTGGCTTCTGCGGCTAGGTGCAGGGCCACTATCCTCGGCTGCCTAGAACTGATCCAAGCAACCCGAGGAAGATTCACAATTACCTTGGCAACCAGATCACAGGCCAAGCTGTTACCTGGCAATCCCCCTAGACCCCTCCTCCCCTCCCCGCTACACTCTCTGTTTCTCCCAGTGCAGCTCACACACAACTCTTTCTCCACTTTGCTATGCCTCGAAGATCACAAGATTCTTTGTACGCGAGGAAACGAGGGGACAAGAGGAAAACAGAGATCCAAGACGTAGGGAAAGAGAAAACATTTTCTAAGTGCAGGTGGGAGGATGCAGTTTGAATGACCTCCTCCCACTGGTGACTGGAGAGAGAGCGATGGGACCGGGGTCAGGGAGAAGAGGGAGACGGGGTGATGAACAGCAAAGCTGGAATATCGGGCAGTTTATTTGCTCATTGATTCCAGAAACCATGAAAACTGAGCAAAATTAGAGGGGAGAGTTTATTCCCATTCCCATTTACCTTCCTGCCCCTCCCTGTCTCCTTTCGGAGGTTTTATCATGGAAACTTGCCTTAAGGATCTAAGCCCGTCGGGTTCCTATCCGGTGGGCACTGGCCTCCTTTCTTTCATTCATTCATTCCACACACATCATTTCATGCCTAACTATGGGTCAGGCATTGTGCTGGGCTCTGAGGCTGCAAAATTAAAGACAGACATTATCTCTGTTCTCTTCGAACTTAAAGTGTTTAGCAGAGGGGACTGACAAAAACAAGCAGACTCACAAAATAATTGAAAATTAGAATAAAAACGCAGTGATGGAAAACAAGAGCCAACGCAAAGCAAGGGCTTGTGGTTAAGGCTAAGAGGAAAGGACTTACTTTTTGTTCGTTTGTTTTTTATTTTTCAAAAATTTTATTTTGAAATATTTTTAGGCAGAAGAGTTGAGTTCTTATATATACCAAGCTTCCCCTAGTGTTCTTTATAATAGTTTTATGGAAGTATAATTCATCTATAAAGAGGTGCACACATTTAACAATTTGAGGGTTTGGACATCTGCAAACACCTGTGATATCATCACCCCAATTAAGATAACCTATATACCCACCACCTTCCAGAATTTCCCTGTGTCCCTTTTGTGTGTGTGGTAAGAACACTTACCGTGAGATCTACCCTCTTAACAAATTTATTTTGAAGTGCACAATCCTGGATTGTTAACTACAGGCACTTTGTCCTAGAGCAGATCTCTAGAATTTATTCATCTAGCAAAACTGAAACTTTGTGCCCATTGAATAATAACTCCTCATTTCCCTCACCCTCCAGGTCCTGGCAACCACTATTGTATCACCTGCTTCTATGAGTTTGATTATTTTCAATAAGTGGAATCATGCAGCATTTGTCCTGTGACTGGCTTATTCATTTACCAAAATATCTTCCAGGCCCATCCATGTTATTGCAAGTGGCAGGATTTCTTTCTTTTTTAAGACTGAATAATATTCCTTAGTATATACATATCACAGTTTCTTTATCCATTCATACATCGATGGACATTTGAGTTGTTTCCACATCGTGTCTATTGTGAATAGTGCTGCAATGTACATAGGAGTGTAGATACTAAAACTTAGGGGATGCAGCAAAAACAGTACTAAGATTACTTTTGATTAGATGGTCAGGGAAGGCCTTTATGAAGAGGTGTCATGTAAACCAAGACCTGAAGGGTGATTGGGAATAAGGGAAAGAGGTGGAGATTGTCCTCAGCAGGGGAACCTCATGGGATGCTGTAAAGACAGGGACACCTGGGCATTGCTGGAGGAACTGGAATTAGACCAGCATGGCTTCAGATTAGTGTGTAAGTTAGGCAGATGGGGATCAATAGACAAGTCAGATGAACTAGGGCTTCGGAGGCCATGGAAGGTGTTTGGATATTATTCTTAGTTCTACAGCAGGCCATTGAATGGGTTTAAGCTTGAGAGTGGCGTGATCAGATGTACATTTTAATTTCAATAGGCCTGCCCGGTACAGACCAGATGGGAGGGCACCAGAGAGGAGGGAATGGACCCCTAGGTAGATTATTGTGCTGATCCGGGTGAGAGATGATGGGGGCCAGGTGAAAGAATACAGGATGCATTCCTAAAACAGGACCCAGGTTTTAAGTTCTTTTGTGCTTTGTTTATCCCTTTAGGAGGAAAAACACAATATACAATAAAACAAAGCAGTGAAGAGGCAGGCTCTGTAATCATGTCCTGACACCTACTTCCTGCGTGACCTTGGCAAGTTGCCCAAACTCACGTATGGAAGATGAGAGTTCTTATAAAGACTGAATAAGATAATTAATGTAAAGTGATAAGTATGATGCCAGGTACACAAAATGCTCAAAAATTGGAAGCTAATGTTAGTGGTCATGAAAACTCCAAACCAAGCAGCCTAATTTCTGGTCAAGTAAAATTAGCATGGGGGCGAGAATAGGGAGTGCTTTCCTTCAACTCAAACTATGAATCTGTAACAAAATAGGAAGAAGATTTGCACTTATGGCAAGAGGGAACTGATAATGCAGGATGTTTAAGGGTTTGGAGATACAAGCTACATGGCAGAAAGAAAGTACATAATGGTCATTAAGAATATGAGTTTTGGCCGAGTAATGTTCCAATGCATGTGTATATCACATCTTCTTTATTTCTCAGCCATAAAAAAGAATGGAATAATGCCATTTGCAGCAACATGGGTGGACCTAGAGATTATCATATTAAGTGAAGTAAGTCAAACAGAGAAAGACAAATTATCATATGTATCATATGATATCACTTACATGTGGAATCTAAAAAAAAGGATATAAATGAACTTATTTACAAAACAGAAATAGACTCACAGACATAGAAAACAAATTTATGGTTACCAAAGGGGATAGTGGGGGGGGGGGGCAGGGATAAATTAGGAGTTTGGGATTAACAGATATATACTACTATATATAAAATAGATAACCAACAACAACCTACTGTATAGCACAGGGAACTATATTCAATGCCTTGTAATAACCTATAATGGAAAAGAATCTGAAAAAGGAAAGTTTACATATATATAAAACTAAATCACTTTGCTGTACACCTAAAGCTAACACAGCATTGTAAATAAACTATACTTCAATTACAAAAAAGTTAAAAAAAGAATTTAGATAGGGAGCCTGCACCAGCAAGAGAGCCATCACCCAAGATAACTTTGTTTTGTATAAGGAAGACTTCTCAGATTGGCAAGGCAAATGTTCGTTTACCAAACGTTTGCTCTTCCCATCTCCCTGTGGATTGTCTTTCTCCCCTTTGAAGTCCCAGACCACTACCACCTTCTCCTTAGCTCAGAAGAGCATTAAAAAAAAAAATAATATGAGTTTTGGATCTAGATTTTGAACCCTAGCTGTGTGAACCTCGGGGATGTCACCTAACCTCTCTGAGCCCATTTTCTAATACAAAGATGGTGAATGGCCATGCTGTCTATCTAGGGTCATGGTGAGGAATGAATACATTAAAAGGCTTGCTTGGCATGATGCCTAGGACCTAGCAAGGACTTGATCAATGGAAGCTGCTGCAGAAAGGGATGAATTTATGCTAATGTGTTGGGGGTTAGAAGATCCATCTCCAAAGAAGGTAATGCTCCTTTGCAATGACAAGGACGTCACTGGAAAATGAGAGTCTATTTCCACTGTGCTTCTCTGACCCTCAGTAGGACTATTACTGTGCTAATTCCACAAATTAGGTGGTTTAAAGAACAGAAATGTATCTTCTCACAGTTCTTGAGGCTAGAAGTCTGAGATCAAGGTGTTGGCAGGGTTGGTTCCTTCTGAGGCTGAGGGAGAATCTGTTCCCGTCTCTCCCCTAGCTCTGGTGATTTGTTGGCAATCTTTGTTGTTCCTTGGCTTGTAGATGAGTGACCTTCCTTGGCTTGTGTCTTCATCTTCACATGTTCGTGTCTCTGCATCCAAATTTCCTCTTCTTATAAGGACACCAGTCAGACTGGATTAGGGGACCATCCTAATGACCTCATCTTAACTTGATCATCTGCAAAGACTGTTTCCAAATAAGGTTCCATTCACAGGTACTGGGGTTTAGGACTTCAACATCTTTTTGGTGGGGACACAATTCAACTCACAATAGTCAGTATAACAACACCATATCAGATTAAGAGATTAGTCTAAGTCTCCACAGCTAGTGTGAAGATTGGGAAGGCAGGAGGGGAGCTGATTCTTCAGAGACAGGCTCTGCAAATCATACTACCTGGGAGGCCCCTCCTCACTAAGTCAAACGCTCCCAAATAGGCAGCAGCAGTTTGCTTACAGGCAACCCAACAATCACACCCATATCTCCTCTATATGGATGTGCAGCCTATAGCAGCCCTATAGGGCCCCTATACAAATAAGCAAGCATCCACCCTGCTTTCTACAGGCTATGTCTCACCTTTTGTTATGAGTCGGCCTTGATATTGCACTGCTGGGCCACTGTGAATATTGTCCAGGTGTGCACTGCACAAATCTAGAGGATGCCATTTACATTATAGACTATTTTGTACAAAAATATGCAGAAACCCTGAGACCACATCCAATTCCTACACTCTAGTTGTTCTTCTCAACTGTTTTTCCCCATCTCCAGCTATGTATTCGGGCTTAGTGGTGGGACTCAACAATGTGTGTGTGTGTATGTGTTTAGAGAAGGGGAGAAGAAGGGAGAGAAGGAGAGGAAGAGGGAGAGAAGGGGAGAGACAGAAAGAGAGACTGGAGGGAGGAAGGGAAGAGAAATGAGGGATGTAACAGACCACGATAAAATATTCCGTGTATAATCCTTCAAAAGGCTAATAACAAGAAAAATAATACTCTAAGTTCTGATAGTTCTTATAAGAAAATCCATTAAATTATGGAGAACAATTCAACCAGTAGCTTAGCAATTGGCAGAACCATTGTGCTAATTATTAAGGGATAAAAGAGGGGCAAGATGAAAAGCAGAGCTTCACTGTCGTGTACTTGAAGACCATGTGTAAGACTTAAAACTGAGACAAATTTTCAGATCAAGTCTGGAGCTGGTGCTTGAAGTCTGGCCTCATTTCAACAGCATTTTGATGCTGAAGCAGAGGATGACGAAGGATTGAAGAATGAAGCTTCAGTGCAACGGAGAAAATGTTCCTGATTTTTATAAGCTGGTATGTCACTTGTGCTACATAACCAGCAGGCTTACCATGATTTTAGCAAATAACAGCTAGAAAGTACGTATGTCAGATATTATTGGTGATTGTCTGTTTTGGGTGGTGGGATGTAGTAGATCTCCCCCTACTTCTTTTCTCCTCCTCCTCCTTCTTGTTGTTTGTTCATTTTGTTTTCCTTTTTTGCATTTTTCTCAATGAAGATAATTTCTTAAAGGTAAGAATCCCCTTTTTAAACTTTAAGTTCTTGGTGCAGACAAGGTGGCAATTCAAAAATTTTTCCTCTAAAATGGCTAAAAGCCATTGCGTATTTTAGTTTCAGAAAAGTGTTCAGTATCGGAAGAACTGGGTTATTCTAGAAGAAAATATATATGCCTGGATATGCAATATTCAGTAAGATGAATCCACACTTGGCCTTCAAAATAGCTAAGGACAGATTTTATTTTTACTTAGTCCTAATTTTACTGTAGATGAAGCTCAATCCTTCAACACTTGAAAGTTATATTAAAAGGCAGACCTCTAGGGGCTAGAAACCAAATTCTCAAGCTTGGATAGCTAGAGTCCTTTCTGAAGGCCATTTTGTTTTTATGACCATTTGGTTCAGAATTAATGAGAACTACTTTGCATAGATATCATTTTATATTCTAAACAGTACCTTTTGGGGATTCTTCCACTCACCTTGTAGATACAGATTATCAAAGTTGATTTTTTTTTTTTGTTCCCAAACCATTACTGTGCTAGTCTATGAACCTCAGAGATAATTATCTTTTAAGGACCACAATTTTAGAACATTTATCAAGTTATTAAAGCCACCAATTATGGTATTAAATACCCAAGGAATTTAGAGACTGTTGGAGGAGTTAAGAAAACCAACTTCAAATATTCCACTGGGGGAAAGGGGCACATGGGATGAGAAAAGCTCTGAGTCTTGGTTGAATCCTCGTATTTTCACATTTTTTGAAATGTTTCTTTTTTCTTCTAAAAGAACAGATAATTCTTCCTGTGAAAAAGATCCTCAGAAGGCAATTGATGACTCTATAAAATTTTAGAGAGGTCTCGATGTCCCCAAGTCTATTAAACCACTAAAATGATTTTTGACCCCCTCAAAGGACACAACAGTGGAAATATATTGTCATAGATGGAGAACCTTATGTTATAATACAGACGGTGAAGATCTTTGTTGGTCTGGGGTCCACAGTGCCAGATATGTTAACTCCATTCAAAAATATCTTTGAATATCCATCTCAGGGCTGAAAAATATCTTTGAATGTCCACTTCCATTTCATTTGGTAGGTTCAACCCATACTAAGAAGCTGGGCTATGGGGAGGTGAAGTGTGAATAATGATTCATCAACATCACAGCACGATGAAAATCTTATTTTGAGCCCCACAGTTGTGTAAACAGCATGGTGGAATCAGGTTGCATTGAATATTCAACTTACAACAGATTCTGTTGCTCCTCCATTCTTCCTCCCTCTACGTGTGTTTCCTAAAATCTGATCCAGGGACTATAATACCTGTATCCCTGGAATGCAAATTGCTTTCACATCCTTATCTTCTCACCCTATTGAAAACCACACCCTCTGGCACTTCCTCCCCATTCTCTGATTTATTTTTCTCCAAATAACTCATCACGGTGTCAACTACTACTTATTTTATTGTCTCTCCCTGCCCACACTACAACATAAGCTCCCTGAAGGCAGAAATGTCCATCTGTTTTGTTCACCGCTCTATCCCTGTGACCCATGACCGTGCCTGATACAAAATATGTACTCAAAAAAAACCGTCTCATCAGTCAGGTAGGCACACGCTCAGAGAGCAGTGCAGGAGTATTGTCTCTGCACATGGCCTTCCACCACCATCTTGAGTCACAGTGTCAGGGGCAGTGCTTCCGCACACAGCCCGGCCTGCCTAGCTGAGGTGTCAACGCAGCCATTTCTCACTAGGCACTCTGATCTGAAGTGCCGGATGTGAGGCCTCGGCGTGAAGAACCCTGTGAACAAGTGAAACTAGACAAGCACAAAGGAAAAGAAAAAAAAAAAAAAGCAAGCTGCAAACCCTCTGAAACAAATGCCTCTGCACCTTTAGCTCTTGGCGTCTTGGAGAACCTTCAAGATGGCGGAGGAGTAAGACGTGGAGATCACCTTTCTCCCCACAAATACATCAAAAATACATCTACATGTGGAACAACTACTACAGAACACCTACTGAACGCTGGCAGAAGACCTCAGACTTCCCAAAAGGCAAGAAACTCCCCACGTACCTGGGTAGGGCAAAAGAAAAAAGAAAAAACAGAGACGAAAGAATAGGCACGGGACCTGCACCAGTGGGAGGGAGCTGTGAAGGAGGAAAGGTTTCCACACACTAGGAAGGCTCTTCGCGGGCAGAGACTGTGGGGGGCGGAGAGGGGGAGCTTCAGAGCCACAGAGGAGAGCGCAGCCACAGGGGTGCGGAGGGCAAAGCGGAGAGATTCCCTCACAGAGGAGCGGTGCCGACCAGCACTCACCAGCCCCAGAGGCTTGTCTGCTCACCCGCCGGGGCGGGCGGGGGCTGGGAGCTGAGGCTCGGGCTTCGGTCGGATCGCAGGGAGAGGACTGGGGTTGGCGGCGTGAACACAGCCTGAAGGGGGCTAGTGCGCCACAGCTAGCCGGGAGGGAGTCCGGGAGAAAGTCTGGACCTGCCTAAGAGGCAAGAGACCATTGTTTCGGGGTGTGCAAGGAGAGGGGATTCAGAGAACCACCTAAACAAACTCAGAGACAGGCGCGAGCTGCAGCTATCAGCGCGGACCCCAGAGACAGGCATGGGACACTAAGGCTGCTGCTGCCGCCACCAAGAAGCCCATGTGCAAGCACAGGTCACTCTCCATACCTCCCCTCCCGGGAGCCTGTGTAGCCCGCCACTGCCAGGGTCCCATGATCCAGGGACAACTTCCCTGGGAGAACGCACGGCGCGCCTCAGGCTGGTGCAATGTCATGCTGCCCTCTGCCACCACAGGCTCGCCCGGCATTCTGTACCCCTCCCTCCCCCCGGCCTGAGTGAGCCAGGGCCCCCGAATCAGCTGCTCCTTTAACCCCGTCCTGTCTGAGTGAAGAACAGACGCCCTCAGGTGACCTACACGCAGAGGCGGGTCCAAATCCAAAGCTGAACCCCAGGAGCTGTGCGAACAAAGAAGAGAAAGGGAAATCTCTCCATGCAGCCTCAGGAGCAGCGGATTAAATGTCCACAATCAACCTGATGTACCCTGCATCTGTGGAATACACCCCAAAATTGAGGCGGTGGACTTTGGGAGCAACTGTAGACTTGGGGTTTGCTTTCTGCATCTAACTTGTCTCTGGTTATATGTTTATATTAGTTTAGTATTTAGAGTTTATTATCATTGGTAGATTTGTTTATTGATTTGGTTGCTCTCTTCCTTCTTTTTTTTTCATGTATAGATATATGTCTTTTTCCTTTTTCTCTTTTTGTTATTGTGTATGTGTATGCTTCTTTGTGTGATTTTGTCTGTATAGCTTTGCTTTTACCATTTGTCCTAGGGTTCTGTCTGTCAGTTTTTTTTTTTAAGTATAGTTTTTAGCACTTGTTATCATTGGTGGATTTGTTTTCTTGGTTTGGTTGCTCTCTTCTTTCTTTCTTTTTTTTTTCATTACCTTTTGTTTTTTTATGTCTAATAATTTAATTTTTTATTTTAATAACTTTATTTTATTCTTTCTTTCTTTCTTTTCTTTCCTTCCTTCCTTCCTTCCTTTCTTCCTTCCTTCCTTCCTCCCTCACTCCCTCCCTCCCTTTTCTTCTGAGCTATGTGGCTGACAGCATCTTGGTACTCCAGCTGGGTGTCAGGCCTCTGCCTCTGAGGTGGGAGAGCCAAGTTCAAAACATTGGACCACCAGAGACCTCCCGACTCCATGTAATATCAAATGGCAAAAGCTCTCCCAGAGATCTCCATCTCAACGCTAAGACCCAGCTCCACCCAACGGCCAGCAAACAACAGTGCTGGACACCCTATGCCAAACAACTAGCAAGACAGGAACACAACCTCACCCATTAGCAGAGAGGCTCCCTAAAATCATAATAAGGTCACAGACACCCCAAAACACACCCCCAGATGCGGTCCTGCCCACCAGAAAGACAAGATCCAGCCTCATCCACCAGAACACAGGCACTAGTCCCCTCCACCAGGAAGCCTACACAACCTACTGAACCAACATTAGCCACTAGGGGCAGACACCAAAACCAACAGGAACTACGACCCTGCAGCCTGCGAAAAGGAGACCCCAAACACAGTAAGATAAGCAAAATGAGAAGACAGAGAAACACACAGCACATGAAGGAGCAAGGTAAAAACCCACCAGACCAAACAAATGAAGAGAAAATAGGCAGTCTACCTGAAAAAGAATTCAGAGTAATGATAGTAAAGATGATCCAAAATCTTGGAAATAGAATGGAGAAAATACAAGAAACGTTCAGCAAGGACCTAGATGAACTAAAGAGCAAACAAACAATGATGAATAACACAATAAATGAAATTAAAAATTCTCTAGAAGGAATCAATAGCAGAATAACTGAGGCAGAACGGATAAGTGACCTGGAAGATAAAATAGTGGAAATAACTACTGCAGAGCAGAATAAAGAAAAAAGAATGAAAAGAATGGAGGACAGTCTCAGAGACCTCTGAGTCAACATTAAATGCACCAACATTCGAATTATAGGGGTCCCATAAGAAGAAGAGAAAAAGAAAGGGACTGAGAAAATAATTGAAGAGATTATAGTTGAAAACTACCCTAATATGAGAAAGGAAATAGTCAATCAAGTCCAGGAAGTGCTGAGAGTCCCATACAGGATAAATCAAAGGAGAAACATGCCAAGACACATATTAATCAAACTACCAAAAGTTAAATACAAAGAAAAAATATTAAAAGCAGCAAGGGAAAAGCAACAAATAACATACAAGGGAATCCCCATAAGGTTAACAGCTGATCTTTCAGCAGAAACTCTGCAAGCCAAAAGGGAGTGGCAGGACATATTTAAAGTGATGAAAGGGAAAAACCTACAACCAAGATTACCCTACCCAGCCAGGATCTCATTCAGATTCGACAGAGAAAATAAAACCTTTACAGACAAGCAAAAGCTAACAGAATTCAGCACCACCAAACCAGCTTTACAACAAATGCTAAAGGAACTTCTCTAGGCAGGAAACACAAGAGAAGGAAAAGACCTATAATAACAAACCTCAAACAATTAAGAAAATGGTAATAGGAACATACATATCAATAATTACCTTAAATGTAAATGGATTAAATGCTCCAACCAAAAGACACAGACTGGCTGAATGGATACAAAAACAAGACCCATATATATGCTGTCTACAGGAGACCCACTTCAGACCTACGGACACACACAAACTGAAAGTGAGGGGATGGAAAACGATATTCCATGCAAATGGAAGTCAAAAGAAAGCTGGAGTAGCAATTCTCATATCAGACGAAATAGACTTTAAAATAAAGACTATTACAAGAGACAAAGAAGGACACTACATAATGATCAAGGGATCAATCCAAGAAGGAGATATAACAATTGTAAATATTTATGCACCCAACATAGAAGCACCTCAATACATAAGGCAAATGTTAACAGCCATATAAGGGGAAACTGGCAGTAACACAATAATAGTAGGGGACTTTAACACCCCACTTTCACCAACAGACAGATCATCCAAAACGAAAATAAATAAGGAAACACAAGCTTTAAATGACACATTAGACAAGATGGACTTAATTGATATTTATATGACATTCCATTCAAAAACAACAGAATACACTTTCTTCTCAAGTGCTCATGGAACATTCTCCAGGATAGATAATATCTTCGGTCACAAATCAAGCCTTGGTAAATTTAAGACAACTGAAATCGTATCAAGTATCTTTTCCGACCATAATGCTATGAGACAACATATCAATTGCAGGAAAAAATCTGTAAAATATACAAACACATGGACGCTAAAGAGTACACTACTAAATAACCAAGAGATAACTGAAGAAATCAAAGAGGAAATCAAGAAATACCTAGAAACAAATGAGAACGAAAACACAACGACCCTTAACTTATGGGATGCAGCAAAAGCAGTTCTAAGAGGGAAGTTTATAGCAATACAAACCTACCTCAAGAAACAAGAAACATCTCAAATAAACAACCTAACCTAAACCTAAAGCAATCAGAGAAAGAAGAACAAAAAACCCTCAAAGTTAGCAGAAGGAAAGAAATCATAAAGATCAGATCAGAAATAAATGAAAAAGTAATGAAGGAAACAATAGTAAAGATCAATAAAACTAAAAGCTGGTTCTTTGAGAAGACAAACAAAATTGATAAACCATTAGCCAGACTCATCAAGAAAAAAAGGGAGAAGACTCAAATCAACAGAATTAGAAATGAAAAAGGAGAAGTAACAATTGACAGTGCAGAAATACAAAGGATCATGAGACATTACTACAAGCAACTCTATGCCAATAAAATGGACAAATTCTTAGAAAAGCATAACCTTCCGAGAATGAACCAGGAAGAAATAGAAAATATAAACAGACCAATCACAAGCACTGAAATTGAAAGTGTGATTAAAAATCTTCCAACAAACAAAAGCCCAGGACCAGATGGCTTCACAGGTGAATTCTATCAAACATTTAGAGAATAGCTAACACCTATCTTTCTCAAACTCTTCCAAAATATTGCAGAGGGAGGAACACTCCCCAACTCATTCTACGAGGCCACCATCACCCTGATACCAAAACCAGACAAAGATGTCACAAAGAAAGAAAACTACAGGCCAATATCACTGATGAACATAGATGCAAAAACCCTCAACAAAATATTAGCAAACAGAATCCAACAGCACATTAAAAGGATCATACACCATGATCAAGTGGGGTTTAGCCCAGGAATGCAAGGATTCTTCAATATACACAAATCAATCAATGTGATACACCATATTAACAAACTGAAGGATAAAAAACATATGATCATCCCAATAGATGCAGAAAAAGCTTTTGACAAAATTCAACACCCATTTATTATACAAACTCTCCAGAAAGTAGGCATAGAGGGAACCTACCTCACCATAATAAAGGCCATATATGACAAACCCACCCCAACACTGTTCTCAGTGGTGAGAAACTGAAACCATTTCCTCTAAGATCAGGAACAAGGTTGCTCACTCTCACTACTATTATTCAACATAGTTTTGGAAGTTTTAGCCACGGCAATCAGAGAAGAAAAAGAAATAAAAGGAATACAGATTGGAAAAGAAGAAGTAAAACTGTCACTGTTTGCAGGTGACATTATCCTATACATAGAGAATCCTAAAGATGCTACCAGAAAACTACTAGAGCTAATCAATGAATTTGGTAAAGTTGCAGTATACAAAATTAATGCACAGAAATCTCTTGTATTCCTACACACTAATGATGACAAATCTGAAAGAAAAATTAAGGAAACACTCTGATTTACCATTGCAACAAAAAGAATAAAATACCTAGGAATAAACCTACCTAGGGAGACAAAAGACCTGTATGCAGAAAACTATAAGATACTGATGAAAGAAATTAAAGATGATACAAACAGATGGAGAGATATACCATGTTCTTGGATTGGAAGATCCAACACTGTGAAAATGACTATACTAACTAAAGCAATCTACAGATTCAATGCAATCCCTATCAAACTACCAATGGCTTTTTTCACAGAACTAGAACAAAAAATTTCACCATTTGTATGGAAACACAAAAGACCCTGAATAGCCAAAACAATCTTGAGAAAGAAAAACAGAGCTGGAGGAATCAGGCTCCCTGACTTCAGACTATACTACAAAGCTACAGTCATCAAGACAGTATGGTACTGGCACAAAAACAGAAATATAGATCAGTGGAACAGGATAGAAAGCCCAGAGTTAAACCCACGCACATACGGCCAACTTATCTTGGATAAAGGAGGCAAGAATATACAATGGAGAAGAGACAGTCTCTTCAATAAGTGGTGCTGGGAATACTGGACAGCTACATGTAAAAGAATGACATTAGAACACTCCCTAACACCATACACAAAAATAAACTCAAAATGGATTAAAGACCTAAATGTAAGGCCAGAGAGTATAAAACTCTTAGAGGAAAACATAGGCACAACACTCCATGACATAAACCACAGCAAGATCCTTTTTGACCCACCTCCTAGAGGAATGGAACTAAAAACAAAAATAAACAAATGGGACCTAATGAAACTTAAAAGCTTTTGCACAGCAAAGGAAACCATAAACAAGACGAAAAGACAACCCTCAGAATGGGACAAAATATTTTCAAATGAAGCAACTGACAAAGGATTAATCTCCAAAATATACAAGCAGCTCATGCAGCTCAATATCAGAAAAACAAACAACCCAATCCAAAAATGGGCAGAAGACCTAAACAGACATTTCTCCAAAGAAGATATACAGATTGCCAACAAACACATGAAAGGATGCTCAACATCACTAACCATTAGAGAAATGCAAATCAAACTACAGTGAGGTATCACTTCACACTGGTCAGAATGGCCATCATCAAAAAAATCTACAAACAATAAGTGCTGGAGAGGGTGTGGAGAAAAGGGAACCCTCTTGCACTGTTGGTGGGAATGTAAATTGATACAGCCACAATGGAGAACAGTATGGAAGTTCCTTAAAAATCTAAAAATAGAACTATCATATGACCCAGCAATCCCACTACAGGACATATACCCTATGAAAAGCAAAATTCAAAAAGAGACATGTACCACAATGTTCATCGCAGCTCTATTTACAATAGCCAGGACCTGGAAGCAACCTAAGGGGCCATCAACAGATGAATGGATAAAGAAGATGTGGCACATATATACTATGGAATATTACTCAGCCATAAAAAGAAATGAAATTGAACTATTTGTAGTGAGGTGGATGGACCTAGAGTCTGTCATACAGAGTGAAGTGAGTCATAAAAAGAGAAACAAATATCATATGCTAACATATATATACGGAATCTAAAAAAAAAGAATGGTTCTGATGAACCTAGGGGCAGGACAGGAATAAAGAGGCAGACATAGAGAATGGACTTGAGGACACAGGGAGGGAGAAGTGTAAGCTGGGACGAAGTGAGAGAGTAGCATTGACATATATACACTACCAAATGTAAAACAGATAGCTAGCGGGAAGCAGCTGCATAGCACAATGAAATCAGCTCGGTGCTTTGTGACCACCTAGAGCAGTGGGATAGAGAGGGTGGGAGAGAGATGCTCGAGGGAGGGGGTATGGGAATATACGTATACATATAGCTGATTCACTTTGTTATAAAGCAGAAACTAACACAACACTATAAAGCAATTATACTTCAATAAAGAGTAAAAAAAAACAACCCTCCAAATGATTCTGGTGCACTCTAAAATTTGAGAAAAATGGTTACCACCTCTTTTGGAGCTGATCCAAAGTAATTTTTAATGTTTAATTACTGTATTTCCTTAAGCAGTTTCAAGTGTTTAATTTTTAAAGTTAGGTGTGTAGAATATATACTGAGAACAGTAAAATTAATTGGTTTTAGTTATAAGTAGTATTGTGTTGGTTTTTTTTTTTTTTCCTGTAGATCAGAGGCTGGGGGAAAAATTAGCTCTTTGGGGAAGGGGCCCATAACTCCCCATTCAAGTGTGAGCTACATATAGTGACTTCTTTTCAGAGAGTACAGTATGGAAAGGAGGACAGAGAGCAAACTTCAGAGAAGAGAAATCTGACAAACGTGACCTCAGCCAGGTGATCAAGGTCAACATCAAGAAGTGATAAATCAAGGTGATAGTATGTACCCTTGATATGATATGAAGAAAATGGCAATTCTCCTCTGTGGTCTTCCTCCTAAAAACCAGTCTAATCATGAGAAAAACATCAGACAAATCCCAGTGCAGTGGAGAAACATTCTACAACATACCTGACTTGTATGCCTCAAAATTGTCAAGGTCATCAAAAACAAAGAAAGTTGAAGAAACTGTCCTAGCCAAGAGGAACCTGAAGAGATGTGACAACTAAATGTGATATGGCATCCTGGATAAGATGAGATCCTGGAACACAAAAAGGACATTAGGTAAAAGGGAGGGAAAGCTGAATCCAGAATGGACTTTTATTAATAATAATGTGTCAATCTTGGTTCATTAGTTGTACCAAATATACCACACTTATGTAACATGTTAATAATGGAGGAAACTGAGAGAGACATGGGAATTCTCTAGAGTATATCTGCAATTTTTCTGTAAATCTAAACGTGTTCTAAAAATACAGTTTATATATATATATATATATATTTTTTTTTTTTTTGCTGCATTGGGTCTTCGCTGCTGTGCGTGGGCTTTCTCTAGTTGCGGCGAGCGGGGGCTACTCTGTTGCGGTGCACGGGCTTCTCATTGCGGTAGCTTCTCTTGTTGCGGAGCATGGGATCTAGGCACGCGGGCTTCAGTAGTTGTGGCACATGGGCTCAGTAGTTGTGGCGCACGGGCTTAGCTGTTCCTCGGCATGTGGGATCTTCCCAGACCAGGGATCAAACCCGTGTCCCCTGCATTGGCAGGTGGATTCTTAAGCACTGCGCCACCAGGGAAGTCCCCAGTTTATATTTTAAAAAGAAAAAAAAAAAGGTCTTCAGTCTTATATGGCACACTGCCAAAATTTAAAGAGTAGTTTAGGGATATAAGGGAGGAAAAGCTAAGGATGACCCTCCACTCCCAAGGTAAACCCCCTTGTTACAAACCTCAGTGATAAGAAGGGTGCTGAAGACATATGGAAGACTCTTGTCACATCATTTCCACCTCATCTGTGGGAGGAAGGGGGTTCCCGAGGCAGGGCTCTGTACCCTCCCTGACAAGTAGTAGAGAGATGGCGGCCCAGAGAAAATATAGAGGGGCCGCTGTAGTCCCAGCCACCGAGCAGGAGGTAGAACTGTGGACATCACTGCTGTAGGGGCCACAGCCCAATCGGTGTCGCAACACACGGACATGGAAAGGGTCAGGCTGCAACCAGTGATGCCAACAGATGCTCATGGAGACTGGCCTTCTGTTGTCTCCAGACAGCTGGAATCACCATCACCTTCAAAGTGACACCTTGCAGAAAATCCTTTTCCATTACCATTCTTTACAAAGGCTCTGTTCCAAGATTTAGTCCCAGTCACACCTTCTGATTATGTCTCATTAGTCAGTGGAACTTTGCATAGGCCATTTAAAGTTTGAATTATTTAATAATAAATACGTATATAACAGCTAGTATATGCCAGGCACTCTTTTAAGTATATGGCCAATATGAACCCATTTTATCCTCACAACAGCCCTACAAGGTAGATATTATTGGTACCATCCTCATTCGCTGAGGGGGAAAGTGAAGCATGGAAAGGGTAAATATCTTGCCCAAGTTTACACCACTAGTAGATGGGGCCAAATTTGAACGCAGGCCATCTGACTCTAGAGTCCTTGCTTATAACCAGTAAGTTATACTGTCATGAACTAAAGCTTTGCATCTAGCTCACAAAAAAACACAAAAGAAGGGATATCAGGGTGAAGGGCCTCCAAGTCCCCTCACTCCAGATCTACTCTGTCTTGTGGTCTAGACTTTTTCAGGAAGAGGCGAAAGTGAACTCTTCCCCCTAGAGCCACCCCATGTCTACTTTCCCACAGTGGCTGAAACCTCGTGGTCTCACACACACCTGCTCCGGGGCAGCTGATGCAGAGTTCAAACCTGCTCACTGGGAGAAACAAAACCGAATTACTTGGCTTTGTTCTCCCAGTGGTGACCCTAAAAACCAGCGTTAGACCCAGCAGAAGGGATCTTTCTTGGCATGTTAGTTAAAAACGATACCTGTTCCGACTCACAGACATAGAGAACAGACTTGTGGTTGCCAGGGGGGAAGGGGTTGAGGAAGGGGTAGATTGGGAGTTTGGGGTTAGCAGATGCAAACTATTATATATAGAATGGATAAACAAGTCCTACTGTATAGCACAGGGAACTCTATTCACTATCCTGTAATAAACCATAATGGAAAAGAATATGAAAAAGAATATATATGTATAATTGAATCACTTTGCTGTACAGCAGAAATTAACACAACATTGTAAATCAATTATACTTCAATAAAATAAATTAAAAAAAAATGATACCTGTTCCAATTGGCTTTGAGACCTCAGACGGGGACAATTTTTTTCATTGTCCTTTGAAATCCTCCTGTGATCTTGATCCTAGATAAAAGATATTAGCAGAAGCATTGAAACAAATGCTCAAACCACACAGCTAGTAAGTGAACCTTCCAGATCAGTGCATACAAATCACCTGGAGCTCATGTTAAAATGCAGACTCTGATTCAGTGGCTCTGGGTTGGACCAAAGACTCTGCATGTCTAGCAAGATCCCAGGTGATGTGGAGGCTGCATGTCCCTGGACCACACAGTGAGCAGCAAGGTTCTAGAGCATGTCTCTCCCTCCTAGAAGAGGACGAGTTCTGCAAAGGGAAAGAGTATTTTCATTCCCAGGTTCTCCCCTCTCCTGAAATAAAAGTATTTCAAAGCATGATTTTATTACACACACACACACACACACACACACACACACACACACACACACACACACATATATATATATACCTTTACAGGGTAGCTGTATTGACTGAAGAATGGTGAATACAA